>NC_068982.1:174623668-174636257 GCF_001194135.2 Octopus bimaculoides | reverse complement strand
GAGAGAGAGAGAGAGAGAGAGAGAGAGAGAGAGAGAAAGAGAGAGTAACACGACAGTTAAACATTTCATATTTTTCTTTAATATCAAAAGAGTTACAAACAAAAAAAGGTGATCGATTAGTCCCAAGGGAAACATTGCAGTTTCACATTACTCTTCTCCAGTACCAAGAATAGCAGGAATTCAAACTAAACGCTCCAAGACATTTAGATATACAATACATTTCTTTTTTACTTCAAATCCTTTCAGGGTTTTAGTTTACATTTTATTCCCTCCTGGATCAATTAAATAAGTAACAATTCAATCCTGAAGGCTGAACCATTTACACACTGCCCTAAAGTAAATATATACCCTCATACAAAATGATGATGATGATTCTGATGTTCCTAGTGATGTAGCAGAAACAGTAGAATGCCAGACTAAATGATTTATGGTATTTAATTTCCTAACTCTACATTCTAACTTCAAATCCCACCCAGGTTGGCATAGCTTTTAATTTTCTCAGGGTTGATAAAACTGTATTGAGTTACCAGTCTTATAACTCATTACAAAAGAATAAAAAACTGTTCCTTACAAATATGTGGCCTTGTGCTTATATGAGACATCATTGTTATTATCGTTAGAGGGTAGCAGAAGTATTAGGAGGGTGTCAGACAAGTGAGACTGTGTGTTAACTTGGTTTGTTTCCACACACCTCACCATCTTAAATAATGGAATGACATCTGTCCAACATAATCTGGAAATACAAAGATGGTCTATGCTAGATGAAGGCTGACCTAGGGCTTAACCTTGCACCCAGAGTTCAAAACACTACTAGGCAAGAATTTGTTTCATCCTTCTAGAGAGGTTGGAAGTTGATATGACACATACAAGAGGTCCAACTAGTTGAGTTATGATCCACTGAAGGGGCAAGAAATAACAACCAAAATCTTCCTCATATTACACTAGATCATCTTAAAAGAAAAAAAATAGAAAAGAAAAAAAGCCATTTCAGATAATGTGCAAGACACATTATACCTAGGAAAAAGATAGGATGGCATGCTTTGATTATAAGTTTGGTTACCTGAGGTTGATCCAGTCTTAAATCACAGGAATAAACTTGAGTTGTCTTTAACTTTTAAAATCTACATGGATCAATAAAAGTAGATCAAGACTATATCAGTGAAGTATTAGGACTGATTATCCCACACCCCCTGCCAAATACTCCTCCGTCTTCATGCCTATGTTAGAAATCATTATTTCTGTTTTAACCCAGACCCTGTCTAATTAATTGTTAATATAAGTATCAGGAAAGGCAGCAAACTAGCAGGATCTTTAGCATGCTGGACAGCATTTCATCTGTCATTACATTCTCAGTTCAAATTCCACTGAAGTTGACTTTGCCGTTCATCCTTTCTGGGTTGATAAATTAAGTACCAGTTGATTCACACCCTCCCGCAAAGTTGCTGACTTTGTGTTAAAATTTGAAAGCAATATAAGTATCAGGAGTCATGAACTGTACTTCTTCCATGACTAAGACTAATCTATATTCCTCTGCCAATGTCATAAATCTTGATCACTAAACTATATAAAGAAGTATAACCCACTCTGCCTCTTCATCATCATCACCATTTTCCATACTGGTACGGGTTGGACTTATGAGAAATATGTTTTAGTTTTGTTTGTTGTTTTTGTAAGTTTTTTTGTTTCTAATTTTAAGTAAAGTGTTAGTCTTCTATTGCAATACCATTCACACTTAGGATGCTTTTACAGGCAAATTATTAAACTGACTCCAGTACGTGACCAGTAGTTAACTGACACTGGAAGGGTGAAATGCAAAATTGGGCCTGTAGTAAAGAGCTGTAATTGATAACCTGGGCATTTCCAATACCTAATGATCCTGCCAATCTACTACTGCCAAGTGTTGCCGCGTAAGTTAACAAGAAATACACATACTCACATATGTATGCATATGTTCACATATGTCAGTTTATAAATATGTACATTTATTTATGACGATGATATATGCCAAAATAAAATGCATAAGCAAAATGTGGACTCCGCAAGCCTGAATAAGAACTGATCCAGGATAGGATCAGTCCTCTTCATATGGCAAACTCTCTAGCACTGGTGACATAATAAAATGTATCCCATACACTTTAAAGCAGTTGATAATAGAAAGGGTGGCCAGTCATTGAGAACATGCCAAAACAGACTGTATGAGCAAGATGTGGACTTCATAAGCCATATCACAGAGTACCCATCTAGAGGGGCAGTAATTCCGAGTAAAAACTGATGGAACTAACTCTCTAACAAAACACTGTGAGATGCCCAGTTTTTCTTTTGTTGCATGTGACATGGAGTGTGACAACCAAGTCAAGCCATGCCAACATGGAAAAACAAACGAAAAACGATGACGAAATATAAATATAGAAATACAAACACAGAAAGTTTTAAAATATTTAAAAAGAAAAAACAGAAATTGTCAAAAGAAAAATATGCTCTTTTCACCAAGACATAGCAACAGTTATTCAGAGATAAGCTATTCTTGTGGATCCCCTCCCACTTTACTTATTATTTCTATACCTATCTGCCTTCACACACGTTTATATAGGCTATATATATATACACATATATATGTGTGTGTGTGTTTGCATACAAAGATATATTCCTAATATAAGTTTTTATTTTAATTAGTTTGAATGGGAAGGAAGTGTAAGGGCCAAGCTATACCTTTTAATATTTTTTTCTTTTCAGAGTCACTTAACAAAAACTTTGACAGCAAACTGAATGATGACAAATCAACAAGGTAACCTCTACGACAACCTTTTTATATCAGCAGGCTTAACAGAGATACTGTTCATCATAAATCAGGGCAAAATAATAACAAAAATATATCTTAGTAAGTGAATCATAAAAAATATATTAAAGGGATTAAGTTACAAAATTACAGGAAGTCATAACGACCTGCATGCAGTCCAAGTGCCACATGTTTGCCATGCCTACTCTATAGGGTTGTTTGACTCTACAGGGTTAGAAATAGCAGCAAAAATCTGTCTAAAATCACACCTTACAGACTTGACCAGGAACAACATATTGAATTATGTGATTCAAACAGAAACTATTTGCAAAAGACTGGATGGTGAAGCATGCACACATGCATACACACAGACATACATACAGGTAATATACATGTGTTTGTATGTACGTGCATTATATATATATATATAGGATCTACCGTTCTTTACTTAGCTTTCAAGTTACCTGATTATTATAACTGTATATCTATGAAGAAAAAGAATAAAAACAGCTGGTTTAAAATATGTAAACACATATCTACAGGTCAATCCCAGATTAGCCGTCACAATAAAATGTATAACACCCAAATTCAATTATACTGTGTAAGGAAGGAAGAATGGCTGACAAGCTAGCTGGATAGATATTTGTGAGGATGTATGTACTCATACAAACATGTGTGTGTGTGTCCCCCCTCCCTGTTTGCTGTCAGATATTTGCACCAACTTTCTCCTTTCATGGGTTGTAAACGAATCTAAAACTACCCATCTACTCTTTCTGTCAAGTCCATAACTTTAGAGCTGCCATTATTACAGACACAATGGAAGGTAGGTCCAGAAAGATTGTTGAGGGGGTAGAGCAGAGGTGTGTGGATATGAGCTGTGTACAAGAATTTAGATGGAGAAGAGCCTCAGCCAGGCTCCTTAGAAATAAAGAGCAAAGAAACAAGTTCTATGTGTGGGTAGCAGCAACAGTATGGATGGAGGAGACATGGTACAGAAGTAGGTAAAGTATTCAAAGTAGCCAGAGTGTTTGTTAGGATAATTCAGTTTAGTCCTGGATAACGTGACAATAACATTTCTGCACATGCACCACATTGGATCAGCAGATGAACAGGAAGACTAGTTCTATGAGACCCTCATGAGGACTACAACAAAGACCTCAACAGACATGTTGGGCAGCACTCGGATGGATTTCATGCATGCATGCATGCAGGGAGGTTATGGCTTTGGTTTGGTGAAAGAGGGGATGAGAAAAGGTTCCTGGAAATCTGTTATGCTAGTGATTGATCATTTGTAACATGGACTTTAGGAAGCCAGCCAGCCACCTGATCTCCTCCTAGCAAATGTAAGAGCCAGGTACATTTCAATCCTTTCAGGAAATAAGAAAGATAGATGGTTGTGAATCTCCCACCCAACATAGGTTAGTGATCAGTGACATCAGTGTAAGAGTTAGATAGACTCAGAGATACAAACTGGTTAGGAGAGAGAAGATATGGAAGCTGAAAGATCCAACAAACAAGATGAAGACTTAATGTGCAGAGGACAACTAGGAGTTGCTATGGGACAACTTGCTTAAAGTTAGGGTCTTGCCCTAGCCACAGAGCTGGGGCAAGGTCCTAGCATGACTTAGTGGTGGAATAGCACTGTAGATAGAATCATAGAAGCTACAACACAGGCCTAGAAATATTGGAAGAAAGGGAGCAGCAGAGAGTCATATCAAATAGTTAAAAGTGAAGTTATTATCAGGTGTACTTAGCAAACTGAAAAGCAGAAAGTAAGAGGTTTGCCAATGTTCTACTACATGAGAATCGGGTATGAGGCCCTCTAGATTGCACAGCTGTGTACTAGAAAAAACTGTGATGTCAAAGGAGAGAAGTGTATAACGATGGATAGCAGCATACTTGGACTTACACACACTGAAAAGAAAGAGGCATAAAAGTGCTTTAATGAGAAGCTGTTAAATGTTAAGAATGAGAGAATGGGAGAGTCTTCCCACAATAGATCCGATTGATGAACCAGCCATTCAAGTTGACAGCAATATAAAAGAGGGGGAAATTAAGGATATAATGGCAAAGAAGTTTTCTACTCCAAGTCGAGCAGGTTACAGACTGGTCACCTGCATAATCAACCAGGTAGTACAGAAATGTATCATATAAAGACGGCTGGTACAGCAGCCTTGTCAGCTACTCCAAGGCCAATGGAGATGTGCGAGAAAAAGGTAATTACAGAGGTACACGATTGTTGGACCAAGTTATGAATGTTACAAAACAAGTTATAGCTCAATTGATTAGAAAGAGATTTAGCCTAGATAACATGCAGCTCAGATTTGTTAGGAAGATGTACAACAGATGCCATCTTCTTAGATAGACAACTGTAGAAGCACTTAGCTAAGAGTAAGCAACTGTATCTAGTATTTGCCAACACGGAGAAAACCTTCAATAGAGGCCCTTGCTCTGTGACCTGGTAGTTGCTAATGAAACTAGAGGTAAACAAATGGTTTAAGACAGCTATACAAGCCATGTAGAAAGATGTGGTCAGCAAGGTGAGAGTCAGCAATGAGTACAATATTGAATTTATTGTGCAGACAGAGGTTCATCAAGGCTCCAGTTCCAGTCTTTTTTCACCTGTAATAGTCCTTCAGGTCATAAAGGAGTTTAAGACTAGCTACCTGTAGAGTTCCCTATATGATGATGATGATGATGAATCTATAATAGAATCAGAGAAGATAGAAACAAAACCAAGAATCAAGAGGCCTCAATGAAAACTTAACAAAGACAAAAGTATTAATATATAGGGACCCTGCTTTCATCAGGGAAATGGCCTTAGTTGATAGGCAGAAAAGGAGTAGGGAGGAATTTCACATGATGTACCCGTTGCAAACAATGGAAACACAAGAAATGCAGTGGAATTGCAGGCAGGCAAACAGAGAAAGCAAATTTTGTATGTGACAGATGCACAAGGACTATAAATGCTAAGAGCATTTGGGAAATAGATTCTCTCAAATGCCCAGAAGGCTTCCTTGAAGTGGTTAATAATTTCTGTTATCTAAGTGAACTAATTTGCAGAGGAAGATAAGGTCCTGAAAGTATAGTAGCCCCAGTAAGAACAGACTGGAGAAATTTCAGGAAGCTTCATCAGTAACAAAGGATTTCTTTCAGAGTGAAAGGCAAATTGTATGAGTCTTGTGTATGAACTGCAATGCAACATGGTAATGAGACATTAACACTGAATGCAGAGGACACAAGAAGACTAAGGAAAAAAATGAAGCAAACATTCTCTGCAGGTTGTGTGATGTCAACATGCATGAATGATGGGGTACAAACAGACTAAGGAAAACTAGGAATAAGCAGAATCAGATGTAATGCATGAGAGAGAAGACTGCACTAGTATGAGTATATGATGCTTATGAAAAATAGTAGCTGTATAAAGATGCTCAAAATAGATGGAACTTTGGAAGAGGGAGACCCAGGAAGATGTGGGATGAAGCAGCCATGCTCTATACATAGGAAAGATGTAGGTAGGAATTCGGTACTGTGTATCCAATGTAAACTATGCCCAGGCTGATAGAGAATGACATCATGTGTAGTAGATGTTCAGGAGTTGTCATTAATAAGGTTGGCAATGAAATTAATTGCTTCAAATATCTGGATGGTCCTCTCCTAAGCAGGAATTCCATATAGTGAACCCAGTTCAAATATGGACACACAGGAGGTGCAGTGGAATCACAGGCAGGCTAACAGAAGAAACAGATTTTTGAATGCAATAGATGCACAAGGGCTATAAACACTAACAGCATACAGGAAATTGATTCTCTCAAGTGTTAGTTGACAACTCCAGTTACCTATGTGACCTAATTAATAGAAAAAATAGGTGATCCAAAAGCACAATAGCTAGAAAAAGAACAGGATGGAGAAAGTTCAAAGAACTATTACCATATCTCTGTCTTTTCCTTGCTCTCTCTCTCTCTATCTATCTATCTATCTATCTAGCTAGCTAGCTATTAACACAATATATATATATATATATATATATATATATCTTTATATATATATATATAATTATTCTATGCCTGTTTTCCATGCTGGCATGGGTTTTCATGATCTAGGTCCTTTCTTATTAGGAGGTACTGCTCTCAAATACTAGAGCTTGAACATGTCATTTTGACTAGTATTGTATGGTGGCTGCCCTTACTATTGCCAATCACTTTACAGCATTTACTATGTGCATTTTTTCTTGGCATCAGTACTAGAGAAGTCAATAAATCCTAGGTGAGAAGAGAATAAAAGGATTGCACAACCTTATGTTTTTCTCCAATTGTTCATTATCCACTTCACTGTGTGCACTGGGTATTACATATATGTGGGTGGCTGTGTATATACATATATATACTTATATATATATACAAACAATTATTGAGTGTGTGTGTGTTCTTTTATTCTTTTACTTGTTTCAGCCATCTGACCGCGCCCATGCTGGAGCACCGCCTTTAATCAAATAAATCAACCCCAAGACTTATTCTTTGTAAACCTAGTACTTATTCTATCGGTCTCTTTTGCCAAACTACTAAGTTAAAGGGACATAAACACACCAACATCAGTTGTCAAGCAATGGTGGAAGGACAAACACAGACACACAAATAAATACATACTATATATATATATATATATATATGATGGGCTTCTTTCAGTTTCCATCTACCATATCCACTCACAAGGCTTTGGTTGGCCTGAGGCTATAGCAGAAGACACATGCCCAAGGTGCAACACAGTGGGACTGAACCCAGAATCATGTGGTTAGGAAGTAAGCTTCTTACCACACAGCCACTTCTGCGCCTATATGTATATGTATGTATGTTGGACTCATAGTTTTGGATTAAATATATAAATCATCATCATTTAATGTCTCCTTCTTCATACTGGGATGCGTTGGATGGTCTGAAATGAACTGATTAGCCAGAGGGCTGTGCCAAGCTCCAATGTCTTCTTCGGCATGGTTTTATGGCTAGATGCCCTCCTAATGCCAGTCACTTCATGGAGTGTACTAGGTGCTTTTTTCTGTGGCACCAGTACTGGTATGGTCACCAAGTACCAGCAAGACAAGACTCCTCAACTGAGTTGGGGTATAGCATTAAGGGATATTAATGTATGACAAAAGGAAAAAAACAAGTGTCTTGCTGAAGAGATGAGTGCCTGACTTCTCCAAACCAACATCACTATAATACAGTGTAGTTTGTTTAAAATCTTCCACAGAAACATGCTTGAACTAGAGAAAAATATAACCTTGATTTTTTAAAGCAGATAAGTTGCTAATAAAGAAAGATTTCTAGCAGGTCAGCTACTGATGTGATGGTTTCTTCATTAACCTATATCTCAAAAGGTTTTCGGAGTTGGTGCTACTAAGGACTGGTCTCATAGTATGAAGGAGATGAGAGGGAATTCTTAACCTCACTGGGATATTGGTTTATTTCGTGTGGCATTCTCAGGGAATATAGCACCTATTTGTTGTTATTTGATCGCAATTGAGTAAACCTATAACGAAAGCCATACTTATGTCAGAAATCATTACTATCGTCATTAGTAAGAAAAGTGAACATAGTAGGAAGAACGTTATACAAAACTGCCTAAGGTATTTTACTATACCCCTTTAAGTACCAATTTCAAACTGCACCAAGATAACATTGGCTTTCTTCCTTCCTTGGCTGATAAATTAATGCACTAATCAAGTACAGTGGGAAAGGAGGGGCAATTAAATCAACTTTCCTTCCCCAAAATGCATGGGTTTATACCAATCAGTATTTATTTACATTCCTTAACACTATCAGTTCAAATCTTATCAGGTCAACTTCACCTTTCAGCCTCCCAGGATCCATAATAAATAAGAACCAACAAGTATTGAGATGGATAGATATCAACTATACCCTCATCTAATATCTCTGATCTTGCACTGATTTTAGAAATCCTTACAGTTATTACTAATACTTGAGAATATTGGAGTGAAAAAGACAGTATATTAGCAGGCTAGCTGTCTTGTGGTATTTAATTCCATCCTGTTACATTCTGAGTAAAAATCCACCAAGTTTCAACATTACTTTTCAGTCTCTATAAAGCACTGGGCATGTACTTGGATTACATCAATATAAAAATGTGTAAGCTGGCAGAATTGTTAATGCACTGGACAAAATGCTTAGTGGCATTTCTCCAAGTTCTAGGGTCAATGTAATCAACTTGCTCCATCCCCTCAAAACTGCTGACCTTGTGCCAAAATTAGAAAGAATTATTATTATTATTATTATTATTATTATTAAGGTGGCGAGCTGGCAAAAATGTTAGCACACTGGACGAAGTGCTTAGTGGTATTTCGCCCAGCACTACGTTCTAAGTTCAAATTCCGCCGAGGCCAACTTTACCTTTCATCCATTCGAGGTCGATAAATTAAGTACCAGTTGCATACTGGGATCGATCAAATCGACGGGCCCCCTCCCACAAAATTTCAGGCCTTGTGTCTATAGTAGAAAGTATTATTATTATTATTATTATTATTATTAGCACTGTTGCAGCAATGAAGAATGGATCTTTTAATTTATTAGTACCACATTCTTATCAATGAGAATGTGGGAGTAGAAGCCACAATATAAAGATGCAGCAAACAAGAAGTGCAGTTTGTTATGACTTAGAGGTGAAAAAAAAAAAAAGACTGAAGAATAGAGAAAATTTCCAATAGCAAAGTGGATATCATGAAATGAAGAGGACTGGTAGACACGATGGAGTGACATACAGTGGAATGGAGAGCTTGAATCTTACTACAGATCCTAGTATATAACGATTACTTCATTTTAAGAAATGTCTAAAAAAAATATACTAAAGACAAAATAGGAGATAAACTTCTACAGGGGTTTGAACTAAATGATAATAGTATGGTGTAAAGTTTGGAGTATAGCTATGCACTGACGACATTATCTCCTCCCACTTTGTGTCATAAAGTGATAAGAAAGGTGTACTTTGACGTATGGAATAATTGTTTGACTACCCCATACCACTCCACACATCACCAGGTGATCCAGCGGCAAAGACAGTCAGAGCTCTCTCCCTCCCCCTCCCTCCCTCTCTCTCTCTCTCTCTCTCTCTGGTGTCGTTAGGTCGTCAACCCACAGCCATGCCGCTTAGATCTAGTTCACAACTCGAAAAATTTTGTATCAGGAAATGCACTCATCGTCGATGCAAGAGTTACACGTGTCGAAGTCAATCCCCCTTCTGCCATTTGCATAGTCGGTTTCTATTGTTGTTCTATTAAGCGAAGGTTAACGCTGTGTGAGCAGACCTATGATCAAAGGCGTTCTAGCCGTGGCAGTCTCCTTTTTTATAACGTAAGGAATTACATTTTTTCTAAAATGCTCTTATTTAAAACAATAGCAAGATCTAAAAGGAGATTTGGACGTTACTGCTAGTAGGTAGGACAATCCACATAAGGACAATTTCATGGACCAAGCTGTTTGCCTTGACAAGAGAACTCAAGTTATAAATTCCCATACACCGGCTAAGACAACTGAGTTTTCGCGCTTATGTAACAGCCTATCTACTTAGAAATAGACACATATAAGACCATCACCAAATAATGGTACCCAAAAAGGAACGATAGCCTCAATGAGGATTTCTCCACTAGTGTGTTGATAACTCAGGTGGGCCTACAACTAGAAACCACTACTCGCAACCGCCGCAAAATAGTTTTACATAAAGCAGTGAAGGACGGGCTAAATACCTATTATTAATATCTTAAGAATCTCAAAACGCACACACACACATTCTCAAGTCAAGATTAATTATAAAAAAAAAAATTATAAATACACACGCAAAATATATGCGCAAGCAAATTTTCCTCCTTCCAGAGATCAGTAGTGCTTGATAATAAATAATGTTCAACGAAAACTAAATAGTCAACCTGCTCACACAATTACAAACACACACATATATGTATATGTGTGTGTGTGTGTATATATCAACAGTAAATGCCATTGATTAATAAAGCCACATCGATCACCGAGTTTCTCAAGTCTTCGTCGTCTGTCTATAATTGCCTGTTGCTTTAGACAGGGAACATTGTATATATAATAATAATAATAATAATAATCTGTTAACAATATGTGTGTGAAATGTTAATTATTAAGACAGTTTTAAACAGAACTCTTAAAGCCTATTTCGTCTCTCGTCCATTTCCAAACCTACACACACTTTGCTATCATAAAAAAAAAGCCTATTCGGATAACTTTGCCATTCCTACGTGTATAGAAAATGGAAAGACACACACACAGATATGCATGTACAGTGATTTGTGTGTATGTCTCCGTGTGCTGCGACGATCCACGTAGTACGCAGAAATCCTGAAGCAAGAGAGATAGATGTTTGGACATGAAGGAAGGACTGAAAGAATGTCAAGATGTGAAAAAAACATGACTGGAGTCCAACTGATGTCAGTGGTGACGATATTTGCCGACAGTTAATAGTGATAGCAATAATAACAATTTTTTAAAAACCCTGTCTCTTCTAAGTCGATTCATCTAAACTTAGGTCAACATCACCAATATACTCTTCATGTATGTGCGAGAAAATGTACTTATATGTAGACCTATATATATATTCATACATAATATACAGACGTATGGACACATCTTTTAGGAATAACATGAACACAATCAATCATTACCCACTTCCCATATAAAAATCAAAGGCTTTATATATATATATATATATATGGGTGTGTACATAAATTGATTTACTTAGCAAGGAAAGCATATCGAACAAGGGGTGTGTGAGAGTATATACGTTTGTCAGTATTATGTATGTTGGCGTGTATATATAAAAGATCCTTCGAAGGAAAAGAAAAGCAATACTACTTACACTTTGTCGGTTATTTCACGTAATTTCCACATTTTAATCTTCCAGGCTTAAATTTTTTGTATTTTGGATTTATTTTTCTTTGTTTTTAAACACTTATTTTTAAAATGCTTTCTTGTTATGTTTGACGTCGTTGCATATATCTTACATAAATATACTATATATGTCCATGTATAATATATTTTATACGCTCACGGTTTATTATACGTCCGACCTGCCTGGAAAAAAAAAGAAAATACTGTAAAACGGAGGTTGGAGGAGAGGGAAGAGAAATTATAACACAGAGACAGAGGGAGGGATCAGAAGTAGTAGCAGCAGCAATAAGAATGATAGTATGTGGTGGTGGTGGTGGTAGTGGGGGGTAGCAGTAATTGTAGTAGTAGTAGTAATACTAATACTACTAGTAAACAGTGTAATAGGTGCGTCTGACAGCAGTAATAGAACTAGTGATAACACTGAGAGAGGGGGAGTGAAAGAGAGGTAGAGAAATTAAGAGAAGGGGAGGTAAAAATATAATGGAGAAAGAAAGGTTGACTACGTAAACGAATGAAAGAGGAAGAGAGCATGAGAAGCAAACACAGAAGAGTTCAGTCGGCTTTTTGTAGGTGTGTCAATTTTGTTATCACAGGCATTTATTCATCTGTAGGAGAGAGAGAGAGAACTTGTGTTTTTAGTTTCACAATGGTGACAGAAAGTTTTGAATGCTCATACGTAAATATTTTAAACTAGGTGGGGGGAAAGGTGTGTACTTATAAATCGTACTATCGGTCTTATATACTTTTTTATATTTAAGCCTATGACAATAAATTGTGTGTATATAAATTTTTTACAGGTAAAATAACAAGGCTTGGCTTTGGTGATCAATTATATATAAGCTATAATTATTAAGAGCGTGGAGACTTGTTCATATATATATATATATATATA
>NC_068982.1:174611348-174623199 GCF_001194135.2 Octopus bimaculoides | reverse complement strand
AGAGAGAGAGAGAGAGAGAGAGAGAGAGACCGGTTAAAACAAAAACACGAACATCTAAATGCTATATACACACGTCTAAAACCATTTTATAAATTTTCGCAATCTAAAATACTTATAAAACATATGTTGATCCCCACCTTATATATATAATATACACACTGAGACATATGTTTTATGTTATTTATCAACAATTCAAAATAAGATATTGCCATTATTTAAAATTATTTTGCCCACATAACATATACATACTTCTTTCAATAGTTAGTAATTATTACTACAAGCTGACAGCTTGTAGTAATATCTATCTAGCTATCTATCTGTGTGTGTGTGTGTGTGTGACAGGTAAAACGTTACAAGCAGGAATGAAAAGAGTGGGGGCGAAAACAACCGGCCGGCAGTTATTGCCTTAGTGGGTGGTGTTCGTTATTGTAGTCGTGTGTGTACAGTGTACAGCAATGTGGACAGATACGATAACATTAAACAACATAATCGGTATGAAAGATCGGAGAAAAAAAAAAACACAGGAAGAAAAAGTATGAGTAACAAACAGAAAGCGAACAAGGACAAGAAATGTACCGACCAGTGATATCGATATCCCAGTAATTTCCACACAGAGAAGAGAAGTAATAATGATAATAACAGAAATTCTTAGTAAAGCTATATTGGTATGTGTATACACGTCCGCATCTACATATAAAGACGCAGGCGTGGCTATGTAGTCGAAGTTTACTTTCCAACAACCTGATTTCGGATTCAGTACCACTGCATGGTACCTTTGGGCAAATATCTTCTAGTATAGCTGCGAGCCGATCAAAGCCTTGTGAGTGGATCTGGTAGGCGGAGACTGAAAGGAGCCTCTGTGTGTGTGTGTATGTGTGTGCGCGTTTCCCCATCACCGACTGACAGCCGGTGTTAGTTTGTGTACGTCCCCGTAACTTAGCGGTTCGGCAAAACGGATCGATAGAATAAGTACTAGACTTTAAATAGATAAGTACTAGGGCCGATTCGTTTGACTAAAACCCTTCAAGGTGGTGCCCCAGTATGGCCACAGTCCAATGACTGAAACAAGTAAAAAAGGAAGGAGTGGCTGTGTAGTAAGAAGCTTGCTTCCTAACCACATAATTCTGGGTTCAGTCTCACAGTGTGGCACCTTGGACAAGTGTCTTCTGCTATAGCCTGGGGCCGACCAAAGCCTTGTGAGTGGATTTGGTAGATGGAAACTGAAAGAAGCCCATCGTATATATATATATATATATATATATATATATATATATATATATATACATGATGATGATGATGATATATATATGTCTGTGTTTGTCCCCTCACTGTCTCTTGACAACTGATGTTGATGTGTTTGTGTTTACATCCCCGTAACTTAGTGGTTTGGTAAAAGAGACCAATAAAGTAAGTACTAGGTTTACAAAAAATAAGTCCTGAGGCCGATTTGTTCAACTAAAGGCGGTGCTCCAGCATGGCCGCAGTCAAATGACTGAAACAAGTAAAAGAATAAAAGAATGTATGTATACATATATGTATATCTTTTTTTGTATACATACATATGTATATATGTATGTATTGGTTTTGACAAAAGGGAGAAGTATTTGATGTTATAACAGAGTGTTTTATTTTATTTAGGCTGATCCATGGCCTGGTTACTCTGGAGTTACTCCAGTGTTGTCAGTTCCTAGTCCAGTCTTTCTGTCTAAAGAACTGGCAGTACAACAAGGAAACTCCAGAATAACAGACTACTGGTTCACCCTAATATAGAAACTAACATACATACAGACAGACGACACACACACACGTTATAAAATTTGTTTGTTTTAACTGAGACATCAAATTTTGCCCAATGGCTTATGTAAGCACATTGGTTGAATAAACTATCAGGCAAAATCTTTTAGTCTCAGTCAAAACAAATTTTATAAATTTGTCTCTACTTTCACTTTCAAACATCTCTATCAGTAAACATTCTGTTGTTATTCTTAAACTTGCTTTAAGATAATAATCTTAACCCCTAACACACACACATGCATACATAATATACATACTGTTATATCCTATTCATACATATCTACGTAATTATACTATATACACACATGCATAGATATAAATGCATAATAAATACATACATACATACATGTCAATAGAAAGAGGATATCTATGGACCAATAGAATAAGTACCAGACTTTAAAAAGATGAGTACTGGGGTTGATTTGTTTGACTAAAACCCTTCAAGATGGTGCCCCAGCATGGCCACATGAGGAGTTTGGAAATCCAGTACCCAAGATACACTTTTAGCTTCAAATCCATTATCATTGGAGTAACAAGTTATATACTAATCCATCTGGAGCAACCTATGGCTGAACTTGGAATATTGGGGAGAGAATGCAAATTCTTACTTCATACACTGCAAATCAAATGATCACAATATATGGGACCATAAAAATCTGCAAGACCTTCTTGAGATTCAAAGGATGGTGGTTAAATCAGGATACTTTCCTTCACAGCATTGCTACGAAGTCAGTGGCCAGTCAAAATTTACTCTGAATTAAAAAGAGAAAGTGAAGATATATAGAACACAGCTCATGTTACTATTAATTTCAGAATCACCAAAGGCACAAGAATTCATCAGACTAGGCTGATTTTTACACCAGAATCACTCAATGATAGCAGAATGGAAGTAGCCCCTACTTTGTGTGATGAGCATTCTCAAAAACAAAAATATAAATATATAAATATTATATTTTTAATGTGATTTCATCACACAATCTCAGATCAAAACACTTGCTATGCAAGTACATGTATATTTCTAAACTTAACTTTAAATTTGATGAAAGGTGGATTACTTGTGAAGAACTCTCAAAATGATTCATGTCTATTGATACTTGACCTATTGAATTATAATTACATATGTTTTCAGAGGTAATGTATAAGATGAAATACAGTTTTAGAGATTGATAATAGTCTCAGCTCAGAAAACAGAGTGAGGTGAAAAGTAAGAAAGGGAAAAAAAGACAAAAAACATGAGAGAGAAAAAGAATTAGAGGTATGAAGGCAAGTAAAAATAGAGAAATACTTTTTTTAAACCATTCAATGGAAGTTCTGCATTTCAGCTTGTCACCCAGATCTCAAATGAATACTCTGTCTTATTTAGGGTGGCTTTGACCAATGTTATAAAATGAAATTTTCATCCTATTAGCAACCAATGATCACACTTTATTTCGTGGTTCTCCCAGCTCCCAATCCTCCTCCTCCAGTTTCTGCATTGCATATCAGGATATACTTCTCTGGCAACTCTTCCCATTTCATTCAATCTTCATTTGATCTTTAACCATAAGTCCTTGCTTCTTTTTCCTTCGCTCATCCCTATCATATAATGACATCCCCTCTCTTTTTCCAACTGCGAAAAGACCTACCACTCTCTCTCATACGATTCTTCTCTATCTCCATCATTCCATCTCTCTCCTTATATCCTCTCTTCTCACCTTTTATTCCATGGGTGTGTTACACAGTAATGGCAGGGGGTAATGGAAGAAAGACAGTGATGGCAACTACATGTTTGCCTATGTGAGAGAGAGAGAGATTGATCGATAAGGGTGGTTGTAGCAGGGAATTGAATACAGTCACGTCCAACAACATCTCTTGCATGGTTAAGGGATAGAAAGGACGATGAGCATCAGGGAGATGAGATGGTCAGACAGACCCAATGCTATCCCTAGTTACACAGCTGGCATAATGATGGACAGGAGTGGCCCACTGCCCTCCCCACAAGTCACATAGGCAGCATGGTACAGTGTCTGGGTGAGAGGGAGAGGGAAGTGCGAGTGATAGAGAAGTGAAAGATAGAGAAAGGGCATCATATAAACAAGTACCAACAGATGGTGGTGAAGCGCCCACAGGTAGATATACTATACCCCATAGCCTTCACTACTACCATCATTTTACCAGTGATTACACCGTGTTTGCACAGCTACCACCCTTTTAACATTAGTTTCAGCATGCTTGTAGAGGTGGACAAGCCTTCTCATGTGTGTGTGTATGTGTGCGTATGTACATATGTATGTTTGCATGTGTTTGTACACACATGTATCATGTATATATGTATGTATGTGTGTGCAAAAATACTAAATGTAGAAGAACTGTAGCTACTATATAAGAATTATCAACAAATGCAATAGTAATATTGTGTAAAATGATATTTAAAAGATTTCTTGAAATTAAAATAGTGCTATCTTAAATGGATAATATCTTTTATAACATATTTTAGAAAATCATTTCCTCATAGAAATAGGTTATTTTTATTACGGAAACACAAAATTAACTTTCATATCAGTAAAAGCAATTAAGATAGGAAAAATAATAGAATAGGATAACTACTTGATAATGATACAGGGTTTCAATTTGTTAAAAATTCTCATAAATATAAGATATTAAAAAAATGTAGCTAAATTTCTTTAGCTAATAGTGGTATGAACTAATATTATATTACAATTTTAATTAATAGAATTTTAAATGATAGCCATAAGCTGGTTCATTTACAAACAAGAAATAGCTTAAATACATGTATTTCATTTCAATTTAAATAATGGTCTCTCTTTCTCTCACTCTGCATACATATGTACATATACATACATACGTGTGTATGTATGTGTGTGTGTTTGTAGTATATTTATGTCATCACTTTATCTACCAATCAACTTCTTGGTCCCGATGTTTTGAGCAGATGGACATACGACAGATTAGTGAGAGTCTGTAATGAAGAGAGGTCTCATGGGGTAGAAAGCACCTATCATACCCTGTAAAACGGTTGCTGCTAGAAAGAGTATCCAACCAAAGAAATCAAAACCCAAAAATAAAACATACAAACAAGCTGCAACCCTCTGAGTCATCTTGGCAGGCAGTGGTCTTGGATGCGAATTGACTCAGTGACCTGCCCAACTTGAGCAAAGAAAAGAAAGCAATTGTGAAATGATGATGATGATAATAAATATTCACTCTACTTTATCATGCATTGGGTTCATTTTTTCTTCATTTTTTGAGTCAAAATCTGCTAAGATATTTTTTCTTTAAGAACTACAATATTAAATTACTATGCGCACAGAATTCAGCAAGAATCAAAATATTGATGTAGATATTCATTTTTAATGTATTCCAGCAAATTTGAATGTGAATATTACCATTCATTGCTGTATTTTGCCTTTGAAGGACAACTTCTCTCTTTAAACAATGTGCATGGACATTACACACAGTTCAGTGATGGAGGTGATTGTGTCTCTTAGCAAAAGCTATCTCTGGGACTCTGAATCTAAACAACAATGGTCTTCCTTGTTGATGGAATGATGTTGATGACGATCATTATGATCATGATAATCAGCATCATTTTTACATCTGCTTTCCCCGTTTACATCAGTTTTCCATGTTGGCATGAAATGGGTGCGTTGAAATGATCTAAGTTCTTATTTGATGGGTAGGAACTCTGAATATATACATCATCATCATCATTTAACATCCATCTTCCATGCATGCATGGGTAGGACGGTTGACAGGAGCCGGCCAGGTAGAAAAGTATTCTACGTTACTGTGTCTGTTTTGGCAGGGATTTTACTACTGGATGCCCTTCCTAGCACCAACCACTCTGCAGAGTGGACTCAGTGCTTTTTATGTGGCCCTAGCACAGACGAGATTAGTTTTGGCATGATTTTTACAGTTGGATGCCCTTCCAAATGCCATCCACTTTACAGTGTGGACTGGATGCTTTTTACGTGGCACCAGCACTGGCAGGTGACCATGTAATACGCAAGACAAGGAATTATAAGGGAAGCAGGGGCGTTTGAGGAGGGAGACTTGTGTCAGAGGATGAAAGGTTAGAATTTGAGAGAGAGGCAGAGACAGAGAGAGAGAGATTATAATATTCATTAGAATCTAGGCACATCAACACATAGAACACCAGGACAAGCTAGGTACCATAACATTGAGTTCATAGTAAGGTAAAAACAACCATTAGGTGTCATATGTTAGTAATGTACTGCAAACAATATAAACCAGAGATCCAACTCAGGGCTGGTTCCAGGTGTGGCATGGGTATAAAAAGAATAACACAAATGGGGTTTAAAATTTACAACAGCTATTTTGATAGTATTTTATTGATGCATTCATAGATGATGTCATAGCATAAATCCACCATCCTCAGGTAAAATTCTAAACATGTATAAACATTGAGGGTGGCCTATTCAACAACCAACTTCTTTTTAAAATATCATTTATTCATCATGCTGGCTGTTGGATAAGGCACCATCAATGTTTATACCTGTTTAAAATTTTACCTGAAGAAGATAGATTTATGCTACGATGTAATCTATTAATGCATCAATAAAATTCAACTGAAACAGCTGTAGTAAACTTTAAACCCTATTTGTGTTATTCTCTCTCTCTCTCTCTCTCTCTCTCTCTATATATATATATATATATATATTGCAATTAAAAAGTAAGATGTCTCAACTAGACACAATCAAAATAGTAGACTTTTATTCCCAGTTGAATTTTTTTTTTATAACTTTCATTATAATCAATAAACTAAATATTTGAATTTATAGATACTGTTAACATTGTGGATAACTTTAAACAATAATTAACAGTGATTCAAATTTAGACAAAATCGATCTTCAAACTCCTATATTCTGTAAGCTGTTTAATTAATTTATTGGAATTTATTCAAATTCTATTTGATCAATATTTTGCCATGAACAAATAATAATGGATTTTTACTGTAGATAAAAGTTCTTTCACACTTTTCTTTTAAAGAAATGTTAAAATGTGAGAAATTATTATTGATTATATATGTGAGAAATTATTATTATTGGATTTTTTTTTTTTTCCTGTTTTGATTTCTTGATAAAGTTTTCTCAAAGTGAATATGTAAGAAGAAAGAACAATCAAGTAACTTATCATATAGCTACCAATCTGGTTAAAACACAACAAATAACATGATTTGTGAAGTAGATATAGAGAAATTTAATCTAGTGGAGAACTTGTAGCATAATGCTTTCCATCAGCAACTATCAACTACCAACACTAAATGCAATATAGTAGTCCAACCAAATGTAATTGAGAAACTACAGTATATTCCACCTTTTACATGTGATACAGAATAGACTTCTGTATTATTGTGGATTTAGTAAAGACACTGAAGAATGGCTTCTTCCAAACGCTCCTAATATGTACAAATATTGGGTGAGAATGAGAAATACAATAAACAATGATTTTGAACTCAAAGAAACATTATAGATTTGGAAATTCAATGATTACCATTAGATAATGTACAGAGGAGATGCTTCTGAGAGAAAGTTGGCTGATGGTGAAAAACTAGTGAAAGGAAATGATTATATTTAAGATGTATATGGCTGTATGGTAAGAAGCCTGCTTCCCAAGTACATGGTTCCAGGTTCAGTTCCACTGATTGGCACCTCTTTTACTACAGCCTTGGGCTAACCAAAGCCTTGTGAGTAGATTTGGTAGATGGAAACTGAAAGCTCATTGTATATGTGTGTCTGTGTCTATGTTTGCACCCCACCACCACTTGACAATCATTGCTGGTGTGTTTATGTCCCCATAACAGATAACAGATATTTCCAGTGACCCTGGCAAACTAAGGTTTCAATGACTGGGTCAATGCTAATGAAAGTATCAAGAGAACATGAAACATCAAATGGCATTATGTATGTGTTGTAAGTACTTTTGCTCAACAAACCAATATTCATTGACGTGTTGGTACATAGATGCAAAAGGAAATTGATAAACAAAATAAATATTGGAAAAAGAACCTACCCTTAAGGACTTATGCACTGGAACTCTACAATATTTCCTCTGCTCATCTATTCTTCTTCCTTCACATCACTGCTCTTTAGTTATCTGGCTACCAAGTTTTAAATACTTATCTTCACCCAAGTCCCAGTGCATTTATTAATCTAGTCAAAGTTAAGTTTGTTGGCATAAATAAACAGAGGATTTTAATATACAACCACATGATACCTTAATCTTAAAATTTAAATATCCATCTTCATTATTCATTTCCTATTAACTTCTGATATATGTATGTGTGTAGGAGTTATGTAATCATAGAAAACACAAACACTCACGCATATATGAAATAATATAAAGAGGGAACTAGGACGACCACAGTTTCAAATCATTACTCAATACAGTTGAGAGCTATTAATATTTTATATAGTGTCTTAACAGCAACAAACTACTTGAAGTTTCAAGTTGAGAGGAAGATATCTGTCCCAGCTTAGCTCAGGTTTGTTTCCTGATGATTGTATAGTAAGATGGTAACAGCTTCAGCTAAGCTGGGCCATACATGGTAAGAAACATAAAGTAGTTTGCAATTAAGATGCTGTATGTAAAATATTCATACACACACACAAATATATAATAATCATTATCATCACCATCATCATTTAAAGTTCACCTTCTATGCTGTCATGGAGCTGATGATTCAGCAGGATCTGATGAGTTGAAGGACAGCATCCTGCTGTAATGTTTACTTTATCATGGTTTACCTGGCTAGATGCCCTTCCTAATGCCACCCACTTCACTAAGTGCTTTTACATCATGATACCAACACTAGTGAAGATTGCCTGATAACTTACAAGTCTAAGACTCTACAGTGACACCTATAAACTGAAGGAGAACAGAAAAGAGGTGTGATGATTCTAATATATGCACATTCATATGCACATGTATATAAGGCCTGTTCAAAGAGAAATTAATCTTTTAAAATCTACCAGCAGAGCATGCTTATGCTTGCAGTGTTATGTGTGTTTGTGAATGTGTATGTTTATATATATTTATACAGCATGTAACCTTTTCCTTGTAAAGATGTACTCCTTTGCAAAATTTCAGATACCAAGGTCCAAAACTGTTGCCTACAGTTTGGGACATTCATACATCAGTGATGATCATACTACAAAACTGCAGTTTGTTCTGACATCACATTCATACACCTACATTTCATCACCTGTTTTCACTCTTTCAGAAACTTTTCATCAGCAATCAAACAATCAAACAACTCCTGACTGACTGTAATACTTCAATTTTTCTCTTTAATTTTGTGTCACAAACTCTGAACCCTTAGATTCAGATTACTCTGTCACATGTAATGCTTATTTATTCAAATTACTTTGAATTGATCACGCATTACCTTGTAGCTTTGAGA
This sequence comes from Octopus bimaculoides, assembly GCF_001194135.2. NCBI lineage: Eukaryota > Metazoa > Mollusca > Cephalopoda > Octopoda > Octopodidae > Octopus > Octopus bimaculoides. The sequence goes on along the minus strand of NC_068982.1, from coordinate 174,613,982 downwards.
CTTTGATGATACGATTTTTTACTTTTAGAAAGACATTGTAGACCAGATGTGAAAGACTGCATCTGGTCAGTTAAAACAAGTAAAATATTTGGGCTGAATATGGTGGTTTAAATGCTAAAAGGTTAGAGATAACTACTTCTTTGGAAACATCACAGAAGGTCACCCAATGATCTCTACAGATCATGGCACACTTTCACGACATAATTGTTAGCTGCTTTAATGCCAAGTGCTCCAATGCAGGAGATATTTTTCTTGATCTGAAACACTGATAACATTCATGGCATTATGTCATATGATTCAGAATAACATGTTTTTTCTGAGACATGTTACATTCTGAGACATGTTACATTCTGAGACATGATACATTAGATAAGTTTCCAAAAAAATTTCCTTGTTTGATTCAGAACTTTATACTAACCCATTACATTTCCAAATCTTTCCTTGTTAAACTAATGACAAATTGCCAAGAGCACTAACCATATATTCATACTAGCACATGTAGAACAATGACTAACTGATACAGAACAATGTGGCTGTAGTTAGACTGAAGGTTAGTTCTCCACCCACACACACACACACACACAAATACAAATTTAGCATGAAAGTAGGGATTCATCAAGGCTCAGACCCTGAGCCCTTTCCCGCCTTCATAGTCCTACAAATAATCATAGAGGAGTTTAAGAGAGGCTATCCATAGGAACTCATATATATATATATATATTGATGACCTGGTTCTTATAAGATGAATGTATAGAGGAATTAGAAAAAATTCCAGGCATAGAAGCTAAACCAAGAATCAAGAAGCCTAAAGGTAAACTTAGCAAAGGCTAAGGTGTTGCTCAGTATACAGAAAAGAATTAAGTTAAACTTCCATATGTGGTACCCAGTGAGATGACTTAGCTATCCCATGCTAGCATAGAGAGTGGGCATAAAATGATGATGATGATGATATACACATGATATATATGTGTGTGTGAATATATTATATACTGGTAAACACATACCTATGTGTATATGTGTGTGTGTGTGTGTAGGCACAAGAGTGGCTGTGTGGTAAGTAGCTTGCTTACCAACCACACAGTTCTGGGTTCAGTCTCACTGTATGGCACCTTGGGCAAATGTCTTCTACTATAGCCTTGGGATGACCAAAGCCTTGTGAGTGGATTTGGTAGACAGAAACTGAAAAAATCCCATCACATATATGTGTGTGTGTGTGTGTGTTTGTGTGTCTGTGTTTGTCCCCCACCCTCACTTGATGACCAATGCTGGTGTGTTTACATCCCCCGTAACTTAGCAGTTCGGCAAAAGGGTCCAATAGAATAAGTACTAGGCTTACAAAGAATGAATCCTGGTGTTGATTTGTTCACTAAAGGCGGTGCTCCAGTGGGATTTTATACTCAAAAAAGCTGTGTCAGAACAACTACTGCATGATAGTCTATCCATCTCCAGAATTACGCTGCCAACTAGATGCCTTACGAATACTATGAAACACCTGCTTTCAAATAAAGTAATATTTCCCCCTAATCTATTGAACAATGAACAACTTGGCCATGCTTTCAATGAAGGCTGTAAACAAATGATAACAATTTTACTAATGGTGACCTTTGCTTATAGTCAGCATTCACATGTTGAGACAAGTTAAAGAAATATTCACTCATGCAAGCACACACACACACACTCACACATATATGACACAGAGCATTTAGATTCTCCTCTTCAAATAAAACAACAGATAAAGAAATCCACAAAATAAAAAAAACAAACACATATTGACAATAGCTTTTGTAACAAACTTAACAGACCAAGCAATGGAAAACACAGGATGACATTCAATACAACAAATACACCAATTAAAAATACATGAACCACACAAAGTGCATTATATGAATCAAATGTATATCACCTACAGACAGGATAAACGCATTATCAAAGATTTTATAAAACACAACATTGCACTAAACCATAAACCAACACAATATATTATAAAAGCATTAAATTAACCTATTTATCAACGACGCAGCTCAGGCATGTAAAACCATGAACAAGAGTCAAGTGAACAGAGTGGTTAATAAATTCATTTACAAATGTGGAAGTTGTAAAGTTTATGACTGAAAGGTATAATAGCCATACAAGTATGATGCTCTCTTTCCAATACACCATGCACTTTCAGTAAGAAGCAATTGCAATGCATTGCACCACCAACACATAATATAACTCAACAGGAAAACATTAGTCAACAACATGTCCACAATCTACAGAAATATATATTTAATAATGGAAGCAATTGATAGTGATAAAATGTACATACAACTACAAGAATCACAAACAAAAATCTATACCTGACTATAAATCTAACAATCATTATTCAAATTCTGTTGGTAATGTCTATCATCATCATCATCATCATCGTTTAACGTCCGCTTTCCATGCTAGCATGGGTTGGACGATTTGACTGAGGACTGGTGAAACCGGATGGCAACACCAGGCTCCAGTCTGATTTGGCAGAGTTTCTACAGCTGGATGCCCTTCCTAACGCCAACCACTCAGAGAGTGTAGTGGGTGCTTTTACGTGTCACCCGCACGAAAACGGCCACGCTCGAAATGGTGTCTTTTATGTGCCACCCGCACAAGCCA
>NC_068982.1:174610173-174610464 GCF_001194135.2 Octopus bimaculoides | reverse complement strand
GCCATCAGTCATATTGCCCTGTCTATTTTAAAGAAGTAGCAATATATTCAAACATCACTTCATCCTGAAGATGAGACTACGAAAAGCTAGAAATGCTGAAGATGGATTTCATACCATTATTGCTTCAAAGGGAGTGCAAGAATCTCATATCATATTATGAAACACCTTGATAAAATAAGATAAAACTAAAACATTGATGTTTTGATTTTATCATTTGTATGGATCATATATATCATCATCATCATCACCATTTAATGTCTGCTTTCCATGTTGGCATGGATTAGATGGTTT
>NC_068982.1:174606358-174610163 GCF_001194135.2 Octopus bimaculoides | reverse complement strand
TTATAGAGTTACTACCTACTCCTTTTCTACATACTGAGCAGGGCCATCAGTCATATTGCCCTGTCTATTTTAAAGAAGTAGCAATATATTCAAACATCACTTCATCCTGAAGATGAGACTACGAAAAGCTAGAAATGCTGAAGATGGATTTCATACCATTATTGCTTCAAAGGGAGTGCAAGAATCTCATATCATATTATGAAACACCTTGATAAAATAAGATAAAACTAAAACATTGATGTTTTGATTTTATCATTTGTATGGATCATATATATCATCATCATCATCACCATTTAATGTCTGCTTTCCATGTTGGCATGGATTAGATGGTTTAACTGAAACTGGTAAGCCAGAGAGCAGCACCAAGTTCTGATTTGACATGGTTTCCATGACTGTAAGCCCTTCCAACACCATCCACTCCGAGAGTGTATTGGGTGCTTTTATGTACCAGTTACATAATACTGGCATCTGTCATGACTACGGTTTCACTTGGGTTGATATGTCTTCTCAAGCACAGCATACCACCAAAGGTCTTGGTCCCTTGTCATCACTTCCATGAGGCCCAACTTTTGAAAATCATGTTTCACCACGTCATCCCATGTCTTCCTTTTTCCATAAGTTCCCTAAACAGTTAGAGACTGACACTTCTTTACATAGCTCTCCTAGTTCATACACATCACATGACCATACCAGTACAGCCATCTCTCTTGTACACATCTGATGCCTCTTATGCCCAGCTTCTTCCAAGAAACTTACTCTCTGTCATACATGCACACCCAGTGAAGCATACTAGCTGCTTTTCTTTCAAGCCTACACATGTCCTCAGTGGTCACAACCCATGTTTCATTGCCATGTAGCATGGCTGTTTGTACACAAGCATCATACAATCTGCCCTCTCCGAGGAAGAGGCCCTTAGTTACAACAGCACATCAAGATCATCACCTGCACCGACAGTACTTGCAGGACTGATTCCAGAGAGTAACGAAATCAGCTAGGCAGACCATAGGGACTCACCACAGATCCATATGTGCAGAGACCATTCACTGCCAGCGGAGATCTTGTCAACGTCCAGCTAGGGTACCCATCTAGGGTACCCAGCTAGGGTACCCATCTTCACATATCATCATCAATGAGCACATCTGCAGTGAGCTCAAAAATGTCAGAACTGGTGATATCAGCAGTGGAGGACTGTAGTCTTCTCTGACGAAAGTCAACATTGCATTTCTGTGGCAGATGTGTGAAGAAGGGGTGAACATCATGCCAATTGCTGTGTGGTGGAGAGAGACTCATGGGAAGGACAGAAATCAGAAACTTGAACCAGTGGTCTTCCAAAACATCAGTCAAGGCTGGAGCAATTGAGTAACTGCTTCTTGCTACACCAACCAAGTGTTGAAGCCTCACATTGTACCATACTTTGCTCGTCATTGGAATCATGTGTTCCAACACAACAACACCTGTGGCCATGCCGTCAGGTTGACAACAAACTTCCTTCAATAGCGCAATATCCAGACACTGCAATGGTCTGCCCTAAGTCTGGACTTGAACCTCATAGAGCACCTGTGAGATAAAATCCAAAGAAGGCTAAACAACATCCGTCCAAGGCTGACTACTGTGGCACAACTCACTGCAAGTTTTGACAAAGTGTGGGCTGCTATCCCCACGGTCTTCATCAATCGTTTGGTGCATTCAATGTACTGAAGACGCCTGGTAGTAATCGATGCTAACAGTGGTCACACAAGATATTGAGTTCATTTCTTTGGATCCAGGACACTCCATCATCACATGACACCATGTGACGTGAAACATGTTTCAGGAAATGATGTTTTAGCATTAGGAAAGAACGGTTTCTTAATTAGCACTCTTCAATCGATGCTATGGCAGTCTGTTAATAAACCGGTTTCTATTTAGTATGTGTGTGATGTTTCTTTTGTGGTTCAGTATATATACCTAGATGACTTCTTTCTATTAGAAACAGAAATATATATATATATATATATATATACTATAATAATACACTTGTGTTTTTCTCTGTCACAACATATGAATGAGAAAGGTGTGATTTGAAGGAGAATTTGCAGCATATAGTGACAATATAGAAGCTACACTGATATCTACTGATTGTAATACTTTGTTGTTTCTATTCTCTCACAATTAGAATTTTATGTGAACTGCTTGCTTCCCATTCATGTGGTCTTGGGTTCACTCCCACTGCGTGACACCTTGGGCAAGTGTCTTCTACTTTGGCCCCAGGATGCCCAAAGCCTTGTGAGTGGATTTAGTAGCCAGAAACTATTGTCACTATATGCTGCAAATTTTCCTTCAAATTACACCCAACTATACTAAAAAAAGAACATATTGAACAATTGATTCTTAGATACACTATGCTAAACAAGCCAATGAGAGAGTCACTACTCGATCATTCAACTAGCAACAAGTAGTAACCAAATCTCTTTCCACTTACACCTTCATCATTGTTTAACACCTGTTTTCCATGGTAGCATGGGTTGGATGGTTTGACAGGATCCAGTGACTCACAGGGCTGTATTATGTGTTATGTCAACTTTGGCATGGCCCTTCCTAATGCCAACCACTTTACAGTGTGTACTGGGTGCTTTTTTGTGCCACCAACTCTAGTGAGGTTGCCGAGTAATTTGTAAGATGAGAAAAGACAAAAAAAAAGGAAAACAGATGAAAAAGGAAAAGGTCTGTTCGACTAAGTGGAGGTGGTGGGATATTTGAGAGGGCAGAGAAGTGATTTTTATGCCAGAGACAGGCATGGTTGGGTGGGAATATCTAGGAAAAATGTAAGATGGTAGTGATGGGGTAGTGCCAAAGCAAAACCCTCAAGGAGCAAGATATGACATGAGCAGAGGATCAGGAGAGTGTCAGAGGTGGAGAGTGGTGAAAATGACACATTGTATAATTTGGTCTAGGGAGCACTAAATATGAAAAAAATAGAGGGTTATCAAGGTTGGAATGCTTTAAATTAGTTAGGCTTGATCAGGGGTGACCTGGAGCTAAGGAACAATAACAACACTATTCCTGAAAAAAAAAAAAAAAAAGAAAAAAAGAATGGATTGTCATGGTTGGAATGCTCAACCAGGATTGACTAGGGGGTTAAACAAAAATAACACAAAACTGCTATGAAAGTCTCTAAACATTCACTCAATCTGCTAGAAATAGTAGCCAAAGCTCCTACAAATGACACCCAAATATCCTTAAAAAACAAGAGACACATTAGGCCTGCTTTTGTTTAAACAATGCTTTGACAAAGTCTAACAGAAATAGAATACCACACATTTGAGTAAAGCAGTAGTTCCCAAACTTCTTCAGGCTGCCGCCCCCCTTAACACTTCAGCCACATTCTTAGTGCTCCCACCACAAATATAGACGACTTTCTGCAGTAAATGCAAAACAACTGTATTTCACAAAACTTAAACCTAATTAGCCTAATAATATTTTTTTTTACACCTATCACCCCATTTGGGCCACACCATTATCAATCTATTTTTCTTCAATGCCCCCGCTGGATCCTTCCACCGCCCCCAAGGGAGCAGTACTGCCCACTTTGGGGACCACTGGCATAAAGGAACAGTTGACTATATCGTCTTTGACTGGTATTTATTTTATCAACAGAGGAAGGCCGAAAAGTCAACGCTGCCTGGATTGGAAAGACTTCCTCCCACCCACCTCCATTTTCTCACAAATTATTGTTTTTTAAAATTTTTTTTCCCAAAACCCACGTTTTCAGATATGGAGATTCTGGAAAATTGCAAAGAATCGGAATTTTGAAATCCCCCCCACC
>NC_068982.1:174600051-174605410 GCF_001194135.2 Octopus bimaculoides | reverse complement strand
GTAGAAGGAAACTGAAAAGAAGCCTGTCGTATATATGTATGTGTGTGTATATGTTTGTGTGTCTGTGTTTGTCCCCACAACATCGCTTGACAACCGATGCTGGTGTTTACGTCCCCGTAACTTAGTCGTTCGGCAAAAAGAGACCGATAGAATAAGTACTAGGCTTACAAAAGAATAAGTCCTGGGGTCGATTTGCTCGACTAAAGGCGGTGCTCCAGCATGGCCACAGTCAAATGACTGAAACAAGTAAAAGAGTAAAAGTGCCATTCCTCACCGATTATATTTTTTAAAATTGCTGGCTGATTATGTTTTGTATGCAGACTGGATGACGAGTTTGTACTGTTGTTCTTATTTGTTTGTTATTTTCTTCTTTTTCTCTTATACTTCAGTAGTTCTTTAGAAGATACTTTCACTCTATTATATCTCAACTTCAGACGTTTCGTATCCACGCACTTACAAGAATGCATCTACATACGTGTATATGTATGTAGATATATACATATATGCTTTTATATATATAACATACACGGAGGCATTTAAGATCGTGTGTGTATACACAAATATACACACATGTGTAAGCGTGTGTGTCTAAGTGTATACATATATATATATATAACTGGTCTGAAGTTAGTCAAATCAACCGATTTGGTGACCACCCTCCTCAACAACAAATCCAACAGGCCAAAATAAAAATGGCAGCTGTCACGTGACAAGCTAATAGCTCCTCCTCACCTCTTACAACTACCACGACGATTTCCTTCCTCCCACTCTTTTGAATTAACTCAATTTTCTTTCTTCTTTCCTCTTTACTTCGGGATTATTCAGTGCGGCCTACTATCGTTTCTACGGAATATATATATATATATATATATATATATATATACATAGATATATGCAATGTAATACACATATATCAGTAATGCACATATATCATATATGTGGGTGTGTGTTTATATATATTGTAATGCCTTTGCTGCTAGTAACGAAAGAATGCTATATCTGTATATATATATAAAAATATGTTTGTGTGCGTGCGTGTATGTAGACGTCAACGCTGTGGTCTCCGTGTGCTGCTGAGCTGCACGTCTTTCCGCTTCCGGTTTTCTGAAAGTTGTCGATGTGGCTTGTTTGTGTGGCACGTGACTTGTTAGCCCGTCATCGTTGCAGACTTCAACGAATCGACACACACGCGTTTTTATTCATTTCTCCCTTTCCCCTCTAAAATTACCCTTTTATTTTTCACTTGTTTCAGGCATTGGTCAGCGGCCATGCTGGTGCACTACTTTCAAGAGTTTAGTCGAACAAATCGACGTGAATACTTTTTTTTTTTTTGAGCCTCTCTTTTACCGTACCTCCAAGTTACGGAAACGTAAACAAACCACCAACGCTTGACAAGCGGTGGTGGAGGACAAACATCCATCCATCCATTCACTCATCCACTCACCCACCCTTTATACGCGCACACACACACACACACACACCATCATCATCATCATCATCATCGTATAACGTCCGTTTTCCGTGCTGGGATCCGTTGGACTGTTTGACAAGATCTGGCCAGCGGAGGAGCTGTCCAGACTCCAATTATCTGTTGTGGCATGGTTTCTTTGGTTGGATGTTCATCCTAACGTCAACCACTTTACACACTTTACAGAGTCTGTTGGATGCTTTGCTTTTTACGTGTCACCGGCATGTGTGCGTATATATATATATATATACCGGAGTAAGCACATGAAATGTGCAACAAGGTGAAAAAAAGAGTACTCAAATACCAGAGGTAGAGTAATATGCTTTATTTAAAAGCAGCAGAAATATAACAAAAAAACCGTTACTCTGAGTTTCACGTTCCCGTTCAAAACTGTCCGATGAACGGGAACGTGAAACTCAGAGTAACGGTTTTTTTGTTATATTTCTGCTGCTTTTAAATAAAGCATATATATATATATATATATGACGCGCTTCTTTCAGTTTCCGTCAACCAAATCCATTCACAAAGCTTTACTCGGTCCAGATGTATAGTAGAAGATACTTACCCAAGGTTTCTCAACCACACAACCATGCCTGCACCTATCTGGAAACAAACCAGCCACTGGTTACCAATTATTCTTTCATTTGTTTCAGTCATTTGACTGCGGCCATGCTGGGGCACCGCCTTCAGTCGAGCAAATCGACCCCCAGGACTTAGTCTTTGTAAGCCTAGTACTTATTGTCTCAGTCTCTTTTGCCGATCCACTAAGTTATGGGGACATAAACACACCAACATATGTTGCCAAGCGATGGTAGGGGCACAAATATAGACATGCAAACATATACATAAATATATACTATATATATATATATATATATACAACGGACTTCTTTGAGATTCCGTCTACCAAATCCACTCACAAGGCTTTGGTGGGCCCGAGGTCACAGGTGAAGGCACCCAAGGTGCCACACAGTGAGACTGAACCCGGAACCATGTGTTTGGGAAGCAAGATACCATACAGCCACTCCTGTCCCTATAAACAAATCTTCAACTTCATCTAGCACCCTGTTCTTGATACTCTCTATTTTTCTTTTCTTTTGCTTTCATCTTAATGAAAACATCAAAAACTTCACTATTTTCAATTGCACAAATTTACATATATTTAAAGTTAATTACCTTCATTAAAGTTTTGCAATAATGAAAGCCTACCATAACCCACCCTATTTCACAGTCTTTAATAGTTTTAAGGACAATTTTCCCTCTCAGGTAATCAACTAACCTTGTGTCCTATATTGGAGAATTTTCAAAAGATCAATGATTAAAAAAAAAAAAAAATAGGCCATCCATTGTGACATAGTTTGGTTTTGGTTTAAGGTTTCTTATGTAGTGTATTTGAAGTAGACTTGTTTCCATGGAAACCCCTATACACTATGCAGGTTGATCCGGTAACAAGTGGATTGAAGCTTCATTCATGGCATATATTTGATAGGCTCTTCATCATATATATACGTTGAGACTGAAAAGATGCAGGGAATGTCCGACAACAAAAGAATTATTTACTAATTCTATATATATCAAATTCCATGCAATAAATTAGCAGTTTTATATCTGATCAGAAATTGTTTGCTGTATATGATAATTATATTTATATTATGCATAAACATGTATGTGTGTATGTTTGTAAGCATGTATGCACATGCATGTTTAGAAATACATTCGCACATATGCTTACATACATACATACACACATGTATCATCATTATAACCACCACCACCACCACCTCCTCCTCCTACATGGAATTTATTTGGCACTCAAACTTTGGATTTACAAATTGGACAGGTTGCAGAAAGTGAAATAACAACCTATGTAGATTATGGTGGCGCTGCATGGATCAAATTGAATTTGTTGAGGATCATTTTCTATGATCAGATACCATTCATGTCACCAGCCTTCCACTGTTTCCAAATAAAGTAATGTACTTCTTTCAGTTATTTGACAGGCCATGCTGGGCACCATGTTGTAGGGTTTTGGTCGAACAAATCGACACCAAGACTCATTTCTTTTTTAAGCCTAGGACTTATTCTATTAGTCTCTTTGCTGAACTGCTAAATTATGGGGACATAAACACACCAACACCGGTTATCAAGTGGTGGTAGGGGATACACAAATGCACATGTACATTAATCTTCTCTCTTCACTCCTTTGTGCTACATGGGCTCAACTCCCTTCCTCTCTTCCTCTGATTCTCCTCCTTTTTTCATCTGATACATGTATGTACCGGAGTAAGCGCATAAATGTGCAACAAGGTGGAAAAAAGAGTACTCAAATACCAGAGGTAGAGTAATATGTTTTATTTAAAAGAAGTCTGATGAACGGGAATGTGAACCTATGAGTAACAGATTTTTGTTATATTTCTGATACTTTTAAATAAAGTATATATATATATATATATATATATATATATATATATATATATATATGTATATATATATATATATATATATATATGATGGTTTTCTTTCAGTTTCCATCTTCAAAATCCATTCAACCATTCATTTAGAAAATATATGCAAATAGAGATATGTATTTCTATATAGTTTTGAGTCAGAATTCTATTGCAAGTCTGGGGTAGCTACAATAATATAAAGGTAAATCCTTTTAGATGCTGATTTATTTTTCAAGTGTAGTTCAAATAAAGTGTGCCAAGTAGGTTAGAGCATGAAAATAAAGTGGTTGTGGCAAAAGAGACTAAGCATTTTAATTGCAATATTAAACCTTTTTATGTGATCAAAGAATAGGCTTCTGACTAATGTCAAAATTCCTGAATTAAAAAGGAGCTGCTGAGATTTAATTCATTATTAATTAGAGATTGCAATAGAACAACTATTGACTTGACTAGTGAACTCACCTGAAACACTGTAGCATGACCTGGTTTACATGCCCCGTCAGGTTTATATCAAACATAATAGCATGAGTTGCATGATCTACAGCATCACCTGGTGAAATTTTAAATTCAAAAATATAAGATATTTTCATTAACTAAAACTGATATGCAAAAATTATTGAAGATTGAAATTTGAAATGAAATTTAGATTATATTTTTTCCTTGAATTTTAGATTATATTTTTTTCTTTGAAATTTTGATTTTCTTTTTCTTTAAACAAATCTGAATTTCAGTATTTGAGTCATACAAAAAAATTATTTTCTCTATGTGGCTGCAATAATTTTCAGTTGCATTGAAACGTATATTTAGTACTACAACTAATTTTAATTTGTTTGTAGTTGTATTGCCATCAAATGTCTTATTACTGGATGTGTACATAAAGTGAATTCAAACTAAGAACCATCATTTCATCCTTTCGGGGTTGATAAATTAACTACCAGTTGTGTGCTAGGGTTGGTCTAATCGATTGGCCACCTCCACAAAAATTTCAGGCCTTGGGCCTAGAGTAGAAAAGATTATTATTTACTCTTCCTCTAATATATATGTATGCACAGATCCAATGATGATTTAGGTTAAATTTACCAAAATGTAGTGTAGATCATCATCATCATCATCGTTGTTTAACGTCCGCTTTCCATGCTAGCATGGGTTGGACGATTTGACTGAGGACTGGTGAAACCAGATGGCTACACCAGGCTCCAATCTGATTTGGCAGAGTTTCTACAGCTGGATGCCCTTCCTAACGCCAACCACTCAGAGAGTGTAGTGGGTGCTTTTTACGTGCCACCGGCACGAAGGCCAGTCAGACGGTACTGGCAACGGCCACGCTCAAAATGGTGTATTTTATGTGCCACCTGCACAAGAGCCAGTCCAGGGGCACTGGCAACACTCTAAAAATGAAGTTAATAATCCAAAAAATTGAATTTTTTTTTACAAGCAATTCATC
>NC_068982.1:174597726-174599857 GCF_001194135.2 Octopus bimaculoides | reverse complement strand
ATTTAGTTTTTATTTAGTGTGTTTTCTACCGAAACACTTTAAAACTTCGTATACTTGTATATTTTGTGTTATAGAACAGATAAAAATTTTTGTATTTGAAGTTATTTCATGTTAAAAGTTGTCGCATTTCGGTAATTTCAACCAATCACTGACGTCTATTGAGGTGAAAACAATTACTGCTGTGGTTTGTTAAAAACGCCAAGAGTAAATGATGTTTTAAATGACACATTGTACTAGTATCCTAAGTTTGAAAGTGTTTCGTTAGAAAACAAATGGTGTCTGCCAAATCAGAAAGATCCCATTCAATATTTTTCAGTATAATATACCTATAAACTAAGAAAAAAAAAGAAAGAAAGAAAGAAGGAAAGAAGAAAAGCGACAAAATATATACATTTTTATCAATAGAATATATAATCCATCATACTTTTTATAATGTCAAGAAAAAGAAATTAGACAGTAGCTGGACAAAATACATGAAGCAAGATGAAAAGCAAGTGTGTCATTAAAGATAACAAAAATAAGTAACTAAATAAGTAAATGAAAAAATAGTAAAAAAAAAAACATTGTGGTATGGGGATGAGCCCTTGGATTAAGGCAAATAGAGGTCATGTACCCATGTAAGGGAATTTTTGTTTTGAAATATTTTCAATGTGGTCCCTGATGGTAACAATAAGCAGTTAAGTAGCAAAATTCACCACAATAGACCCACAATTATGCTGAAAATAGGAGGTGGACTATGACAATAAGGTATAGTAGTAACACTGCAAAACAAAAGATTCTTAAATATGTGCAAAGATGTTTTGTATAAATTAATCCTGAGTCAGTAAAACTGTTATTTTTTTCTTACTTCTGTATATGAGTGATTATTAAGAAAACTCCTTCATAGGTTCCTAGAATTGATATAGTTTGTTTTTATACCAATGTTATTTAACAAACACAACAAGTCAGAAATTAAATATTCTTTTACTGTTGCTAGACTGGGGTAAACACTTTGAAGGGTTTAGTTGGTGATATTGACTCCAGTATTCATTTTATCATTTACCTTTCACTGAACTGCTAAGTTGTGAAAGTGTGACTGATTGTAAAGTAGTTGAGAGACAGTGACATACATACATACATACATACATACATACATACATACATACATACATACACACACCCATACTTAGACACATCACCACCGCCGCCGCCCGCCGCCGCCGCCCGCCGCCACTCTATATTTTTTGTCTTGCAATAAGCTAAGGTCTCTTAGCAAAACGGGGAAGCCAATAAAGAGATTTACAAAAGATTATGAACTAGGAAACCATGGTTGTCCTGATACCTATTTCCCATACCAATGGTAGTGCTGCCTGATTGCCAGTGCACCCTGACTGGCTCCCGTGCAGGTGGCACGTAAAAAGCACCATTTGAGTGTAATCGATGCCAGTGCTGCCTGACTGGCCCCTGTGCTGGTGGCACATAGCATCCACTACACTGAGAGTGGTTGGCATTAGGAAGCGCATCCAGTTGTAGAAACCTTGCCAGATAAGACTGGAGCCTGGTGCAGCCTCCTGGCCTGCCAGTCCTCAGTCAAACTGTCCAACCCATGCCAGCATGGAAAGCAGACTTTAAACGATGATGATGATGATGCTGCTGCTGTCTTGACACAATTTCGAATAATAATAATGGTAAAAAAGTTATATTATGAAGCATAACTGCATCAATGGTTCTTAATTTATGCGGTATCACTGTCTTGGAGTCATTGTGAACTTATAAGCTAGAACTATGGGAGAGAGGTGTTCAGAGAAGATTGTGATTTTCAGTTTAGAAATAGCATATTTAATCCCTTCACATTTAAACCATCCACATCTTGCCCAAATATTCTACCTGTTTTATGTCCAAACCAGCCAGATCCAGCCTGTCATACATACCTACAAAGTCATTCTAAAAATAAACAATAGGCGCAGGAGTGGCTGTGTGGTAAGTAGCTTGCTTACCAGCCACATGGTTCCAGGTTCAGTCCCGCTGCATGGCACCTTGGGCAAGTGTCTTCTACTATAGCCTCTGGCCGACCAAAGCCTTGTGAGTGGATTTGGTAGATGGAAACTGAAAGAAGCCCGTTGTATATATGTATATATATATATATATATAT
>NC_068982.1:174593363-174596669 GCF_001194135.2 Octopus bimaculoides | reverse complement strand
CGTACCCAGACTTTTTATGGGACACCCTGTAGGTGTGTATTTATAATTTCCCCAAGACACCCCCCACCCAACCCTCCTCCTCCTCCTCCTCCTCCTCATCATCATCGTCGTCGTCATCATCATCATCATCATCATCATCATCATCATCATCATCATCATCATCATCATCACTACTACCACCACCACCACCACTGCCATCAACATCATCACTTGAACATCTACTTTTCTGCATTTGTATGACCCAGACATGAATATGTTGGGAGAGAATTTTCTATGGATTGATGCCTTTCCTGAAGCCAACCTCCATATTGATCTCCCGTTCTATTGAACAACAAAGCAACCCATGCAAAGCCATTCTTTACAACCAGCAATTACATGTGAAAATGAGAGGAAATATGAACTAACTCTCCCCCCCTCTCTCTCTGTCTCACACACACACACACACATCAAACACAAGGAATGGAGATTAATCAATGTGTGTAGCTGATTAATCAGTAATTCAATCAGCTACATACAATTCAAATAGAATGACATAACCAAATTACTGCATGTTTCAAACTAGAATTAAACTTAATTAAGCATTTTAGTCAATTAAATATTGGATTGAGTATATATGCACTGCAACATGCAGCAATTTGGTTATGCCATGGTATTTAAAACACATGTAGCTGATTAAATCATTGATCAATCTTCATTCTTTGTATTTCATCTAATATACTTAGTGATTAATATATCGAATTTATTCAGGGCTTGAACTTTAGATTTACAAATTGGACATTGAAATAACAACCTATATGAATTACAATGGCCTTAACTGGACAATTTAGTTAGCTGTGTTTGAACTCACACACAAACATATCTATATATGAAATATAATGTGTCTTGAATGGCACAATAATGCAGAGTGGACTATAATAACTGTTATAATTTAATTATTCATAGTCTGATATGACATAATATTTCAGAATATAAAAATTCCTTCTTCAGATATCGCTAGGAATTAATCGAGTCATTGCTATAATCGGTTTTCCAAAAAACAATACACAATGCTTCATGTGAACTACAATACTCTCCTATATCTACTCCTCAGTGAATGCAATGAATATTTGAATTTGTGAAGAACTTGAAGTTCAAATATTCAACAAACTTCAGAAATCGAAATTACAGGAAATTCCTTGGAACATGAATTTATCAAAAAATTTCCAGACAGTCAAGGCTTTAATAATTGCTTTCTTTTAGTAACTGTTACTAACCTAATTAGTAAGCAGCTTTCTTCATTATGGTCTATATTTATATATATTATTCAAAATAGTTTGAGTCAGATTCCGTACTACTTCAAGTTTTGCAGGCCCCTAACAGAGTCTGTCTCCTCAGGCTGGTGGAATATCTGTTTGTCCACTCTCTCATATATATACATATAAATATGTGTGTGTGTGTGTATGCTCATTCACACATGAATGTATGCCGTGATTTAGAACTCCTATGGTGTTATAACATCCTTTGACTTGATTTGGACACACCCTATACATATAAATAAGTAATGAAAAAAGATAGGTGTTTTTATTGAAAGATTACCATGGATATACAATGTGTCATGAATTGTCAATTTTACTCATGACAAAAGGTGCACATTATTCTGCCCACTTTCCCACCATATATATATACACATACAGACGTGAACACACATTCCTACACACACACACACACACACATGTATATATATTCATCTCTCTCTTGATATACTTTTTTTTATTCTTTTACTGGTTTCAGTCATTTGATTGTGGCCATGCTGGAGCTCTGCCTTAAAGGGTTTGAATCAACGAAATCAACCCCATGACTTATTCTATCAGTATCTTTTGCTGAACTGCTAAGTCACGGGCATATAAACGACCAACATTGGTTGTCAAGCAATGATGGGGAGACAAACACAGACAAAGACACACACACACACACACACACACACACACACACACACACACACACATGCACACACACACGCATGCACACATATACACACACATGCACACACACACACATGCGTGAGTCATCTAAGAGATCTTAAGTCAGGGAAAAGATGCACTCGTATAATCTGTCAGTAGAGTGGGTATGTTATCCGAAAAGTATAGTATCAAATATCCATCACATCTGATCTTACTAATTGGTAAGAATTACTAATTAGTAAAGAATACTAATTGGTTTCATGTAAATGGAATATGGTGTTGCTATATTCCCTTCCATGTCAGTTAACTCTGACGAGCGTAAAGTTATAAGATTGGATTTTTACCTAACACTCCATTGTATTCTTTATGCAAAACCGATTGGTAAGATCAGCTGTGATGGACACTATACTTTTTGGAAAACATATATATATAGGCGTAGGAGTGGCTGTGTGGTAAGTATCTGTTTATTGAAACAATACATAATAATGAGACAAATCTCAAATACTGTACTGGATCAGCTGGAACTTGGGAAATTGGAGGTGAAGCTGCAATTCTTTCTGTGCACTTACAGCCCTCTGAAGCCTTGAGGATTGGTTAGATTAAAACAATTCTTTCTGTTATAGGCATAAGGCCTGAAATTTTTGCAGAAATGGCTAGCCGATTACATCAACCCCCAGGGGCTGACTAGCATTCCTTTAATCAAACCTCAAAGGATGAAAAGCAAACTTGACCTCAACAGCATTTGTACTCAGAAGTTATAACCAGAAAAAATGCCACTAAGAATTTTGTTTGATAGGTTTACAATTCTTGCAGTTCAGTGCATTGGATTGATTGGATGAAGTTAACTATAATTCAGACCAATTCACAAAAAACCTGCCCTTGATGGTGGGTGGAGCTATGAAGACTGAATAGATGACCAACAGATTACCATATTTAAGAAAATTAAGACAAGCACAGGTATGGCTGTGTTGTAAGAAGCTTGCTTCCCAATCACATAGTTCAGGGTTTAGTCCCACTGTGTGACACTTTGGGAAAGTGTCTTCTACTACACCCTCAGGTCAACCAAGGCCTCGTGAGTGGATTTGGCAGAGGGAAACTGAAAGAAGCCCATTGCATATATGTATATACATGTATATATATTCATATATATACTGGGATGTAAAAGCACCCATTACACTCTCAGAGTGATTGGCGTCAGGAAGGGCATCAAGCTGAAGAAACTGCCTTCCAGCTTGCCACCACTGGTGAAACCGTCCAACCCATGCCAGCATGGAGAACGGACGTTAAATGATGATTATGATGATGATGATGATATATATATATATATATATATATATATATATGTATATATATATATGTATGTATA
>NC_068982.1:174585976-174593353 GCF_001194135.2 Octopus bimaculoides | reverse complement strand
TATATATATATATATATATATGTATATATATATATATATATAACTGGCACACTGTCGGTTATGACGACAAAGGTTCCAGTTGATCTAACCACTAGAACAGCCTTCATGTGAATTAACGTGCAAGTGGCTGAGCATTCCACAGACACATGTACCCTTAACGTAGTTCTCAGAGAGATTCAGTGTGACATAAGATGTGACAAGGCTGACCCTTTGAAATACAGATACTACTCATTTTTTCCTGCTGAGTGGACTGGAGTAAGTAAAACGTCTTGCTCAAAGACACAACGCACTACCGCAAGACAAATACCCTAAGCACTGAGCCACGTGCCTTCACCATACATACATACATACATACATATGTATATATCACTTTGCTGACTTTTGTACATAATTCTATGTACTGTACATGCACCTTTGATGAGCTGTAGTGCACCTGAGCACTATACACAATAATTTCATTATTATTAATGTATATGTGTGTGTGTGTGTGTGTGTTTGTTTCCCACTATCACTTGATAAACAGTGTTGCTGTATTTACGCCCCTGTATAAATTGTAAAGCATTCATTGAATTTCTAAAGGGACATAATTGAACTAAATTTGGTCCAGAGGGGAATAAATCACTGCGAAATTGCGTCACGATTGAAATATATGCCACGATGAAATTATTTTTCTTTTCTTTTGTTTATTTTTTTTTTCTGTAGTGTCTAATATAACTTTTCGGTTGAAAATCTTAGTAGTAAATTCATTTAAATATGTAAATGTTATTATAATTAGAATTGTTACCTCCCTTAACGTAATGGGTGATATGTATATAATGTAAGGGAAGTAACCCAGTAAGGAACTGGCTCGTTCATGTTTGGAGTTGTCTTTCTTGTTTGTCGGTGTATGGGTAAGTGGTCAAATGGACACCAAATTAGGAATAGGGTGGAATCGATTCGATCGATTGCTACTAGGTAGGGACTGGTGGGGGTCATGGTAGTGGTAATTAAATGAAAGTTACTGGGTGGATGAGAGAGAATATCCATACTACTGTTTGTTATCATCAACATCCATTGGAGAGGCGAAGAACTTATCCAAAATTGCTTGATGTTTATAGCGCATCAACTCTTTGTACGACTCAGAGTAGCGATTGAGCTCATTGTAAACTCCTCTTTTAATTTTTGATGTTACGTTCACGATTAGGGCTATTATCAGCAAAACATTTGCAGATCTTCCTCTGTAAGTGCCAACTCTTTACCAATATCTTTTGCAGTCAATTGAAGTGAAGTTGGTGTAGTTTCCATATGCTTTGCATGTATTCTGAGATTCTCTTTGTTCTAGTAACACCAGACCCTCGTTAGATAAACTAAGACACCAGCAACTTAGCCGCGTATTATCATTTGGAATTTTACGTACACTATGTAGGCGCAGGCGTGGTTGTGTGGTAAGAAACTTGATTCTCAACCACACGGTTCTGAGTTCAGTTTGTAGGGATCTCCGACGCGAGACCTTTAAGCGTTACATCTACACGTTACATCTGCATATGTTTTAGAATGTTCTATAGTTTTCTTATGTTTTTTTTCTCGTTGGTCACTGGTATTGCACATATCATGCACACGCATTGTTCACCTGTTTTTATTACATGGTTTCTGCTAAATATTCTTTTGAATGTCTGCAATTTCTTTCTTCGTACGCTCACCCATTTATGCACTGCACTGTATTTTGTTTGTAAAACAAAACAAAACTTTTTCTCATATACAAACCTGCACGCCTGCACCCACTTTCACACGTTCACCAAAACATGATGCCTTTAGAGTCGTTTTCTCATGTCTGTGCCCGCTCAACTCTTTTCCCCGACTCTGTGTACATCGGATGTCAGCTCATGCTCTCTGCGCCCTTGTCAGACACAACTTGCCCCTGTTCGGCCCCAGGTTGGTCACGAAGTTAATAGAGAAAATCGTCATACGCAACGCGCCAGTATGCAACATTGTCGTCGTTCTGGCTAATCTTAGCAAATGCCTGCGACAACAACGTCTGACACCCCTTCAAGGCATTTTCCCACAAAAAGCAGTCCTGCAAGAAAACTTTTGCTGATATCATAGACAGAGAATGCACATACTCGCCGCAGACACATTTCAATCAATTTGGAGATATTTGCTATCGAGGTGCACATTTTTAACAATGCGTTTGGTGATTATTTGCTTTATTTCTCGGGCAAAATTTACAACTTAGAATAAAAGAATAACATTATTATTTCATTTCAAAATTGATGAGCTTTGCTTTTAGTGATGACTTGAAATGGTAAATATTTTTTCTAACTGTATTTGCTTGAAAAAACATACTATTCTTTATATTAAGCAATTCATTATAATTACTTTTACGATGTGCCTAAATAAAAACCATCGTTATAGATCAGCATTTCTCAACCTTTTTCGCGATTTGGCTTCCCTTGGACATTGAAAAAAATTATTTCGGCTCCCCTGTGTTGATGAAAAATTTAATCCAGCTTCCTATGTATCTGAGATAGACCGGCCGGCCCATGACAAATCTGACAACAGGGGGGACCCGCAGAATTACCAGCTTACTAACTGCATCTGAAAGTTGGTGCGCCAATCATGCTGCTAAGGAATTTAGATGCTGCAATAATGTGCAATGGTACGCGGATGATTATCAAAAAATTGTGCTCCCGAGTTCTGTAGGCAACAATCTTGAATGAACCGGCCGCTAGCTAAGACATACTTATAAAATCCCATGTCCCTTACCCACTCCGATACGACCTACAAATTTAAACAGATGCAATTTCCCATCAAACTCTGCATTCCCATGACAATCAACAAGGCGCAGAGAAAACATTTTTTAAACAGACAACACTAACGGGGATTTTTTATTTTCTTATTGTCTTGTTTCTTATTTCTTATTTTCCAGATGGCCTGTCGCTTGATTGTTCAGAAACGGTAGCAGCATGATATGAAGTGTGGAATTCCATTGTTTTGGTTCAGAGACGGTGGCGTGCATGGAAAGGTAAGTATGCAACACTATGTCTGGAGACAATAAAAAGTTGTTATGCAAAACTGATGACCACGGGCTCTGTGAACGATGCAAGAAGTGGCCGTCCAACCACATCCCGATCAGCGGAGAACGTAGCAATAGTTTCGTGAATGTTTAATCGCAGCGCGCAAAAGTCAATACGTCAAGCAGCTCGTGAATGTGGACTAACAAGACACACAATATGTACGGTGTTGCATAAAGAATTTAATGTTCGTTCGTAGAAACCCCATTACGAGCAGGAGCTAAAACTTGAAGACTGCGACCGCAAAAGTCCAGAACTCCAAGAAATTCAGATGTCACTTCATGTGATTTTTACCTGTGGGATTACACAAAAGAGGTGTACAAGACAAAACTTAGCACACTGGAGGACTTGGAGACACAGATTCAGGAAGTTCTCAATGATATCTCAGACAACGTCCTTCAGAAGGTTGTTCATTTCATCCCTGGCCGTTTGAGGAAACTACTTATATGAAGATTTACTTTCATTTTTCCATGTAATAAAGAACATGTATAATTTTTTCAATAATTTTGTAAAAGGAATATGGATTTCATTATCAATTTTTAATGTCTACGTACTTTTCATCCACCCTCTCTCTCTCTCTCTCTATATATATATAAAGAAGAACACGAGTGGGGTTCAAAATTCACAACTGTTTCGACGACATTTTATGATGCATTCTTAGAGTACATCATGCCAAAACCCCGTCGTTTTCAGGTAAATGTTAAACACATAAACAGGTAAGGTAGAAGTAGAGGATAAATAGATAGATAGATAGATAGATAGATAGATAAAGAGAGAGACAGTGTGTGTGTCAGAGTGAGAGAGACAGAGAGAAAGGGAGGGAGAGGGAGAGAAAAGTGAGAGCTACATTATTCAGTGTGCCTAAGGTCTGACTTGAGAGAAGATTTGGCTGCTATTTCTTGCGGAACAAGTGACTACACAAAGGTTACTTTGTATAACGTTCACATTTTCTTCATATATGTGATGAGATTGATTGATTTAAGCTAGTTCAAATTTTGAATCGAAACCGCTTCGGATATCGACCGCCTTTCGTTTCACTGCGCCTAACGGGCTTAAAAACTAAAGTATCAACGTATAGTTAGTAGCAGCAGCAGCAGTAGTAGTAGTAGTAGTAGTAGTAGTAGTAGCAGCAGTAGTAGTAGTAGTAGTAGTAGTAGTAGTAGTAGTAGTAGTAGTAGTAGTAGGATGGCTAATTTTATGTTGTTGAATTACACTGAATAAACTTTACTGATGTAATTTTAATTTCAATAGAAAGCTGTGAGCATGTTTGCATGTTCGTGTATATGTATGTGTATGCGTTCATCTTTGTGTATGCTTTTGTACGCGCGCTGTGTGTGTGTGTATGTGTGTGGGGAGGGGTGGTAGTGCGCGCGTGCGTGCGTGTATGTGTGGATATGATTATGTCTGTCGGCAACAAGTCTTTTAGAATTATTTCAAATACGTGTCGGCAATGCAACAATCACACAAACACCTAAATGAAAAGAAACAAAGAAACGAAGAAAAAAAGAGAAATAAACATTACATTCAGTCAACCGTCACTTTGAGTGCATCAAATGCAGTTGTTATAACTCGTGCTACACACCTCGAGTGTTTGGAAAGATATCGTATTATCTGAGTCCATGGCTGATGTTTTTTTTTTTAATCAAATACCGCCTAGATCAACTTTACCTTTCATATTTCCGTGAGATGGAGATCGATAAAATAAAATACTATTCAAGTAGTCGTTTTAATCGACTCTGCCTTTCTACTTATAAATTTGAAACCTTGTATTAACAGTTGTAGAGAGTTGAGCGGAACCGTAGATCAGAAGCTGAGCTTGTGTTTTATATTAACTGGACGTGATATTAGAAATACTAGCGACGAAGTAGTGTCAGTTTAGCCGACAATGCTCTTCTTTTACAAACTGTGGCTTTGTGTCCATCTAAAAAAAAATCAATATTTGAGTATGACAAGATGGGTGGAGAGTTGTTGGAAGCTGGCTGGAGTAAGTATATTGGATTATTTCACCTTACTCCTTTACATTCTTAATCAAATCATACTGGGTTTCATTTACATTGAAAGTTATGATTTGTACAGAATGTTGCAAACCAACACCAAAACACTTTTATTCCTTATATAGTATTTTATTGTTTATAACAATGAATCTCTACCTTCTGAGTGTTACAGCATGTTTGTTAACACAACGTTTCGGCTGATATACCCTCCAGCCTTCATCAGGTGTCTTGGGGGAAATTTCGAACCTGGGTTCTCATTCCTAAGGTATTTTTCGATGTTTATTATTATTATTATTATCATTATTATTATTATTATTATTATTATTATTATTATTATTATTATTATTATTATTATTATTATTCAGGCCACTGCTTGGAATCAAACTCGGAATCTTGGGGTTAGTAGTCTAAGTTGTTTAGTTCGTCTACTGTACATGCGATTATCCCTGCTCCATATCTTAGGAGTAAAACCGCCCAGGTGTTGATAGCTTCAATCTTATTCCGTCCGTTTAATTTCGACTTAAGGAACAGTCTCAGTCTGCGCAAGCGCTCCACCTTTAATTTTTCTGTCATTTCTTTCTCCATCAATTTATCCATTTCCCAAATCCCCAAGTACTTATTGCCCGTCTCTTCTATCTGCTTCATAACCTCCCCCAACGGTATCGTTAGCCCGTCCATACATTTGATTTTGCCTCTCTTCAGGATACACCACACTTTCTCAGTTCGAACTCCATTCTGATATCAGTACTGAAGGTATACACCGTATCAACGAGGGAACTGACTTGGGCTTCATCTTTACCATAAAGTTTGAGGTCATCTATGAATAACAAATGATTGACTTTTTGAATTCATACCCAGCCTTTGCTTTCCTCAGAATCAGTGTTACTGGTATCAAGCACAGTACAAAGATCAGTGGGGACAAGCAGTCCCCTTGGAAGATGCCCCTCCTAATTTCTACTGTCCCTAAACTTCTTCCATATGCTGTCAGGTTCGTCCTCCAATTCGCCATACTTTTTCCAGGCAATCGCTTAACATTCGATGCAATACAATATAGGTTCATACATTCCATAATACAAGAATTTGGGATCATATCGTACACTTTACAGTAGTCGATCCATGACTTGGCTAAGTTACTTTTCCTCCTCTTGCAGTCTCTAAGTACAGTTTTGTCTATCAGGAGTTGATCCTTGGAACCTCTGCACTTACGCTTGCAGCCCTTCTGCTCATGTGGCAGGACTCCATTTTTTTCCAGATGTTCGTATATTGACTCTGCGAGTATTCCAGTCAATAACTTCCACATAAGTTCCAAACAGAATATCGGCCTGTAATTGTCTACCGTATTGCCTTTTTCGATGTTTTTTCAGGCACAGCACTATCTTACCCAATGTCAACTTCTCTGGTTTTACTTGGTCGCCATTGAACTAGGTGTTGAGTTGCGCAGCTATTCGTGCATGACATTCACCAAATCTTTTGATCCAATAGCCTTGAACTCCATGTGGTCCCGGGACCTTCCAGTTGCTCATTTTTTGCTGATTTCCTTCACTTCCCTAACCGAAATGACTAGTTTTGCCTGTTTTGGACAGACTACTTTTTGCTTCAGTTCTTGCAACCATTCAGCATCCTTGTTGTGCTCCTTGTCTTTGCACCAGATGTCTCTCCAAAACACGACTTCATACAAATGTATTCTCGACTCCCATTCTTCTGCCAGATTTACACTGACCACTTTCACAGCCATTCCTCATCGAGACGTCGATTCTCAAGGGTTCTTTCCTCGCCCATACTTTCCTTCCCCACCGACGTCAACTTGCAGCATTAGCCACGTCAAGGAGACTAGTTTCAGAGTCAGTGAAGGTTGAAGGCAGAGACTTTTTTTAAACTTAAAATATTTCAACCAAATAAATAAATAAAATGAAATAAAATATAACAAAAAGTAACCGAATATAATTTCATATCGTATTTTCAATTTAAGCTAGAAAAATATCCAAGGGAGATAATATTACGATAAACACTTTCCAAGGGAGGTAACAAATATTTTGAGTTATGTCCCTTGTACGAAGAGCACATTCGGTGATCAGGGTAGAATGATTTTAGATCTGAGCGTGGATGCTACATATTATGACGGCTTCATATAATATAATATAATAGGCAGATATAATGAAGTTCATGCTAAACCTGAAGTCGTTCGTTCAGTCAAAATAATTCTATAACAGCTATTTTTACATATATAGGAGTCAAATAACAAGTGTGTGTATATGTGTTTATGTGTGCATGTGTGTGTGACCATGTGTGTGTGTGTGTGTGACCATGTGTGTGTGTGTGTGTGACCATGTGTG
>NC_068982.1:174584247-174585935 GCF_001194135.2 Octopus bimaculoides | reverse complement strand
GTGTGTGTGTGTGTGTGTGTGTGTGTGTGTGTGTGTGTGTGTGTGTGTGTGGTGTTTTTTTTAGTCTAACAAATCGACCCCAGTATCAATTTTTGAAGTTTGGTACGTGTTCAACCGGTACTGTGTGCTGAACCGATTAGCTACGGAAACGTAAACAGAACAACGATGGTTGTCAAGCTGTGCTGGTAAGGCAAACAGGAACATATAAACACGCACATGAATACGACGCGGTCCAGTCTAGCGAATTCACCCGCGAGATATTGATCAGCCTGGAACTATTGTAATAGACACTTGATCAAGAGGCCAAGTACTGGGACTGAACCGAAAACCACTTGGTTGCAAAGCGATCCACACGCACACACACACACACACACACACACACACACACACACACACACACACACACACACACACACACACACACACACACACACACACACACACACACACACACACACACACGCACATACACACACACATACACACACACGCATACACGCACGCATGCAAAAACACACACACACAGCATACACACGCATGTGCGTGTATGTCTGCGTACGTGTGTGCGCGCGTTCGTGCGTGCGTGTGTGTGCGTGTGTGTGTGTGTGTGTATCTGTGTGTGTGTGTGTGTATAGCTGTGTGGAGAGAAGTTTGCTGCTCAAGCACGCGATAGCCAGTATAGTCGATTTGGTATGTATGTCATTGTTCAGTTTTATTTCAAGATTTCTTGCCAATAAAGAACCAGTTTTCAACCTAGATTCAATGCTCCCTCATTGGAATTTCAACATCAACAACGGGGTATGTATGTATGTATGTATGTATGTATGTATGTATGTATGTATGTATGTATGTATGTATGTATGTATGCATGTGGAAGGGAGTGTGATTCAGCAGGAGGACTTAAACAACACGCAAAGGTACATGGAACCCAATTACAACAACAGCCAGCTATTGCCAGTAAAGGTTTTGGATGTCAACTCTGTGCAAGACATTGTAGATCTTTGGCTGGGCTAAAAAGTCACATTCGATCACAGCATCGTTAAGTTAAGCTTCGTGCAATGGCCATACTCGATATGTATGTATGTATGTGTGCACATTTGTAGGTTTTGTTTTATGTATGTATTCTTATGCATATAGTTACATATCTAGATTTGCTCATATATATTTAAATGATAAACTTCTGGAAAGTGTTACAGATTTTTACATTCCAGTAATGGACTGGATGTATAGTCTTCGAACTGAGTTCTGTATATATATATATATATATATATATATATATATATATATAAAATCAAAATTATGGTTGGCAGGACTAAGCATATTATTATTATCCTCATAATTTCTATTTTCACTTCTATTTATATAATTATTAGTAATATCATTATTGGTATTTGCTAGATTATTATTTGTATTCATATAACCATATCCACTATTTTTAACTTCATTTATTCTAGCTGACCTGATGTTCTTTTTGTTTAACCTAGCTATGATTGTACCTACATTGGGAAGGGTAGAGTAAGAAATTCGGACTGTATGACAAGAGAAAATTCTACTATATCTGTGGGAAGAAGGGAAATTTTTTTGTAAAATATTCATAAATTTTTTGTAAATATTAATAGTAGAATTGAGGAATTGATAAATAATGTTAGTGTAAATAATTGTAATAATAATAATAGAGATATTAGAAA
>NC_068982.1:174580067-174582410 GCF_001194135.2 Octopus bimaculoides | reverse complement strand
ATATATATATATATATATATATATATATATATATATACACATATACTCACATACATATGCAATTATATACACACACACATAAACATACATGTATGTATGTGTGTACAGTTGTACCTCGATTTACACGGTTTTATTTCGGTATGTTTTGGTTTTCCAATTTTTTTTTTTTACTTTCGTCTCTCTTCTTCCATAGATAAAGTAACACAATTTAGATTTGTATTTTATATTATGCTAACTATTTTCAAAACTGAATAATTGAATTATAAATGTCAAACCTAAAAGTTCATTTTCTCTGGAAATAGAGATATACAAACAACTCCAAGATGAAAAAAATGTAACAGAAACAGCGAAACCTTTTAATATAAACGAAGGAAAAAATATGAGTCAATATAAGAGCAGAATCTACAATAAGATCTGTAGGCGACAAGAAAACTACTAAAGAATTTGGGCCACAAATAGGTAAAATAATTGAAGAAGGTTCCTATTATTTAATATAAATATTTAACATTAATGACATTGGTCTATTCGGCAATATAATGCCAAGAGAACTTTTATATCAAAAACAGAAAAACTGATACTATATTCGTCGCTTTTAAAAATTGCATAGTCATTATTAGTAAGCTGTAATGCATTAGGTGATTGATTTTTGAAGCCATTATTTATTAATAAAACTCTTAATCCGTGTGCTGTGAGAGGATTGAGTAAAATATCCTTCCAGTCCATTGGTTGACGAACAATATGTTTTGCATGGCTGCTGCAATATCCGAGAACTAGTTTTATCAAAACTTTGTTCCTGAAGGTGAAATATACATACATACATACATACATACATACATACATACATACATACACACACACATACACACACACACATACATACATACATACATACATACATACATACATACATACATGCATGCATACATACATACATACATACATACATACATAGAGAATATCTACACTGAACTGTTGAGAAATCTGCAGTTACTCTATCCAGGTTACAAGTTCAGGTTTATACCTGTAATTATTGGGACCCTGGGATATGTATCACACTGTCTAAATACCAATCTTGAGAAATAAGCTTCTCAAAACCAAAAAGGAGAAAGCTAATTCGAAGACTACAGATCCAATCTCTCACTGGAACTGTAAAGATCTGTAAAAATTTTCAGATGTTTATCATTTCACTATATATGAGCATGTCTGGATATGCAACTATATGCATGAGAATACATACATAAAGCAAAAACATACAAATCTGCACATATGCATACATAATACATACATACATACATACATACATACATAAGAGAAAGCTAAATCGAAGACTACAGATCCAACCCATCACTGGTACTGTAAAAATCTGTAAAACTTTCCAGAAGTTTATCATTTAAAAATATATAAGCATGTCTAGATATGTAACTATATGCATGAGAATACATACATAAAGCAAAATATAAAAATCTGCATACATACATACGTACGTAGAAACAAAAATGTTGATGTTGAAATTCCAATAAAGGAGCCTTGAATTTAGGTTAGAAACCGGCTCTTTCTTTATTGGCAAGAAATCTTGAAATAAAACTGAATAATGACATACATACATACATACATACATACATACATACATACATACATACATATGTACATGCATACATACATAAAACAAAAGATATGTATATACACTATATATTTCATACTTTTTCCTCTTTTCTTTTTCTCGCTCCCCCTCTCTCACATTTCTTGGCCCTCTCTTTCTTTAACTCCTACTTTCCCTGCTCGATTATCTCCCCTGTACCTTTCCCTTCATCTCTTTGATGATTTTTTTTCTAATCCTTCAATCCCGCTTCCACCTACCCCTCTCACCTTCTTCCATGTGACCGGTGTTCGGCCAGCCATGATCTTTCTTTCTTGGCCTAACTGCCGACCGCCAACACCTCTTATGTCCATCTCCTATGTTCCTGCCTTAAAGCTTTCCCTTTATACACGCCAGCTCAATTTGATTCGTCCTCAGTCAAAAGACACCTGTTGTTATATTCTTGTTGTTTGTACTTGTAATTGTGTAACATGTTCTCCGTATTTTGTCTTTGTTGTCGTACACATTCGTTTGCTTTCTTACAAAAAATCTAATGCTTCTAGCTGAGACTTTTTTTGGGGGATAACCAGATCGAACAGTCTCGAGTGTAACTGCCCGAAACTGTAATGACATCTGGTAACTTGACTGAAGAAAGAGGGCCATGAATGACAGGTCCTTTTTTTCCTGTCCGCCTTTGTATCGTCTATTTGCCGGGATGTTTTTTTGTCCTCTACTGCGTTTTTCCAATTATATATATATATATATAT
>NC_068982.1:174573059-174576998 GCF_001194135.2 Octopus bimaculoides | reverse complement strand
CCTTCATCTCTTTCCTCATCTCTCTGAATACATCTCCATCTTTCTCTTCCAATTCGCATCTCAAGCTTTTTCTCCTCAAACTCCCTTTTAATCAGAATTTCTTTTCCTCTGACTACCACTCTGCTACATGTTTGTTCCTCTATTTAATTCTCTCTCTCTTTTTCTTGCACCCTGCTTCTTGAACTATTTCTTTCTCTATCTCGCAGCAGACGACCCTCAAGTATGCAACATATAAAGGCGGTTAGTTCATTTAGCTCTTACGTCAATCTCCAGACCTTAATGTCTCACCGTCTGCCTGAGTGTCTGGCTGTCTCTCTGACTGGCGCCAGTCTGATCTAACAGAAAAATATTATTCTTTTTACACGTACATATAATCCTTTCTACTACACACACAAGGCCTGAAATTTGGTGGGAGGGGACTAACCGAATTCATCGAATCCAGTGTTTCACTGGTATTTAATTTATCGACCCCGAAAGGATGAAAAGCAAAGCTGACCTCTGCAGAATTTGAACTCAGAACGTAGTGACGGGTGAAATAACGTTAAGCATTTTGTCCAGCGTGCTAACGGTTCTGTATGTATGTATGTATGTATGTATGTATGTATGTATGTATGTATGTATGTATGTGTGTGTGTGTGTGTGTCTATAATGCTTATATGCGTATATACACTAGACACACATACTCTCACAAACACACACTCACGCATATTTGTAAATTCGCGTTATAATCGTCAACAAATTAGTTCTTATACTACAAATTAAACTTTGATTACTAATGATTGGAACAAGGCTGCATACTTCAGAAGAGACACAGACTTTTAAATCAAGTTGATATGAATAGTAAGTCGGTATTTGTTTCATTGATTTTGAAGGAATGAAATGCGTAATTCGATCCAACGCGATTTAAATCCATGAAAAATAAAGCGATGCAACTAATCACTGCGTTGATGCACAAGCACCCAGCTCTCAGAAACAGCTGTAAGATAGTTAACTTCATTACACGATTTCCTCTTCCTTTGTCCTTTATTTAATTTCATGATATATACGCGAGCCGGCAAAGTCGTTAGCATGCTGGACGAAATGCTCAACGGTATTTTACCCGTCGCTACTTTCTGATTTCAAATTCCGCAGAGGTCGACTTTGTTTCTTATCCTTTCGGGGTCGATAAATTAAGTACCAGTCAAACACTGAGGTCGATGTATTCGACTAGTACCCTCCCTACAAGTTTCAGGCCTTGTGCCTTTAGTAGAAAAGATTATATGTACGTGTGTATGCGTGTGTGTGTGAAGAAGAGGAAAGTAAGAAATGAAACAGAAAGAGGCGAAGGAAATTGGGATTGCGGCAGTAAGCATGACAGCATGGAATCAGTGCTAGAGGATAGCAATTGATGCAAAGGTAAACCTGTATTTCAAAGGGTCAGCCTTGTCACAATGCGTGTCACGCTAAATCTCCTTGGGAACTACGTTAAGGGTACACGTATCTGGAGAGTGCTCAGTCACTTGCGCGTTAATTTCACGAGCCGGCTGTTCCGCTGATCGGATCAACTGGAACCCTGGTTGTCGTAACCGACGGAGTGTCAGTTGCATAAAGGTACATAAAAATAAGGTAACGCAAAAGTAAATTAAGTGAGATTAGATAGGAGACCGTTGCAGTCCCACGAGGGACAGGAAATGGGCCTAACTTAGCTATAGGCTGAGGTTGCAAAAGCGTTGCTGAGCTTTCGGTCACGATCACCATCACTAGTTATATTTTTACGTTGCAAATATCCTCAATTAACTGCCAACCAAACGGCAATACTATCCAAGCAACTCTAAGATCTACATTAACCAGTTAACTGGCTACGGACAGACCTCAGAATAATAAGTAGCATCATTCTGTTTCCTAGCAACATATGAAAGTATCATTTCAGTATGGATATATCATAGCAACAATAGACAGTAAACGATATTTTATCTTCTTAAGTTAAATACTTATATATTGTACAATGATTTATTACTTAGAACTAGGCGTGTTATGTATGTACGTACGTATGTACATACGTATGTATGTATATATGCACATATGTATGTATGTATGTATGTATGTATGTATGTATGTATGTATGTATGTATGTATGTATGTATGTATGCATGCATGCACGTACGTATAAAGGCCAAAGAGATGCATGTAAATAATAATAATAAAAATAAAAATAATAATAATAATAATCATAATAATAATAATTAATTCGTTTTATTGGCCACAAGGGCTAATATCAATTAAAAACATATAAGGACAAAGACAGGACGAAGGTTACAAAAGGTTTTGTCCGAAAAGGTAGGAAAGTTCGTCTAAACAGAGGAAGAAAACGGAGAAAGATATGATAAATAAATAGATAAATAAATAATTAGAACTCCCAAAGGGGGAGGCGCTTTGAAAAAGGAAAGGTTACACGTGGAAAAACCCATAAAACCACGGGAGCCTGGTCAGAAAAAATAAGAAAGGGGTATAGAGCCCTTTCTCCTTGCCTGAAATTTTGTGGGGAGGGGACTAGTCGGTTACATCGACCTTAGTGTTTCACTAGTACTTAATTTATCGATCCCGAAAGGATGAAAGGCAAAGTCAACCTCGACGGAATTAGAACTTAGAACGCGAAGACGGACGAAATGCCGCTAGGCATTTTGTCCGGCGTGCTAACGACTCTACCAGCGTGCCGTATTAATAATAATATTTTTGATTTAGGTACGAGGCCAATAATTTTAGGGGAAGGGCTAGTCAATCCCATCGATTCCAGAAGGATGAAAGGCAAAGTCGGTATCAGACAGAATTGAACTTAGGACATAAAGAGCTGGAGCAATTGCCGAAGGTATATTTTCCCCCGACTTTCTAGTGAATGTCGCTTAGCATTTTTCTCGGCGTGGAAACGATTCTGCCAGTTTGTCGTTTTAATCTGAGAAAAAAAATATTATGCCCACGGGCATATGGCGTAGTGGTTAAGAGCGCGGGCTACTAGCCCCAAGGTTCCGAGTTCGATTCACGGCAGCGACCTGATTAATAATAGTAATAATAATAATATAATAATAATAGTAACATCGTTAGGAATGAGAACCCAGGTTCGAAATTTCCCCAAGACACCTGACGAAGGCTGGAGGGTATATCAGCCGAAACGTTGTGTTAACAACAAACAAGATGAGGAGAAATATCCGTCAAATGTAAATAATGTAAATAATGTAAATAATTCCTCATCTCTTAAATATAGAACTGTATTAAAAAAATATTAGTTTCAAATTTTGGCACAATAACTTATTTTATCGATTCCGAAAGGATGGAAGGCAAAGTCGGCTTCGGTGGAATTTTAACTCAGAACATAAGGATGCACAAATCTGAGATAAAATATTAACAATGAACCCGCTGGCGATAATATGTTTGTCTCACAGCCAGCAGATACATGGTTCGATTCTTGTCAGATGGCTTGTTATTATTTTTGGTTGGCAGTGTGTTTTGCGGGCACAGGCATTGAAGGTTGGTAAAGAAGTACCCTTCACAATCATATGGTTGCTGGTTCGATCCTATTCTGTAGCGCCTTGGAAAAGTTGTGTTAGCCATAGTCTCGGTTTGACTAGTGTGTAGAATATGGTAAACAAAATGTGTACAGAACTCGTCATGTGTTCGTATGTATATGAGTAGGCGAGCGGGTGCATACATACGCACGTATATCTCTTTCATACGTACATATCTTTCACCGATGTATCTTGGTAACCCCCCTCCCCCCCCCAAAAACATCATCTCTTCGAACAACAACAACAACAGTAACCTACCACATTCATCCCATTATTATATAATTCTTTTGAGATTTTCTTTATAGAAATGCACTTTCAACAGCACAAGACACTCATGTTTGGACATAGAAACATATTTTCATTGTTAGCAAAATCATATTAATCCCAACATACATCACTG
>NC_068982.1:174569728-174572959 GCF_001194135.2 Octopus bimaculoides | reverse complement strand
GGAACCCTCGACGTCGTAAGCGACGGAGTGCCAACAACAACAACAATGCACATTGGTGTTTGTTTATATATGGTAAGCGATGGTATAGGAATGTACGTATTAATTAGTCTTGTAAGTATTGGTAGTGTTTGTAGATGGTTGGATGATGTTAGCGTCGTTTGTTGCAGAAGAGAAAAAAGCTTAGTGTCATTCACCTTTCTTTGATGGTCCATAGCTGTATTCAAGAAATATTCTTGACACCAAGAGGTATGATATTCTCACGGTAAGTATGCATGGAAAGGCGTCGAGCTGGCAGAAACGTTAGCACGCCGGGCGAAATGCTTAGCGGTGTTTCGTCTGCCGTTACGTTCTGAGTTCAAATTTCGCCGAGGTTGACTTTGCCTTTCATCCTTTCGGGGTCGATAAATTAAGTACCAGTTACGCACTGGGGTCGATGTAATCGACTTAATCCCTTTGTCTGTCCTTGTTTGTCCCCTCTGTGTGTAGCCCCTTGTGGGTAGTAAAGAAATAAGAAACGTTAGCACGCCGGGCGAAATGTTTAGCGGTATTTCGCTTGTCTTTATGTTCTAAGTTCAAATTCCGCCGAGGTCGACTTTTCGTTTCATCCTTTCGGTGTCGATAAATTAAGTACCAGTTGCGTACTGGGGTTGATCTAATCAACTTGCCCCTCCCCGAAAATTTCGGGTCTTGTGCCTTGAGTAGAAAAGGTATATAGGTATGGAATTTGGTCAAGATGAATATATATATGGTAGTCAATCGAGGAAAGATTGTCGATCAGGCAGGCAACATGGTTATCAGCAATTTGTCTATCTTCCTCTATCACCAGTGAAGCATGTTATGATTACTTTGAAATCGACAAGAATATTGCATGCGTTGGTGCTGTGAGAAAAGCTAGAGTAGCAATAGAATATTTCAGCAAACGTTGAAAGATATGAAAACAAGAGCTGTCTGCATTTAATAAGACCATCTCCCACAATACTTTCGCAGTACCAGCAATTGGGATACTAGACATGCTGGACACATCTAAAGATTCACAACTTAAACATTAAAACTAGAAAGATACTAACAACTGGTAACTCTCACATCAACAGTGACGCTAGCTGATCTATGTTAAACGGAAAGATGAAGGCAGAGGTATAAGGTTATTCTAGACTGCCTTTAAGTGTCACATCGGATCACTTAGAGAACACTTGCAGTAAAGAGAGAAATGAGCACATCAAGTGTGTGCTTAACAGCGAAAGTGGTAAAATCACGATGTTAGGTGAAGAACACATGAATTGGTACGCTGAGTGTAAAGCTGTTTCATATTAACAAAGGGTAATTGGATTTATCTAATTAAATAGAAATTTGAAGGAGAAATACTTATCATCTCAAGGGTAAATATCCCTTAAGTTAGAGAAGACCAATAACATTGACAGAAACAGTAGCCTGTCTGAACTTGCGACAGGTACATCAGATCCTATCTAAAACGTTACGATCTTGCTGTCCCAAAACAAGAGAAAGGTACTAAATACCTGATCAATATAAAAAGATAAGGATTCCAATAGACCACCGCGTTGTGACAGAAAATGTCAATTGTGCCACGCCAGTGTGGAAGATATCGCCTACGTCATCAGCATTTGTCCAAAAAGGTCTACAAGACACCAGCTTTCCACTGGGCATAGCATTGTCGCTAAAATTATTTGCAATACAATCGCAGGAAGATATCATGATGGCCACGCCAAAGGCACATAAGAAACAGAATGTGTAAACACCTTTAAAATTAAGGACTAGTGGTAGAGCATTCCGATAAAAATAGCAGCCCAGTACAAGTACAATAGGACAGGTATTATTTTGTGAACACATCCTGAAGTAATGCATTGTTGGAGAGGACAATTGTCCGGCAGATAAGGTCTCGTCAAATTCTGTGAAAAAGGAGAATAGCTAATGAGAAATAAACAGCTCTTATGTTGAGTGTATAGACATTCATTTGTTTCTATTACACACGCGCACGCGCACACACACACACATACATGCACACACCAATTCACCTGTAATCTTTATATCCAACTTAATGTGGATGTATTGTTAGAACACCGAATGTGCATTATTTGCCTTGAAAGGAACTCTGATATGGACGCATGGTGCATAAAAACACGCATATTTATATCGTTGGCAGACGAGAACCGTCTGATGCGGATGCCGGAACTGCCAGATCACGTGATTTCGACGCACTCCGTCCCCTCAGTGAAAGACGTCAGGTAGCCGCATGCCAGTCGAATTTCACTGCCAACAGTATATAGAATTCCAATGATTTATCAGGCACTAATGTTGTAAATGGCCAGCAGGCTTATTAAAAATATAATTATTTGCAAGTAAAACACTATTGATATCAAAAGGCAATCTTTACATCCAGCTTAACATGTCTGCTTTGTAAGAACGCCGAATACTATATTGTTTGTCTTCTGCGTTAAGTTGGATATCAAAATTACCTTTTGGTATTAACTTTGCTTCTTTTGCTAATAATTAATTTGTATGCATTCATAAATCCCAAGAGCCTCGTCACTTTGGTATTGACCAGCCTGAAAAATGCAAACAAAAAGAAAGAAATCCAAAGAAGAAAATACATATGTACATACATTCATACATATAAGTTTATATTCACGTAGATATATGCATGCATACACATACATTCATAAATACATGCATGCTTACATGCATACATGCATATAAACATGCATACATGCATATAAACATGCATACAAATATGCGTATATTCACTCATGTATATCAACATATATTCAAACATACAATTATACATAATTCATACGTACATGCATACATACATACATACATACATACATACACGAAATCATACACAGTTACACACACGTACACCCCCACCCCCCACATATATACATACCTAGATAAACAAATGCTAGTGTCCTGAAGTATTATAAAAGCAGCTTGACTGTCATTAAAGTGTTCAACAACTTTTATCACTAAGTAAAGCAACAACTTCCAATTAGTTAGCTTAGATTACATGAACAAAAGCAAAAATTAAAATATTTGCAATTAATTAGCGTAAATTTGTTAAATCCTAATTGGTTTGGGATTATTATACCTTCGTATTGTAATTAATAACGAAGCAATTGGTGTTTTCTTCAGCTGTCAGAACAGGATCTGATTTTCATGTGGTAACAATCTGTTTGTCCTGCTAGTTTTCTCTCAGAACATACAGAATATATATAT
>NC_068982.1:174568159-174568880 GCF_001194135.2 Octopus bimaculoides | reverse complement strand
AATAGATAACTTTATTTTTTCTGTCTCCGATGAAGGGAAGTACTGGATCTTCCCAGAAACAGCTGTAAGACTCTATCCATAAAATTCTTCAACCTTACCTTTGCTCTCTTTATCCTTTTGTTTTTTTATATATTTACACACACACACACACACACACACACACACACACACACACACACACACATATATATATATATATATCACAGATGAGATCTAAACATTCTCAGTATAGGAGACACTTAGTAACTCTCAAATGATTCAAATTTAGATGCCAGTGTCTTTACAGGGGATCAATATTCCTTGGGGGTAAAGAATGGCTATAAGAAGGATCAAGTTGAGCAGATATAGAAGCAATTATGAGGATTAACAAATTGAATACATTAAATATAACACCTTGGGTACGAAATACGAAATATGTATATATGTAAACATGCAAAACGAGAGAAAGCAAAGTGTAGAAACTTTCAGACGATGAATATTTAAGCATAAATATATAGATATTTATATTAATATATACATTAATATAAATATCTATAACTGTTATGTCTCAACGGTACTGCTATCTAGCACCTTCGGATGATCTCTATTCAACCGCTACACAACTGCTACTCGACTGCTACTTAACTGCTACTCAACAGTCACTCAGCACTTCTACCACGGCTAGACTACTGCTATTTATATGTCTTGGGAGATCCTACTTCTTCGCCTGGGGGCGTCGACA
>NC_068982.1:174566183-174568149 GCF_001194135.2 Octopus bimaculoides | reverse complement strand
ATATAAGATAGAAAGTATGGTTGTTAATTTCACGTGGAAAGAGAAAAGGAAAGAGAAAAATGAAAAAAAAAACACAGAAGATTTGGTTTACACGGCTAGAATCATCATAGCAAAAGTATTATACAATATTATACAAAAGATTTTTTCTTCCAACATAATTACCGGTTTCGCTAACGCTTTTCAAAGTTTGAGTGTTGGATGACGTTAAACAATACCTATTATTTAGCTCATGCCACCCGAAACATATCAAAACAAATATCCCCTTCAACCTTGCAAGAAGAATTTGCACTGTAGTGTCCGAAAAAGATACCGGAGAACTAAGATTGCAACATTAGTTGATCAGATGACGAATATTCTCTTCCGGAATTTCTTTCCAAGTTTCATGCAGTAATCTCAAAAGATCTGGCTTTGAAGATGCTTTCTTGTTCTGTTTATGAAGTGTCCTTTTCATTATGCCATAGACGTGTTCAATAGAGTTCATATCTAGTGACTAGCTTGGCCATGGAAATTTTTTTTATGCCATTCACATCCAACAAATCCTGATTCCTTTTAGCCGTGTGACAAGGAGCCCCATCTTTCATAAATAAAGAGTCTTCTTTAATCATTTCACCACTGGAGAAGATTGGAAGAAATCTTTTCTGCAATATGTGCACGTATAAATCTGAGTTTATGCTTCCTTCACACTCCACCAGCTCTGATCAACCATTGCTCCCCAGACCATCAAATAGCAGCTGTGTTTCATTGTTGGCTGTAATCTTTTCACATCAAATTCTTGATCACAGAGTCTCTAGACCCACATTCGACGACTGTCAGGAAATACAGCAAATCTGGACTCATCAGAGAATATGACAGTGTCCCAAAATTCTAGTGGCCTCTCCACCTTCTCACTGGCCCAATCTTTTCTCTGCATGATGTTGGCTGGTCGAAGAAGTGGATTCCTTCTTGCCGCTCTGCCATAGTAACCAAGTTTGTGAAGATTCCTGACAGCTGTTCTGGGACTGACATCAATTGTTCTGCTATGTCAGAGGCCTTGCAACGAGGATTATCTTCCACATTTAGCAATGAGAAGGGTCCTGTCAGAGGGCCCTGGTTGATCTGGGCGAGGTGATGTGGACTCCTTCCTCTCTCTGGTGAATTGCACGACCTCTATGAAGGTACATACCATTGCCCGTCTGTTCCAAAGGACAATATCCGTATGTACTTGCATTTATGTATGTATGTATGTATGTATGTATGTATGTATGTATGTATATGTAAACATTAGTACATGATATTGATTGGTGCATATTTTATATACTCATGTTCTTAAATCGATATATCTGAACAGATGGATTCACCTGTGTATATGTGCGCTTGCGTTTGGTGTATGTGGTGGGATGTGTGTGCATGAGAGAGTGTGAATATAAAGCGTCTGTGTATGTACGTATGCATATATATGTATACATACGCGCACACACAGACATACGTACATACACACACACACGTATATATATATGTACAACCTGTCGTATGGTTGGACCGTCGGTGAGTAAACCGGCGACTCATTAGGCTTGTTTTGTAACAAGGCTGGTTTTCGTTGGATACCCTGCAAGACGAAAAACAGAACCTGTCAAAGGACGGATGAACTTAATAGAATCAACGGTTATCCAGCAGCTGGGAGTGAGAGATCCCATGTCTTTGTTTGGACATCTTTCTAGAAGGAAACCTCTGATCTAATACCTGCGATTTCGTTTGCATCCAACGATGTAAACTAATTCTTTTTGAGCAAATTCATACGTTATTAAGAGAGTGGTTGTGGCCCTATGCAAGGCCTTTCCTCACTTTAAAAAGCTTCAGAGACAGGCATCGCTAGATTTTTAAAATGTATTAACATCTCTGTTACATGGTACGTTCTATGGCTGGCCGTAATCCTAAAATGTATATATATGTATGCCACATAATATATATATATATATATATATATATA
>NC_068982.1:174565368-174565976 GCF_001194135.2 Octopus bimaculoides | reverse complement strand
GTGATTCTTTCTTGTCTTGGGATTCACGGTCAAACGGCTGCTTGGAATTGCGCGAAAAATTACACAGATGTGTAGAATGATCTGGTGGTGATGCTGGGCTTTGTATTTTTTCATAGCTCCCATGGTTACCGAGATAATCTACTATAATAATACTCTTGTGCTTATGAATGAGAAAGGAGGGGTGATAGATGAATAAAGAAGGAAGGGTTGATATCATAATTGGTAGTGTGATGATGAAAATTGTACGCTGAAAAAATAAATCAAACAGCGTTTCAACTCTGTGTGAATATATGTGTGTATGTAAAAGGGGTATGTGAATGTGTGTGTGTGTGTGTGTGTGTGTGTGTGTGTGTGTGTGTGTGTGTGTGTTTGTGTGTGTGTATACTCTTATGTATATGAATGAGAAAGGAAGGAGCGAAGTCATACTTGATAGTGTACGCTGAAAAAAAAACAAAACAAAGTTTCAACTCTGTGTGAATATATGTGTGAATGTGAATGTGTGTATGCGTATGTGTGTGTGTGTTTGTGCGTGTGTGTGTGTTTGTGCGTGTGTGTGTGTTTGCGCGTGTGTGTGTGTTTGTGCGTGTGTGTGTGTTTGTGCGTGTGTG
>NC_068982.1:174555006-174563567 GCF_001194135.2 Octopus bimaculoides | reverse complement strand
CATTTCTCTTCCAACAAAGGCCGGACAAATCGACCTCTGAAACCAAGCAATGACATATTATAACTAAGTAACGTCATTTCACGCACGCACGCACGCACGCACGCACGCACGCACGCACGCACGCACGCACGCATGCACGGACGCACGCACGGACGCACGCGCGCCCGTACGCTCGCACACACACATGCATGCGCACGTGCGCGCATAGGCATACACATGCACACACACAAACACATTCACACGCTCACGCTTACACTCATATATATACACACATATACTCACACACACACACACACATATATACACACAAACGCACACACACACAATCACACACGAGATTGTAAGCAAATTTTGTTTACTCAGACGACAAAGACAGACAAAATACACACACACACACACACACACACACATGTATACAGATACATGCATGCACGTCCGTGTGTAAGCACAATCAGACATACAGGCGCAGACACAATAATTGATATTACAAAGCCTACTGGCCATTCAAATCCAGTCGCCTTTTATTCATCTTAAATACTAGGTGGTATCAAAAAGTACCCGGACTAGTTCTGTAGCGCATCAACAGATGGTAGCACACGGTTGCGTGCGCAGTGAGAACTATTAGTGACCTTCATGAGGCAGTGTGCCGAGTGACATTGCTGTGTTTACTTTGCAAGTTTGGAAGTTTGTGTTTTTGTGATCATGTGTATGCTGTTGTCTCCGATTTTTGTTACGGACAGGAAACTGGAGAAAAGCGTCAACGTGGAATTTTGCGTTAAACTTGGGAAGTCTGCTACAGAGACATTGAGCGTGCTTCGGCAATCTTACGGCGACGAGGCAATGGGTCGTGCGCAATGTTTCGAGTAGCACGGGCGCTTCAAAAACGGGAGAACGTCTCTGGAAGAAGATGACCGATGGAAGACCTTCAACGAATGTCACCCACGGAAATGCGGAGAAAATTCATCAACATATGCATGAGAATCGTAGGAAGACAATCAACGACATTGCTGGTGTTGTTGGTCTGTCGTACGGGTCCGTGCAGGCAATCCTAACGTCTGAATTTTTCACGGCGACAATGCACACTGTTACTGCGCTCTCCTCGGCCTATTCGCCAGATTTAGCATATACGAACTTCCATCTTTTTCTCAAGATGAAAATGCAGCTCAAAGGTCGCCGTTTTAACACCGTTTTCGAGATTAAGAGCGAATTGCAGCAGGTTCCCGACTAGCTTACGGAAGACGATTTTCAGGCCAGATTCCAAAAGTAGCAGGGGATCGGTGTGTTGCAGCGTAAGGTGACTATTTCTAAGGAGATGATGTAAAAACTTAGGTAAATAAGCTATTTTTTATTAAACGTAACTAGTCCAGGATCTCTTTGATACCACCTCGTACATCGTCAAATACTAAATGTGGCTACCAACAGAGAGCAGATATCCCCTGTAAGAGTGTATATTAATTTTGTTGGTTTTAACTCAGCTTTAAGCTTTAAGTTTCTTGAAATTACTTCCCTTTTCCCTTGAAAGTCGCCAACGATTAGGGCTGGATTTTTATCTTTTGTTTTCAATTCACTAACTAAAAAGGGATTTTCCTGAGAATGTCTTCTGGACATCGTTTCATACATCACTTCTCTAACATATTTATATTTATGCCATTGGCTCACTTTACAGTTTTATATTTTAATTGCGCGCACACACACACACACACACGCGCGCACACGCGCACGCACCCCACCACCATTTAACACTGTGAGATAACTGATGCGG
Source organism: Octopus bimaculoides (assembly GCF_001194135.2). Taxonomy (NCBI): domain Eukaryota; kingdom Metazoa; phylum Mollusca; class Cephalopoda; order Octopoda; family Octopodidae; genus Octopus; species Octopus bimaculoides. The sequence continues at coordinate 174,561,805 of NC_068982.1, read as the reverse complement.
ACGGTTATTAAATTTAAAGCTGACCTGAAGCTAAGCAACACATACACACATTCAAACTTCCTCTAAGCGAGATATTTTAGCACAAGGTCAGCAATTTTCATGAGGGAGAAAGTCGATTACATCGACCTCAGTGTTCAACTGGTATTTATTTGATCGACCCTGAGAGAATGATAAGTAAAGTCGACCTCGGCAGATTTTGAACTCAGAATATAAATACAACCACAAGAAACGCCGCTAAGGATTTGCCTGGCGTGTTAACTCCTTCCAGCTCGCTGCCCTCTCCTGGTGAACAATAATAGTAAATGTTAATAAAATGTTTTAAAATATCAATATTTCAACGACATTAACTTGCCGATGAACGTGTGCAATACTTACGATAACATCGGTAACAAGGTCTTATTTCAGAGGTTATTTAATTTCAAAACAATTTTATTTTCCAACATATATAAATCTACAGTCTTGTATATTTACTTAGTGATTCTTTCATCACTATTTCGGCAAATGAAATTATTTCTAGTCATTGACTGGCACCGACTTTTTCTTCAACATTTATTTTTAGTTAGCCTTTTAATTCTCCGTACATTTATTACGTCAACATTAACTTCACCTTTTGTTTTCCTAAGTCATTTACTTAGTGGTTCATTCACCACAATTTGAACAAGTACAACGATAGCTAAGCTTTGCTGATGGGATCAGATTAAGACCTAAAAATGTTTGAAATTATCTCCCGTACATTCTAGAAAAGAAAAAAAAGTATTTAGTTAGTGTCTAATGTCACGTTTTTCTCCCTAACCGTATTTATTTCTAATTAGCTTTTTAACGCTCTCTGCAGTAAAAATGTTAACACTAACTTACCTATTGTTTATATAATCGTTAAGCTCAACGAAAACAGACAATTTAGTCTCGCGAGACATTAATATTCATGAGAGAGAAGAAACAAAACAAAAACAAAATGAAAAAGTGAGGTGAAAAGTAAAATAATATAGTTATTAATAGGTGGCATTATAATAAAAACAATAAGAACTATTTCAATTGATACATTGATTATTATTCATGACTTTTTTAATGAGAAAAAGGAAAAGAAAAAGTATAATACGGAACGAAACTTCCACAAAAAGAGAACTAGATTGAAAGTCCGTTTCAAACTCATTAACATGAATTTAGGGTCGGTTTCTTTTTCTTTTCTTTTTTTTATATCCGGATTTTCTCATAAAATGAAAAGCAAAGTCGAAGACGGGGATTTGAATTCAAAATGTAAAAAGGTAAGACTAAATCCTGTAAAGTATTATGTTCGTCACAAAACTAATTCTGGTATCGAATGTCATCCACAATAGTAATAATAATATTTTCTAAGTTTGCTACAAGGGTATACATATTTTAAGGGAAGAGATATAGTTAATTATGTCGACTCCCTATACTTCACTGATTCTTTATCGACCTTGGAAAATTAAAGGCAAAATGCTATAGTGCATCGAACTCCAAAGGACCTTATCTATCACTCTACTGATTCTGCCAACAAATCACCTTTCTAACATAGGTACAGAGCTACAAATATTTAAGTGTGCTTACAGATGACATAAAACGTAACTAAATACTGCAATCCATTTAGTCTGGCGCTTTATACATTTTCTACCAATACACTACAATTCTCTAGCCATAAGACCCTAAGATGATATGAACAACAGAAGGACGAATTGCAAATCAGTAGGGTTTACACTGAGTAAAGAGAAGACGAAATAAGCAGAAACAATAGATAACAAAAGAAAATTTCAACAAGAAAAAGTCTTTCAACAGAAGCCTTTTTCGAGCTGGCAGAAACGTTAGCACGCCGGGCGAAATGCTTACCGGTATTTTGTCTGCCGTTACGTTCTGAGTTCAAATTCTGCCGAGGTCGACCTTGCCTTTCATCCTTTCGGGGTCGATAAATTAAGTACCAGTTACGCACTGGGGTGGATGTAATCGACTCAATCCGTTTGTCTGTCCTTGTTTGTCCCCCTCTATGCATAGTCCCCTGTGAGCAATAAAGAAATAAGAAACGTTAGCATGTCGCGCGAAATGCTTAGCGGTATTTCGTCTGTCTTAGCGTTCTGAGTTCAAATTCCGCCGAGGTCGACTTTTCGTTTCATCCTTTCGGTGTCGATAAATTAAGTACCAGTTGAGTACTGGGGGTCGATCTAATCGACTGGCCCGTTCCCCCAAATTTCGGGCCTTGTGCCTAGAGTGGAAAGGATTTTTCAATAGAGGGAGTAAAGCCCACATCGACTAATTCTGGGGGCAAAATCTCCCACACAAAGTCCCAGATTACTTTGACACAGCAAATGCATCAAAAGTGCCCTCGCCCAGTTCCTTTCTCCTTGTTTTTAGTTGTACAATTAGAATTGCTCTATTTAGTCTCGTTACTCTCGTTACTCTCACCCAACCTTCCTAAAACACATTGGAAGATAGTTCCTCCTTCTCCACACTCACCTTCCTTCGTCATAGCTAGAGGAGAATTAGCCACGTTTCCTTGCCTAAAGAAGGTGGCCAATTGGTCTTCATAACAGACACGACTGATAGACAGATCCGTTTTACATGTGGTAACAGTTGTTCAACACAAGCCCACAAGCGGGCAATGCACGAACGCAACGAATGCGCGCAGTGCGGTTTTCACCCGCTGAGCGCTTCTCGGACAGCTGACATTTCCATCTAATATTAAGAATGCTTTTCCCTTTCCCTCTTTTCCCCCTGTAGCACTACCATGTTAACTACTTTTAGACGCCCATAATCTCCCCCCAGAAAGGCATCCAGGAAAGATTGTTCAGACTGTCCTCAACGACGTTCAGAATCAATCACAGGCTATCGATGCTCAAGTCCTCCACTAAACTTTACTAGAATTTGAGGATCAGCTTTCTACCGATTGCATTCCAGCTAACAGAGTACAGTGAGTGCGTGGCAACATTGTAGATACCAAATATCTAACCGTCGTTCTTTGAGAAACTCTGCAGAAGTACCATCATAGCGTGTTGCTGCGATGTCATTTGGACGCATTCTCCTACTGGCTATTGACAATAGAACTCTTGACTAGTAGAATCTGTTCCTCTTACAAGACGTGAAAGAGTAACCAATTCAATCTAGTTAGGTGATTCTTGGGACAAGGCATAACGGCCAAGCGATAGTGGACGACCGAAGCGATGTAAGAGTTAACAACTTTCGCTCGATATTTCAAGAGATTTCGCTTAGTTCATTTCTTCAGAGTGTAACTGACCAACTCACTCGCGAACACTTTCTAGTTTTTCTCCATCCAGAGGTCCACTCCGAGCTAGATCCCGAGCACCTTCACTAGACGTTTGGTTCAACGACAGATCCTTCCACTAGATGGCGTGGACTTGCTTACAAGATGCTGCGCTGCAAACTCGCCAACCTCATCCAGTAGGTGCATGCTCCCGAAGCTTTCTCGTACGTAGTATTAGTATAGTAGTAGTAGTAGTAGCAGCAGCAGCGGCAACGCTAGTAGTAGTAGTAGTAGAAGAAGTAACAGTAGTAGTAGTAGTAGTAGTAGTAGTGGTAGTAGTAGTAGTAGTATTCGCTAAAACTGATGCTTCTTTAGAAAATAGCGCTTTTCTGAGGCTGCTCACATCCTCGACTGTGTCATCATTTCATGAGCCATGATGTCGTCTAGTATTTCTGATAACCATTTTCCCTCGAGTGAGTGTGAAGGCCAACATGTAGCTGCGCATGCAAGAGATAACAGATTCGCAGTCCCACCGTTGTCGCTGTTGCTATTGTCATTGTTGTTAATGTTATTGTAGTTGTTGATGTTGCTGCTGCTGTTGCTGTTTCTGTTCTTCATGCAAATGGTAACATAATTTTCTTCATCCTTATGTCTTTAGCGTGACGTTAATAACGTAATAATAGCTTTGACTGTGACGTCAATGTTTTTGTTTTATCTGGCTGTTATTGTCATTGTTTTGAGCAATTCTTTAGTGCCTATCTCCATTCCTTTTTGTATAACCTGAAACCTCACTCCCATCTTCCGTGCTAAACATTATGATACCCTTCCTAGAATTCATGATTTTTCAATGAAATTATGAAGTTAAAAAACACAAAGTTCAACGAAGACACGGCCCTGTAGGACTCTCATCAAAAGAAAAAGCACAGTTTTATCCTGCGAATGAGTTCCTCCTCGAAACTGTGAATTAAATGTCATGTATCGTTATCTCTTTCAGAGGAAACATAGCAAAAATTTAGTGAAACTTACAGAGATACCAAATTCCATGGCGATCACGATGAATGCAGTTTTGCGGCTTGAGGGCTTTATAGCTGATTATATCGATCATAGTACTTGACGACTACTTTATTTTTTATCGAGACCCCAAAAATGATGAGGGGCGACGAAGACATTTGTGAGATTTGAATACAGAGTGTAAAGGGACGTGATTATACGCTACAACACGTTTAATTCGATGATCTACCCATTCTACCGACCTACCACCTTCAGCAATAGTAATTATCATAAATATTATTGTTATTAGTAAGTAATCGCCAGACAATAACGTTACATAACGAATTGTAATAAATCAATCTTGTTTCAGTGTCGAAGATTAAGTGTCTTGCGAAGAATTCTGTCTCATCACTGTATCTCGTCGTCCTTGCCTACTTCACCTTGTTACAAGAATCTTTTATCGAGTTTGTTTCAGTTGAAGATAAAATGATTCAACCACTCTCCTTTGAGCCGTAATTGCTCTTAATGAAACAGGGTGCCTTATTTCCTTTCTTTCTGCGATAATATAATTACACATTTGCTGGCAACGTTAAAGGCAACGTCATCCGGTAAAAATTGTAGCTGTAGGTTTTAACAAATTGATTGAAAGTTTTCTTTCTCTTTCCTTTCTTTCTTTCTTTCTATTTCTTTCTCTCTCTCTCACTTAGTGGAATGTTTATTGGTTAAAGAGTCAGCATTTACTCTCCACCCATACACACATATAAAGAAACAGAAAAAAAGTATTAAAATAAAAAAGAATGAAACGAGAGAACGAAAAAAAACAACAAAATAGACGAGAAAGTACAAAAAACCCAAACATTTCTCGTACCGCATGATCTTATAAATAACAGGTTGACAAGTAAAAAAAAATAAATAAAAAAAATAATAAAAAGAAACAAACAAATGAAAGAAGATAAGGAAATGCAAAATATATAAAAAAAAACTAGTTGGTCAGAATTAGATTTAGATCTTTCTTTGCAAAACTTGTGATTATGTCATATACATTAGTGTAATGATATAAAGTGTAAAACATAGCTGTTAGTCATTGTAAAATACAGCCAGAATGTATGCCCCTGCTATCAAAGAAATGGCGACTATTTCAATTTAGGCTTTCTTTTCTTTATATTTAATTTTGCTAAGAAATATTTTTTATATTCCTTATAGATGTAGAATTTCTACTCTCACCTGTACCACCAATGCATTCTTTCTACGGAATTGTTCAAATAGTAGAAGACAGCGCGAATACGATATATACTTTTAAAATCTATTCATCGAAGGTCAATAAACATTCTTTAAAAATCCACCCCCGTCTCTTTAAATACTACAGTGTCACTTTCCCTTGAATCTGAAGATTGCCTTGTAACGATAAAAATGTACAGACATACCAAGCATTATAATAGCCTTAGACTCAGGTCTGTTATGTACCTAACGAATTACAGAGCAGGGTTGAGTGCTTCGTCATATCAAAATTATTATCCTTCAGATATGTTCATGATTGATTTTGCTTTTCATTACTCCGGGGTCGTACAGGGAAAGCTGTAGGACGATCTAAGCAATAAAGAGCTGTAGGACGACCTAAGTATTGAAAAATCAGCCGAGGAGTCAATGGTGTGTCCTTAACCAAGACCGAGGGGTTAGAATGTACCGAAGGTGGTATAATTTATCGATGTTAGCGTTAGAATTAGCCTCTTAACATATTATCCCGTATATTTTCGTTCAGAGATGTCTAGTAAATATATATTTGAACGAAAATATACGTTCACTATACTCTGAGGTATCTGTCACTTATTTCTAACCCCAAATACTTCATTCATGATGTTATTCCCGTTTTCTATCATTAATCATCACTAGCTATCATTTCTATCAGTAACCTCATAATAAATCATAACTGATCCAAAATGCTTTGTGTACTTATTCTTCCTTATATACAGATTCAAAATAAATGAAAAAATTTTAATGCATGGAAATTAAAAAAAAAAAATAATAATAATAATGTGTATGTTAAGAGGTTAACGCGTATTTTGTTGACTTGCAGTTTTGAGTTGAAATTTTTTCGGCAGAAAAACGCAACCTGCGATTTTTCTAGCGTGTTATCCTAGGAGAGAATTTTCTTTTATCATCTTAATGACTCATAATTCAAAGATAAACACCAACCATATGGATTCCTGAGGATTAAGAACGAATTTACTGAATGTATCCCGCAAGTGATTCAATTACCTACCCACCTCCTTTATAAATGATCAAACTTGTGCTTACAAGAAACAAATCAATATACAATTAGATAATACTACAGTTAAAATTGTGTTCGTATGCGTGTTCATTGATTTTTGACATGTCTCTGCATTTTTACAACGAAATTTTTCAGTTTATATGCACTTAGACATAAAAAAAAATCTGAGCGAATCTGACTCTTAGAAACCACAAAACGGAAGAATTATGTTCATTATTATATCAACACATTACATACAATTTTTGGTTTCTTCTGATTACAAAGAAAGCGAAAAGAACCCGCAGACCCTCATACGTACACCAAAAAGTCACACACACACACACACACAC
>NC_068982.1:174546733-174554617 GCF_001194135.2 Octopus bimaculoides | reverse complement strand
TATATATATATATACAGAGAGAGAGAGAGAGAGAATATGTTGTCTATTGACTTTTTATACATGCTAGGCCACTGGTAGTGAAATTTCTAAAAAAAAAACTCGCTACCCTATATATTTTACGTATATGATTTTAGCATTTTGAAGATCAGTTCGCCATTTTTCATATGCTGCCGACTGAAACTGCGCTTGCGCAGTGAGTTTGAAAAATTATAACATATAATGATGAGACACGTGTTATTTGTCTCTAAATTATATGTTAATGTTATGGCGCGGTTACTGATGAGAATTTCGCCTAGCCAATTATTTTATTTGCTAAATAAAATTCGAAACCTAGGTATAACCGTAAAAAAGTAATAAAGTAAAAGTTCTTATTTTTCATTCCCTTCGAAATTGCTCTTAAATATGTGGTTTTGGTCGTTTTAACTGCTTCTTCTAGCGCGTAAAGCTGCCTGTTAAAGGTAGTTTCTCTTGTGTTTAAATGTACACTATTATATATATATATATATATATATATATTCACAATATATATATATATATATATATATATATATATGGTGCTCCAGCATGGCCGCAGTCAAATGGCTGAAACAAGTAAAAGAATAAAATAAACGATATATATATATCCATCCATCCATCCATCCTTACATACATACATATATAAAGGATTGATTATATCTAGGCAAATTAACATAGAACCACCCCTGCTGTTCTTGGCTAGACAGTTTACTCTGAATAAAAATTGCAGGTAATTTAACTGCTCAGATCAGCAGTCAATACATAATCGAGACAGTTGTTTGCGTGTGTGCGTGGATAAGCGTGTACGAGAGTGTATGACCAACTAAACATACATGTAACTTGTCCATACACAGCATTAAGAGAAAACTATCTTTCTTATCTATTATTTAAAGAATAGAGATGTGAACATCCTGTTTCGACGCCAGGTTTCGGAAATTTTGGTCTAGTTGAAAGGCCAACTGACTAGCTTCGTAGATAAAAAATGTTAGATTAATGCTGTCTCACCCATGCTGGATATGATTCTCTGGCGGGGAAGTAGCTGCCGAAAGACTTTGCGACCTCATCGAAGTGCATGGCAATTACTTGCTTCAGTTCCCCAAGTACAGAAATGTCCCCCAATTTCAGACACGTCTTCGACCTTACAAGTTTGCGAAGGTGTCATTCTCTGTTCGTCGTTTCCATAAAGGAAGCTTTTTTTTCTTATATGCCTTCAGGTTTTCTTCTGCTTCAATGATGTTGACTCCACCACCCTGTATCTGTCGATTGAGATGAATCAGAGCATCGAAAATATTGACCATGTACGCCAAAATGAGAATGAACTGCGTGACAATGTTGCTACTCTCGCAAAAACAGGGCAAAAACACTATTCAGCACCTCTCCCCGGGATTACCACCGAACGTTAGACTGGTACAGAAGTATCTCGAATTCAGAGCCCATTTCATTACACAACTCTTTGGAGATGCGGTGCTTCATAACATTCAACTACAATTTTTAATACTTCTGCCAGTTTTGGAGACAAAGTTTTTGTTACCAATGCATACCTGTGCAGAACACAGTGCGTAACAATGATGTGTGGTGCATCGGATTTCACCAGCGCTCCAAAGCCAGAGTGTTGTCCCGGCATGGCTGGAGCTCCGTCCGAACAAACTACAGAAACCACGAAAGCCCGTTGTCTCTGAAGAAGTCATCTACAAGTTTCTTTACATCGGCTGCCTTTGTTGTTGTTGTAAGAAGCTTGCAAAAAAAAAAATCTTCCTTTATCACGTCGTCTTTCACATAGCGCACAAATACAACAAGCTGGTTTAGATTGGAAACGTTGGAGGTCTCGTCGAGGCTGAATTGTGCTGAGCTTGAAATCAGATCTGCAACTACTTGACCCAAGATGTCATCGCTCATGTCGCATATTCTGCTGCGGATAGTGTCATTTGAAAGAGGAATTTGGGACAACTTCAGCAGTTTTCCCAGCATGGTATTCGCTATCTTCAACGCAGCTGGTTTTACGAGTGTCTCACCAATGGTGTGTGGTTTGCCTTGCTTTGCGATCAGGTACACAACTTCGAACGATGCTGTGAGGGTCGGTTTGTCGATGGGTACAAAGCCGAGAAGAAGCAGATTAGCATTTTCAGATTAGTTCCCTTCACCTTGAATTCAGCGAGCGTTGTGGTCTTGTATTTCCAATCTCCATGCAGTTTTAAGAAGTGTTCCCTTAGTTTTGCCGGTGCTAGACCAGAATTGCTCATTGAGGACGCTGACTCCCATCACATTCCTTTATACAAGTGAATCCATGTTGTACGTGTTTGTCCAACCGCTTTCTTTTTTTGATCGACATAGTATGAATAGTTTGAAAGATGAAAAGAAAATCACAAATGACGTACAATCACAACAGCCACATGTCGACTACTGAGTGCACCAAGTTCCCTGCAGCACATATCAAAGCCAAATGATGTGACGTGATGAGCTGTAGCCAGTGGTGGCCAGCGAGACGTGATGTCACAAATAATACGAGTGGGCTGCACAGAACGGACACACACATAAAACTGAGCCGATTTTTTGCTTTGCTCTTTAAAATGTTTTATTTATTTATAAATTAATATTTCAAAATTAAATCTTGCATCCTCGTAATTTATTTTTTAATAAACTAGTTTATCATGAAAATTTATTCTGTGTAACAAAATTTTACTAAGCAACTAAATATTTGTAATCTAATACGGCGAAGAAAAATCGTGTGTTGCCAAATTGTCGGCAGCCGAGTTTTTGACGGCCAACAAAAATGGACCGACATTGCTAGGGTGAACCGGGCTATAATGTGTGTGTCTTGACTCCTGCCGAACCCCTGGGGTTCGATCGAACCCAGGTTAAGAACCACTGAGCTTGACTATCTAACCACTCCCCTTTAAAGAAAGCATACACTACTTTGGTTCAATGTGAAGTCAAGAAGTTTGATTGGTTGCCAATTTCAGTATCTGCACCATATGTAGAATTTTTCTCGTTTTGCTATGTTTTACAACAAAACGTAACAAAACAAGAAGGATTTTGCTTCCCCTGAGAACTGTCATACATTGTCAAAATACTTGGAAGATATGCGACGAAATATCGCCTGAAGAAATGTAACAATACGAATTTACGTAATGTTACCTACTATGTTAGACATTTGTACTCGTATTCGGAATAAACACGCTATTGGAACAGGTGTAACGATGTCCTGAAGTATTCTCTCGTTTTATTCTTGCATAATATATATATATATATGTATGTGTATGTGTGTGTGTGTGTGTGTGTGTGTGTGTGCGCGCGCGCGCGCGCGCGCGCGTATGTGTGTGTATGTGTGTGTGCGTGCGTGTGTGCGTGTGTGCGCGTGTGTGTGTGCATGTATGTATATATATATATATATATATATATATATATATATACATATATATATATATATATATATATACACACACACACACACACACACACAAGTATGCTTATGCATGCATATATTAAAGATATATCGACCGGATTGGCACGACTAGAATGTATTTGCGATATTTCTTTTATAGTGGGTTAATGAACTGGAAATAAAAATTGAAGAAGTAAAAGAAAATGTTACAAATAATTAAAACAATACGTTTGAAATAACGTATTCCTGGAGAGTTTCCATAATTCTCATTCTCCGTTTGGGAATGAAAAATACAGTAACAAAGACAAAAGAAAGAGGAACTGGAAAAGTTTAAACTACGAGTGCTTTTTTACTTGGCAACGCCGGGTAACCTTCTAATAACTATTACTATACCAACTAATTATGAAATCAAGATTTATCGATCGCTGACTTAGCATTAAAGGGAAACATTGTTAAATAGTGTGTAACATCAAGTAGCCTTCAAGTAACTAACTAATAAACTAATTTTAAACCATATTTATGGATTACTAATTTAGGATTGAAGGATAAATACATGCTTACATTCAACAAAGCGAATCGTGCAGATATAAAGAGTATATGAGTCAGATAAACTTTTATATGAAAACCGATATCTGACTTTATTCATTCTTTATGTCGGACGCTTCAATGTGTTTAAATGTAAATCTTTAATCTAATTATTTGCAATAATAAATACTGGAGTTGGCATGTTTTCCTTTCAGTCGAGCATACTTTTCACTTGCAGAAACTGGCTATATGACTTGTGAGAGGACATCATTATGACCGTCATGGTGCACTACAAGACATTCATGCAGCCGAATTTCGATTAAAGCCAGTTGAGTTCACTTTTCTCTTCAAAAATTTTGATACCTAACTGTACTGCGTTAAAATGCAGGCAGACTTAGTTTTGCTCATCATCTCTTGAATATTGATAAAATAAGTATAAGTAATATTGCAGATTAGATATAGCAGAATATGCACCTCTTTCACACAAAGAAGCCATTACAATAAACGCAGACCAGTTCGAGATGTTTTTAGTTCTTGATTCACAATATATTTTGATTTAAGCCCATGTCAAAGGCATTACCGTTTCAGAATTTTATTCCGATTCCATATAAATGCATTATTTTTGCTTAAATTTTAAACTATTATAAACTCTATGGTTAGCTAGCCTGAGGAAAAGGGCAGCGTCCATGAGAATTACAGGACATTCGAGAGCGAAAGGGGTAAAGGCAGAAAAAAAAAATTACGACTCAGAGGTTGCAATTCATAATGTAGCCTTATTAGAAGTCATTATATGCAGAGGGGATTGCCAGAAAATAGAGTAACCTTCCGAGACGTTACTCACTAGGCCTGCGCCCTGTCGTGTTTGATGGCGAGTCTCTGCTGGAAAGCTGTTTCTTTGTGTATCTTCTTACAAACAGTGATTCGGCATGGGGAAAGGTGCAGTGCATCGGGATATCGATTTATCCTTGGAATAAACATGGTGCAAATGTTTGCAATAGAGAGGACGCCATTAAAGGCATACAAAGGCCAAATGCATGCGTTAAACCAAATGACAGATTAGATGTGGCACCTAAAATTGTATCTACCATCTAAAGTCGGTAAATCACTTGCATCAGTATAGAATTCTTTTCACAAACACTGTTAATAGTTTTGAGACAGACATGAACACAATCTCATCTGTCATCTCTAATTATTCCTCATTAAAATGAATAATTATTTATATAGAAATACACACACACACACACATGTGAAGGCGCGTGGCATAGTGGTTAGGGGTGCTGCACTCTTCATCGTAAGATTGAGGTTTCGATTCCTGGACCCGGTGATAAGTTGTGCTTTGGAGCAAAACACTTCATTTCACGTTTTCCCAGGCCACTCAGCTGGTAAAAATGAGTAATCCTTCGACAGATCGGTGTCTCGTCCAGGGGTTGAATATATACGCCACAGAATCTGGGAAACTGGCTTTATGAGCCAAACGCTCGGGAAGGACCATTGATCCTTTTTCACACACACACACACACACACACACACACACACACACACACACACACACACACACACGATCGCTCACACACAATCTTGAACGTATTTTCTGCAAAAGAAATTATTCTTTCCCCTTGTATTAGTTTCCTGAAGTCTCAAGAGTATCGATCACCAAAAGTAATCAATTACTGACCAATAACCGATTACTGTCAACATGGATTGCAATAATCAGAGTAGTCAGTTATGCTCTTTTGTGTTAGACACCAAAATTTAGTGATTATAGAATGTTGGCAAATCCAAATGTCATCTGAGTACCATTCTCCGACAGTTTTAAGTATTTATCTTCTTTGGCTTTGAATCTTCAAACTCAATCTTTGTACAATTTTCTAAAAGTGTTTATTGTTTATGCAGTCGAGTCCATAAATAAGAGAAGAACATTAGATGAACACAGAAAAGAACATTCTACGAAGAATTAATACTGCAGCATTATTGGTATTGCTATGGAAGATGAACTGATGTGTTTATTCGGCAATTCTGTTTTTGCAACACTGAAGAAATACAATGCACATCAACATTATCTTCTTTATGTAAAGATCGCAGATATTCTAAATTGGAAAGAGAATACCCAAATCTACACCTAAAAAGATGCTACCTACCAAGCATAAATAATGTTAGCAATTGAAATCATGGAAACAATTCATAGAGTAACTTATATTCTTGGAAAAAGTAAGCTATTTACCTACGTGGAAATTATAAAAGAATGCATTGTTCATGTGCTAGGATTATTAGAATCAGATGAGGTGAATAGGTACAGAATCGGTAGAGCGACGGAGAAAATATCTTATAGCATTTAGTTACATTTTTTTTCACTTTGTGAATTTAAACTCTGCATAGCATATTAGCATCATGCTCGATATAATCGATTTTAATCTTGAAGTTGGCGCCTCAGGATGATCACTACGCAGTGACTGCAAGCAGTAAAAGAACAAAAATAAATGCACTCCATTTTTAAAAGGGACCATAGCTAATCAACAACTTGAATCAGTTTTCAATCTAAGAGAAACATTTCCTGCAAATATGATAAAATGAAGATATTTGTAATTCGATAGGGCTTTGAATGTATCTCCTGAAATTATTAATATTACTTAGGTGTGAACATTTTCTATTAATGTTATAGTACGCGAAGGCGGCAAGCTTAGCAGAATCGTTAGCGCGCCGAACAAAATGCTTAACGGAATTTCGTATGTCTGATTTCAAATTCCGCTGAGGTTGACTTGGCTTTCCATCCTTTCGTGGTCGATAAAATAAGTACCAGTTGAGTACCGGTGTTCAATGTAATCGGCTTACTGTCTTCCCCGAAATTGCTGACCTTGTGCCAAAATTAGAAACCAAAACTGTCATAGTAGACTGAAGGCGGTGAGCGGACAGAATCGTTAGCATGATGGATAGAGTGCTTAACGGTATTTCTTTCTTTTTTACGTTCCAAATTCAAATTTCGCCGAGGTCGATTTTACCTTTCATTTTTTCGGGATCGATAAAATAAGTACCAGTCAAATACTGGGGTTGATGTAATCGACTAGCCTTTCCCACGTAAATTTCGAGCCTTATATCTCTAGTAGAAAGAGAAAAATATTATAATAGTACATTTCCTTACCGTTATTTTTGGCACCCTTTCGGCAAGAACATATAGAATTGACATCTTCACTATCTTAAAAAAACAACAGCAAAAAAAAAAAAAAAAAAAAAAAAAAAACCGTAAAGAAACTGAATTTACATAATCTAGTAAGTGTATATGCATAAACGGTGCATACACTCACTGAAGAAGGAGTATTTGCTGTGTTACTCCAAAAAAAAAAAAAAAGAAAGTAAAAAAACTGTCACGTTCAAAGAATTTATTTTCCCCTTTCATTGTCGTTTGAATGTGTAAGCAAAATTTGCTTTAAGTGATACATTATAAAAGTTTTTATATCAATTGCATTTGAATAATGTGTAACGCCGTTGCTTATATCATTACATATTTCAATCTGATGATGAGATATTCAGTGTAAATCTGATCTGTTCTGAAGTTCGTTGATTATCAAAGAGATAATTTATTTGTTGGGAGTTTGATCAGAAAGGAGTTCCACTGAAGTTCTGCTTTTTTGCGTAATTTAATTTGCAAAGTAAAACTAAATCTTGACGTATGTGTGTAAATATCAAAACGTGAAAAAAATAAGGAAAACAAAACAGATAGGCCATCAGAACGTTTATTTATTTATTTATTTATTTTTTCTAGCTAAACACTATGTAATTAATATTGTATGTATGCATGTATGTATGTATGAATGAATGGATGGGTTTCGATTTACTAACAGGTGGAAAAAAAATTATTCAGCACATCTAACTTAATTTAATCAATTTTTACTGTGGAAAACGGTAACAGGAAACTTAGAATTGTAACAAAGGGTGCCTCTCCCTCCGTGCAGCACACACACACACAC
>NC_068982.1:174544347-174545599 GCF_001194135.2 Octopus bimaculoides | reverse complement strand
ATATATATATAATGGGCAACTCTTTGGGGTAAATTGTGCAAAGTCGAAACCTTTCAATGTGGGCGTAAGACTTCGGCTGGTTTGCGTATTGTCTCTTCTCCTTTTCATTATTTCTATTAACAGGATTAACATGCGCCGCCGTTGTGGAAATAATTTCACAATCGTTGAGTGAAGGATTGGTCAGCTGATGTTTGCAGACGACACGGTGCTACATAGCTTATCAGAAGGTGATCTCCAGCATACATTAAATGAGTTCGCTGCTGAGCGCTGCAAGGCAGGCATAATAATAAAACTTGTATACATACACACACACATCGCGCACGGACAAACAAGGATAGACAACAAAGGGATTAAGTCGATTACATCGACCCCAGTGCGTAACTGGTACTTAATTTATCGAGCTCGAAAGGATGAAAGGCAAAGTCGACCTCGGCGGAATTTGAACTCAGAACGCAAAGACAGACGAAATACCGCTAAGCATTTCGCCCGGCGTTCTAACGTTTCTGTCAGCTCGCCGCCTTAAGATGATCAGTTCTATTGACTAAAAGGTAGAGAATAAGAAGCGGTGATGTGCATGCTTTTCCAAGGAAACAGATACAAGAAACCGAACTTGCATCGTAAATTTACTTCGTAAGAGGTTTGCCAAATACACAATTACGGTGTTAAGACGCGCGCGCACAAACATACCCTCATACACATTTGCTCTCACACAAAGAATAACAAAACACAAACACAAAAAACACCTAATGAAACCATATGTCCAGAAACGCATATGTCCAGAAACCATATGTCCAGAAGAACACATCTACATACACACACACACACACACATACGCACACAGAGACTATATAGAGTTAAACACACACACACACACTCTCTCTCTCTCTCTTTACATACACACCTTTACAGTAAACATACGCAATCGGTAGTCAAGACATTTCTAATCGATCATATTCACCATTACCGCCGTATCAATCGTTCTCTCGCTGTATACTAGATCCCTTGATAATGCAGTCATATCTAAAACTGGTTTATCGGCTTGAAGTAGATTTACTGGTCCTTGTTACATAGTCATGAGTTTCTGATGGAGACTTACAAGGCCGGAAACCATAATTTACATAGAAGGCATATGAATATATACATACATACATACATACATATATATATATACACATATATATATACACATACATGCCTGCATGTATTCATGCATACATATATGTATGGACGTGTATGTGTGCATTTATATATA
>NC_068982.1:174543912-174544304 GCF_001194135.2 Octopus bimaculoides | reverse complement strand
TATATATATATATATAAGTACGTTTATACACACACACACACACACACACATATGTACGTGTGTGTATGTGTGAATATACATACACTATTAATGTATGAATGGTTGTGGGCCAACCAGAGTAATACGCTTGAATTTACATTTCAGCATAATGGGAACCAAATGTATACTTCACCATGGTTAAACTTACACGTGCTTAAACTTAAGACAAACGCACAAAAGTAAGCACACACACACATGCAAGCATGCATGCATACATACATACATAGTTATAAATGCATGTTTTGTATATTTACATATATGTGTATATATGTGTGTGTTTGTGCGTGTACGTATCTCTCTCTCTCTCTCTCTCTCTCTCTCTCTCTATATATATATATATATATATATATATA
>NC_068982.1:174540791-174542505 GCF_001194135.2 Octopus bimaculoides | reverse complement strand
TCTCTCTCTCTCTCTCTCTCTCTCTCTCTCTCTCTCTCTCTCTCTCTCTCTCTCTCTATGTATACATACGTAGTCATGTTTTATTTCTAGCGCCATTAGTAACACAGTACCGGGCATCTTATCTGGCTTCGAGAATTCCGAACTTCAAGAAATCCGGCAAATCTGTGCGATATCGGGCAATATATACTGCACACTGTACTGAGTAAATAGGAACGTCTTATCCGGCTTTCAGAAATTCGGAACTTTCAGAAATTCGGAAACACTGAACTATATCGTGCAAATATACTGTACCCTGTATTGTGTAAACAAACCGTGTTTTTGAAGTTGGTTTATTCGCATTCGGTTTGTTAAAACTAACTATCTTTTAAACCCATTTTTTGTGAATTGATAAAGACTAAACATTTACATTTAATTTTCATTTTATAAATATCATACTGGATACATGACACAGTATGTATGATATATTTTAAGAATTTTAAGCGGATTAATTAATAAATTTTAAATAGATCCTGTTTTAGAAATGTATTAATTTGAATCTGTTAAATACAATTTAGTTCCTTACTCTTCATAGATTATTTCATATTTTAAGTGTATATTTAGGTTGTCTCCAGAAAACCGGAAAATCCAGAAATCCGGGTTGCTTCTGAATATTTGTTCCGGTACTGCATTAGGTGTGTAAAGAGAAGTGAACTGAAGACGTTCAAAAGAAGTTAACCTCTACTGTAGTTGATCTTATAAAAAATAAAAGGAAAATAGGTACAGATAACAAGATTTATCTGGGATAGGTGAATATGGTTGTATGACGTCCAATATTTGTATGACGTCCAATATTTGTATGACGTCCAATATGGTAGTATGACGTCTAATATCAATGTAAGGCAGCAAGCTGGTAGAATCGTTAGCAAGCCGGGCAAATACTTAGCGGCATTTCGTCCATCTTTACGTTCAAATTCCACCGAGGTTGACTTTGCCTGTCATCCTTTCAGGGTCGATAAAATAAGTTCCAGTTGAGTACTGGGATCGAGGTAATCAACTTACCCCGCTCTCACGAAATTGCTGGCCGTGTGCCAAAATTTGAGACCAATATTTGATCAATGTAAGTAAGTGAAAAACGAATATATATAAGTACTGGTGTCAATTCGTTCGATTAAAATTCTTCAAGGTGGTGCCCCAGCATGGTCGCAGTCTAGTGACTGAAATAAATAAAAGATAAAAGATAAAAGATATATATGCATGTATGTACTTAAACATAAGGCAAAACTTAGATCCATACGGGACATGTATGGTAGCACTCATACACGTGTGCAGATACGTCAATTTATATATACATGTATGCATACATACATACATACATACATGCATACATACATACATACATACATACATACATACATACGTATGTACATGCATGCATAAATGATTGCCTTGATACTATTGTCTAGGCTTCAATGAGTTTTGGGGTTGGAAACTGACCCTCTCTCTCTCTCTCTTTTGTGTGCGTATGTGTGTATGTTTGTATATGCGTGTGTGCGTATATGTGTATGATTTTTGCGTTCTTGTATCTCTCCTTCTCGTTCTCTCTCTCTCTCTCTCTCTCTCTCTCTCTGTATATATATATATATATATATATATATATATATAATAATATTATTAGGGACAAAATCCAAAATTACAGGTAAAAAACTCAATTAATTGGTTATTTTCCCTAAAACTA
>NC_068982.1:174536000-174540565 GCF_001194135.2 Octopus bimaculoides | reverse complement strand
TAAAATTACTGTAGGCTAAACTGGAATGTTTTTAGAGTTTTTACATTGTAATTGCTTAATTAGCTGTGTCCTTTCTGATTTTGTGAAACCCAGCTTATCAAGATTTGTGAAGAGGCAGTTAATTAGGCATCCCCCCAATAATTACGGGTACAGTAATTACAGATATAAATCTAAAGCTGTAGTACGGACTGAGTATGTTTTCTTTTTTTGCTTGTTTATAAAATTTTTTTAATACCCGTTGGGCAACTGATTTTCACAATTACGCGCACTTACTTTTTTTCTTCCCGGATCATTTGTCTGATCTATTATGCCAACATTTTACTGAGATTTTAACAGGATCATTCTAATAGTCTTCTTTCTTATAATGAATGAGTACACCCTCTGCGACACTGTAATTTCTTGTATTTTTGTTTTCTGGACAATTCTTTCTAAAGATTGCATTGCACAATGTTTTGACCATGGCAGCATGAAGAGGACATTTGCAGGTAGCTTCTCATGCTGGAAGTTACATTTTCATAGAGGAGAGATATGAATGGACATTGGGCGTGAATATGATGGCTGATTACTGTTGGAGTATAAAAAGGGACTACCCAACACTAAAACATTTAAGGATGTCTAAAAAACAGTTTTCTTCCTTCATAATGACATTTGACATTTTTTAGGGATATCATGTTATATACGTATAATTTGCAGATTTTGTGTTTCAGATTTTATATCAATAGAATAGAAAACGGCCCTAGGCGTCCTTTTGTATTTTCTCTAACATAGGCAAAAAGTGTTCCTATTTCTGACCGAAATCTTACTACAGGTAATCTATATAAGCACAGAATCAGCTGTATTCATAATTTTACTATACTTTAAGCAAGGGAAGAGATGGTTTTCGTATCAAGGTGTTTTATTTGCATTTCTATCGCTCTTCTGCATCAAGTATTTTGTCATTATTTCTAGTTCCTGGATAGCAAAAACATCCTATTTAAACGAGAGCTAACGTGAATGCCCTTCTGCTGATAGGCAGAAAGCCTTTCATTTGATGATCTGTTGTGCTACATTTTCTTATCAATTTTTACCAGAAAGCTCTCTGTATGGATATTAACAAACGAAACTGGCTACTTTTGATGTAATGTAGGGACATTCAAAAAAATTATTCTAGCTTGACTGATTCCTGGTTAACTCACATTTTTTTTCAATCTCAGTTTTCGTCCATAATAAATCAGTATCTTCTTGAGAAGAAACCTCATAATTTTTATTGTGTCCACATCGCTCTTTAGATTCTTGGTGTATATCGAATAAGTATATTACACAGGTCTACAGAATTTGGGGGCAGAGATGTTTCTGTTGAATAGACAAGCATTTCTGAAGCACATTTTTTAGTTGAATCCAGATATGCAATTCGTTTTCACCAATCGTTTTCACCAATCATGTCAGGACCTTTGTATACATTATGGTGGATTTTCATAAAGATGTAGTTTTCCTTGATTTTATGTCCTGGTCTGACTTTGGAGCAGTTGGCCAAAGTTTGAAAAATGCTTCATTATCACTCTATCCTTGTATTAAATATAGTAAAATTATGAATATAGTCGATTTTGTGCATAGATAGTTTAAATGTAGCGTAGCAAGTCTTAATAAATCTTTATCGGCGGTGATATGACGTCATGGTCATGTTGGCCGAATAGGTATAATTATTAGTTTCCCATTGGTTAAAATTACTGCCCATATTTGAATTCTAACTTTCGTCAAAGAGAAATCTTTCACGAAATACGATTCTTAGAATTCAGATATCAGCAGTTATAAAAACCCTGAATTTTGGGAAATAAATCAGTGTTCGTTGGTTGTCTACTTGATTCCACGACACTCACTTTCCTGAGATTTGGTTATTACCATGCCAAGTCTTTTGTCTTATTCAACAATGCTGTTTTGAATTGTTGTTTAAAACTCTTTGTAGCTTCGTTATGAAAGATTAGTTAACATAATTTTTATGTCGTAAATTTTCTACGACGGTCTTCTTTTGACTTCTATTATAAAAAGATATTGTAAATATAAAATGTACGTAAATAAATTAATCTAGTAAATGATTTCTCTATCTTCATTTCTTCAACCTGTTGATGAAATTTATATCTGTAACTATTGAAACTGTTGTTATAGCGGTGAAGAAGAGTGAGCTTATTTATATTCAACATACATGCACGTTCAGCGTCCTGGTGTATATAACTTACTACAGTGTTTATGTAGTCTGAGCTAGAATTTATGCATGGTGATAAAATACTTATAATTAAGTTATAAGTGACGGATATTTATCACCACAGATTCCTGCTAAAGAAATATTTATATTCATTATATTTTCAAGTTGAACACGTTATAAACAGATTAAATTATCTAATTGTTATAGGTAATTTTCCACTGTTATCAATTGCCACTCGTTATTCTTCTCAGTACCCACGCCGTTATAAATTGGTGACCAACCGACGTGGATTCCGAATTCTACTCGGGAGAATAATCACCATATAAATTGGCAGCCCACCGTTATTGTAGTAAGATTTCGGTGAGAAACAGAGGTCTTTTTTTGTTTCTTTTTACCTATGATAAAGAGAATACAAAAGGAGCACAAGGGTCGTTCTATTCTATTGATTCAGAATCTTAACCACAACAAAATCTGCAAATTATATGCACATAACATGATATCTCTAAATAAAGTCAACGGCCATTATGAAGGAAGAATACTCTATTTCTCAGACATTCTTGAATGTTCTATCGTTGGGCAGTCCCTTTTTATTCTCCAGCAGTAATCAACTATCATATTCACACCCATCTCCCTTGATATCTCTCCTCTATTACCCTCATATTTTGGTGGAAACTTTCTCCCTGTTCATCGCTGATGTTTCCCAGCTCATTTTGCAGTCGATGAAAAGACCAGAGCATTTTTTTCGACAATTTCCTTGTAATTGGCTGCTTTATTGTTGCCGAGAAAGTTTTTTAGGGATAAGTAAAAAAGAGTGGGTGACTTAATCTGGTTTTACCTGCCATACTGCAAACAAGTATAAACAAAGATACCAAAGAACTTCCTTGCGATTTTCAGCAAATGCACCAGGAAATTTTCAACACAAACAACGTATAAATTAAGGAAACTATTATACGAAAACATAACCAAACACAATGAACATCATAACAGATGATATCAAATGCAATTGAAAGATCCCAAGAAAGATTGATTGAAGGCACCGAAAAACATCTCAGCCAGATTGCTTTGATAGAAAACCTGTTCGAAAGCCGTTACTGACGACATTCTATATCTTTGTGAACGTAATAGCTTTATCCAAATATATATTATCTTCTGCTTGTTTCAGTCACTGGATCGCGGCTATACTGGAGCAGAACGTGAAGGATTTAGTCGAACAAATCGCCCCCCCCCGTACTTTTTTTTCGAAGCTGGTACTAATTTTATCGCCATTCAGTGACCAGGTACAACTCGTTGACGATTGAAAAAACAAAACGAAAACACACACGCAAAAAACAAACAAACAAAAACAAGCAGGTTGCTGCCTGTAAACTAGATTATTGAAGTTGGAAAATATTAAATTTAACACACACACACACATATTCCCCCCTCTTTCTCTGTCCTTCCTCACATATACACTTATACATCTATGTGCATGATAACCAATTTCTCACATTTTTCTGTCAGGATCAATGTGAAGAGCAAGCAGATTCGTTAGCGTGTCGGGAAAAATATCCCGCGACATTTCTTTCGGCGTTTTACATTCTAAGTGTACTTTTTATTTTTTCGGGGTTTATGAAATAATTACCAATTGAGCATTGAGGTCGAGGTACTCAACTATCCCCTTCTCCTAAATTTCTAGCCAAGTCCTTATATTATAAACAATTTTAGTGTCAGAATACTATATGATGTTGATGGTCTGGACTATATCTAGTAAGAGCACCGGATAAAGCGACCTCGACCTTCTTTGGAGCAGGTGAAGAGGTGTGTTCCTACTGCATGGATTATTTCTTAGTTTCTGGCTCAGAGTGACGAAGCGAAAACACATCCTGAGTTAAGAAACGTTCAAGGAAACCAGCTGGATTACTCTTATATATAAGCATATATGTATAAAAACAATTCTGTACATGTGCATGTATTTGTTTATACTTGATTAATTTTGATAAAATGGCTGTTATATAGCACAGAGTTTAACATGGATGACTGATTCATTGTATTACTGTATCACATTACTTACTACGAAATAAGGTAACAGTGACCAGGTCATAATTATACGATGAAAGAAATTCATGTGAAAATTGCGTCTATTATTGATAAAACGAGTTAATGAGGGAGCCTTTGTGGAAGCCAAGTGAAAGTCATTGCGTGGCTAACTGATTTGCTAAACATAACAGCCAAATATTCTTCAAATCTATCGTCTTTAAAAAAGAAAGGCATATTAGGTAATGTACGGCTTTGTTCTTAGATTTGTTTTTCGATCAAGACTGACCGGAAGATAAACAACTACCAACAGCAGCAGCAGCAGCAGCAGCAGCAGCACCACCACCACCACCACCACCACCAGCACCAGCAC
>NC_068982.1:174528613-174535814 GCF_001194135.2 Octopus bimaculoides | reverse complement strand
ACAACAACAACAACAACAACAACAACAACAACAACAACAACAACAACAACAACAACAACAACCGAAACAGTAATAAAACCGAGGCGAATATAACAATGCGCGTGTATTCCGAACTGTCAATAAGACACTACCATCATATAAATTGTTTTAGTTTCAACATTACAGTCTCAGATCAAATCCGTTGCCGAACAATTAATATAGAAGCCGAAAATAAAGATGACAAAATGTATAAATATATATTCAACTCACGAACTAGTTTGATAACGGGCTCAAATGATTGACCTTTTCGTGATAAAAGATATTCAGTTGCTGATTAGACTTCACTATTGATTTCAGGAGGTGGAGAAAAAGGAAATGGGAATTGTGACTTTTATGGCTTTATAGAATGTACCTATTATTCTATTGCACTTTCTGCTGAAGCAAATTACTGTTGCTAGATAATGCACTGCGGAAAAAAAAATACTATGAAAAAATAATTAAATACGAGCTTCCAAACCACAACAAAGTGATATTAAATTGTAGCCACATAAATGAAGGAAGGAAGGCACATTTCATCTTATCGTGAAAAGAAAAAAAAAAGTTGAGTGAATCAGTAGTATTTGGTACACGAGTACGTGGTATGAGCCTGGCAACAGACGCGAAAATACGTTTAAAGGAACGGTACAAGGCTGGCAGAATATACTTTGAACTTCAACCTCATGCTCTGTAACTCTTTTACAAGGCTGTGACAACAGTGTTAGCAATTTGATTGTTTTCTTTAAAGCATGTCATTACAAATCAAAGAGTGAAAGTCCAGCAAACGTAACAAAAATTAAAACAAAAGAAAGGAAGAAAAATTGCCCATTTCCGTTCCATATGACATCCAATGAAAATGAAGCAATAAATAAAGCAAATATTGATTACAATCTGGCGGTTAAAACGTATTCTATTTACAATTTCATTTAGTCAGATGATGTATAGTTGCCAACGTCATAACAGACATAAGCATCATAATCGTCATGTATCACTATGGTTGTCATCACAATACTGTTCCTCCTCCACCTCCTTCGCAGCTGTTAAACTGAAGTCGAAGACAACATCTTCGTCTGAGTACACATAAAAGCACACAAACGATGTATGTATGTATTCGAAGGTCGACTCAATGGAATGTGACCAAGTGAGGTTTAATTTTGAACATAATACCCTTGCTGTCCAAACACTTCTTTTATCGGTGTTGCAGTGCTTGGATCCCACTGGTGGAGAAGCTTTCATCCTGTTAGTAAAAAAAAGTCATCAGCAGCAGATATGACGTCATCATTTACTGCGATACTGCTTCTCAGCCATGTAGTTTTTTTCATGTTGGGGAACAGATGATAGTCAGATGTAGTCAAATCAGGAGAATAGGGAGAGTGATCAACCAGTTCAAAGCCAGTCATGCACAGCAACTGTTGAAACAAGGATGTGTGCT
Organism: Octopus bimaculoides; assembly: GCF_001194135.2. Taxonomy (NCBI): domain Eukaryota; kingdom Metazoa; phylum Mollusca; class Cephalopoda; order Octopoda; family Octopodidae; genus Octopus; species Octopus bimaculoides. The sequence continues at coordinate 174,534,367 of NC_068982.1, read as the reverse complement.
GGAGCATTGCTCCGATGACATAAAACCCCTTTCATAAGTTTTCCTTGGCGTGTGGCCTTAATAACCTTTCGTAACTGCCTCAGCAAGCTGGCCCAGTCCTCTCCACCGATGGTGTGGCACTTTTGAAAATAGTCAATAAATACAATGTCATTTGCCTCTCAAAAAACTGAGGCCATCACCTGCCATGCAGATGTAACAACCTCGACCTTCACTGGAGCAGGTGAGGAGGAGCGTTCCTACTGCATGGATTATCTCTTAGTATCTGGCTCAAAGTGATGAAGCCAATACTCATCCTGGCTTAGGAAACGTTCAAGGAAACCAGCTGGGTCTGCCTCAAACAATGTCAGATTTTCCCGTGATGTGATCAGTCTGGTGCACTTTTGATTCAAATATTTACCCAGTTAGGTAAATTTTTGGATATCGATTATACGCACAATATGCATTAGAGTCACATGCTGGAATCCTTGACTATACGGAGACATATAACACACACATTCTTGATATCACACGATTCACAAAAAAGTATATGTATATGATAAATAGTTTTATGATCTTACAACTTCATGGACTAATTTTACGTCCAAATCAATGAAATCTCAAACATTAGCAAAACGCATAATGTATGTATGTATGTATGTATGTATGTATGTATGTATGTATGTATGTATGTATGTATGTATGTATGCATGTATGTATGTATGTATTCATGTATGTATGTATGTATGTATGTATATACCCTAAATTATTACAAATGATCATAAATGACTTGAGATACTCGTCCTGCCTTGGTTTTTTTTGTTGACCTTTTCCGCTAATATATATCTGCCAACACGGAAGCCTAATACGGATCCCTAGCTCCAGCCTCAGCTGTGAACTTGGGACCTAAAGGATGACCAATTATAGCACTTACTCAGCGTACCTATTCGTTTAGATCACCAGTGAGCTAAAACCCTCATATTTTTCTTCTACACCCCCCTCACACACATGTATGTATATATTTCATCTTTTACTTATTTCAAACATTAAACTACGGTCTTGCATTTTTTAGCCGAATGAATCTACCATAGTACTTCTCTTATATAGAACATCATTTGTACTCAATCGAATATATAAATGCAGTAGTAACATGAAATAGTAACATAACAGAACATTTTCTTACATTTTATAATTTTTTTCTTCCATCACGAGCGAAATAATAATACTCCGCTATACAGAAATCTCTTACACCCAGATAAATGAATCTACAGTAATTTGATAAATCTGATTACTTCTTCCACATACAATGGTTCCTTCTCAGAAATTCACAAAAGGGAAATATTTTTATTTCTTTCCTTCCCTTTTTCCCCCCCATAAATCTTTATATCAATCAACGCGACGCTGTTTCTACTGCCATAGAGAAAACATGCTCAAATACACTGAAAACTTGAACACAGAAAACACACGAATAAAATAGACTGTGAAAATGCACACTACACAATTCAAACGTACCACCATAATAAAACAATGGGTTGCTTCCAATATTGTATTTAGATGCAGTGTATAAAGACCTTACCTCTCATTGCCTGAAGAGCCGTATTATAGTGTTCAGCAGCTGTATTATAAAATGGAATATTTAGCTATAGTGTGGCCGACTTGATATCATGCATTACGATATCAACAATTCCAAGGAGAGAGAATTAGTCGATACCATCGACCCCAGGATCAGACTGGTACTTTATTTTATCGATCTAGGAAGGATGAAAGGCAAAGCTGACCGCAGTGAGATTTGTACTCAGAACGTAAAGAGCCGGAATAAATACCGCGAAATATTTTTTACGACCTCTAAACGATCCCCTTGTACTCAACTCTTATTTTATCGACACCAAAAGAATAAAAGGCAAAATGGACCTCGGAGGAATTTGAACTCAAAATGTAAAGAGCAGAAAGAAAAGTCACTAAGTGTTTTGTTCGACGTGCTCACAAATCTGCCAGCTCCCCGCCTTAATTTCAAAATTTGGCTCAAGGCCAGCTTTTTTAGGGAGAAGGATTAGTCGAGTACTCAGAAGTTAAAGAATTAGAAAAAATGCTTATCAGCATTTTGTCCAACGCGGTAACGATTCTGCTAAGTCGCCACCAGAATGATGACGACGTTGAGAATAGTAATTTCTTTATTGGCTACAAGAACTGAAACAAACTGCAAACATGTTATGTAAATTTAAAAGTATACACATGACAAAGCAAGTGGGGATGTACACATGCATACATATGCAAGCCTTAGGAATGACCATATAAAGATCTCACATCTCATTGCCTGAAGAATCATACTATGGGGCAACTAGGAGTTGTATTATAAAACCGGAATATCCAGCTAATGTTCTCGGCTCGCTATCAAGTATGGCAATCTTTTGCGCATGTATATACGTACATACATGCGTACATACATACATACATACATGCACACATACATAAATACATACATGTATACATACATACATGCATACATACATTCATGCATAATACATGCACGCATGCATGAGTGCAACATTAAATGAGTGTGAGATGTGACACATTGTATTAAAACAGGTTATAACTTTAGTGCACAAAGCATTTAAGCAACTGCTTACATAGAGATGAGTGGAGGCGCAACCGCCCAGTGGTTAGGTCAGCGGATTCGCGGTCATAGGATCGCGGTTTCGATTCCCAGACCGGGCGTTGTGAGTGTTTATTGAGCGAAAACACCTAAAGCTCCACGAGGCTCCGGCAGGTGATGGTGGCGAACCCTGCTGTACTCTTTCACCACAACTTTCTCTTACTCTTTCTTCCTGTTTCTGTTGTACCTGTATTTAAAAGGGCCAGCCTTGTCACACTGTGTCACGCTGAATATCCCTGAGAACTACGTTAAAGGTACACGTGTCTGTGGAATGCTCAACCACTTGCACGTTAATTTCACGAGCAGGCTGTTCCGTTGATCGGATCAACTGGAACCCTCGACGTCGTAAGCGACGGAGTGCCAACAACAACATAGAGATGAGAAATTACTACTTATGTCGTGTGTACCACTGTATTCTACCATACTAACTACCTTTCGATCTGGTCAGTTCTCGGAATTTTGAACACATCGGCAAACATATTGCTCTTGAGCAATCTTCGTATTTGATCAAAGTATGAAATCTTCCACATCCTCTGAGCAACTAATGTTTAGTTATGTAACCATCGGTCACTACAGCATTCCTCTTATTCTGCTTCAGGTCATTTAGCACTAATCATCAAATTTTCGTTACCGTTTTAGACATTATGAATTTTTGGTTCTCCGATATATGGCATGCGAGTGGATGGTGGGGCGGAGGTTGGTGGTCTTTTGCAAGAAAGACTTCAGACATCCGACTGGCGACCTGCCTGCACCATTTTTTATTGCTGCTTGTAATGGTTTTCTACATTGCTCCTAGATCCATATGTCCACATTGCTCCCAGACAATAGAGACAGAACTGTTGCTTGGAATGTCTATCCTGTTTTGAACTCCAAGATAAAACTCCTCATCACATGCTTCCATATGCCCTGCCCTTATCAAACGAGCTTATATCATGCCATAAAAGAACCATATGGAAACTCATTACATTTATAGCAAAACAGGGGTACGTCCCTTTCATTCTTGTCCCCTCTGGAATAAATTCCTAGAACTAGTAGATACATCCACTCTTTCTTTTTTGCCTGGGGCTAATTCATGTCTAATACTTGTTTTTTTGTGGTGTTTATATTATTGTCATTTTTTTTTTATTACTCTTATTGTAATTGCTTCTGTTCGTAACTGTGGTTTGTTAATTTAACTGTTGAATTTTTCGTATTTACTTTTATCTACTTTTTGTGTTTGCAGAAATTTGGAGGCGTATTTACCGCTACCACCATTGTAGCTAGCACTTTCAATATTGCCACGGAGGTGGCCGTATTAGACATTAATAAACAAACAAATGGGTGTTTGCAGAAATGTATATACACAATAAAAATGCCGTAGGTAAAATCCTTTTTTTTTTTTTACCACAAGATAAGGGGTTGAACGTTTAAATATTCCGAAGCACTTTCTGTTGGTGAAATGAACCAAAAATATCAAATATTACTGGAATAAATTACCTTCTCAGCGGAACTCTGTGAAACGCAGACTTTCATGGCATACAACAACATAATCATCATCATCGAGAACAACAATAGCATTAAACAATGAAGAAAAAAAGGAAGGGAAAAGAGAAATATACTTTCCAAGCAATTTGCTGTTTCTGTCAAAGTGTCATTCCTCGCCGATAACAGACGTTTCAGCAATAAAGCCTACATGATTGATTAGTATTTTTTTTTGATACACTACAATCGCTTAGAAAGTGTGGGACGCACCAATACATTATTTAATTTCTTTGTTTTGTTTCATTTGGCTTTGTTATTTCTCTCTACTTCCCCGTTCAACCCTGCCACATTTTCTCGGTATTTATTGTTACTTACAGGTAATTCTATAAGTTGCCATTATCATAAAAAATTTCGTTCTTGAATCCGCCATTTTCCGTCGCTTTTGTTAACAACAGCTCGTCGAAATTTGTTTGGTATTTGACTTCTGTCATCTCTTCTCAGCAAGCAGACGATAAAAACGAGCGAATTTGTTGTAGTACTTGAAATAATAGCATTCTTTCACTCTTACTTGGCTCGTTAGCTTTTGCTTTATTCTGTTTCTTAACAGAAATGACAAGAAGAATAATACAATAAATAAAACCAAAACAAAAAAAAATATTAAGATTTGGAAGTATGTAAAATTTTATTGAATGCTGATAAGAGTGTAGAACCTGATTTTGATATTAGGAGTGAAAAAAAGAGAGAAGAAAACTCTCCCGAAGTTTGCAGCTTTGAATAAATACATGAAAAATTACAAGCATATGTAAAGAGGAATTAAACACGAATGAATACATTGCTATTGTTGATAAGCCATAAAAGAAAATATACGATGCAGAAAAAAATTCCGAATTTGTTCACCCGTCGAATTTAACAACGTATGGTGCAGTTTTAACATGTATAACCGCTTAACCAATATAAATATTTAATCAATGAGAAGCATGTCTGAAGTAGCACGAAATTTTATATATTCTTTTATTGGCTACGGTCACTGGACAGTGGTCATACTGGGATAACACCTTCAAGGATTTTAGTCGATCACGTCGAAACCAGTACTTGTTTTTAGTCTGATATTTATTTTATCGATTTCTATTTATTGAACCGCTAAGTTACAGATTTGATATAAAGAGACGCAACTCAATGGCGGATTCTAACTATTTTAGATCTTACGATATATGGTGGGACAGTTTAGTATTCATTATTCAATTCATTACGTATTAGATTCTTGCAGGAATCAATTCTGATGTTGTATAGATTCCCTGTCTGATTTTTTGGGTGAGGTTCCATGACAATGGAAATAGATAGAAATACAGGTAAGTAAATAAGCTGATAGATAGATAAATAGATTGATAGATAGTGAGAAGATAGATAGATAGGTAGAGAGAAGGAGAGAGAGAGAAGGGGATCCTACTTCCTATTCATAATTTATTTATTTATTTAGTCATTTACCATTGTATTGGAATGGGTGACCTCTTCAAATGAATGATGAATAGGAAGAAGGATCCCCTTTCTCTCTCTTCCCCACTCTCTCTCTCTTCCCCCTCTCTTTCTATCTATCACATTATATACCTACCTATACTTCTATCTATCCATATATCTCCATTGTCATGGAACCTCACCTAAAAAAA
>NC_068982.1:174527503-174528513 GCF_001194135.2 Octopus bimaculoides | reverse complement strand
TTCGATGTGTGAGGGATGGCAAGAGTAGAAATTCAAATATTGGTGCATGTCCGTGTTTTTGTAAAATATATCTGTTGTGACTGTGGAGTTGTGTATATTTAAGTGAATATTCAGGAATGGTAATTCATTGCAACTGGATTCTGTCGTGAATTTGATGGATGGGTGAAGTGTGCTGAGTATATTATTAAATATTTTTAGGTCCTCATTTGATTTTTCCCAAAAGATGAAGCAGTCTTCGAGGAAGCGTTTCCACTTTTTAGTGATGTATTTCTTGTAATCTTGTTTAAAGGCTCTCTCTACTTCCTCATGGAGTTTTTCTTCCAAGTATCCCATGACTAAGTTAGTATATGAGGGTGCAAACGACGTCTCCATAGCCGTACCCTTTATCTGTCGATATGTTTATTATCGAATCTAAAGATGTTTTCTTCTGGTATCAGGCGTGTGGCCTTGATGATGATGCCAGTTTTGAAGCGTTCATTTATCCGTCCCCTATGTTTCTCTACTCAGTGTTTGACTACTTCCAGGCCTAAAGTGTAAGGTATATTGGTATAAAGATTGGTGACATCAATGCTTGTAAGTATAGTACCTTCTGAGAGAGTGGGTGGAATGTACTGGAGGAAATCTATGCCGTCCCGTATATAGTTGGGTATTAATGGGCATAAAGGTTTTAGGAGTATGACAAAAAATGACTCAGTTGTCGTGTTAGTATTTGAGGTCCAGCAACTATTGGTCTCAGTTTGAGGTCAGTAGGTTTCAGTTTTTTTATGTATTGGTTCCTCTGCTCATTTATAGCTCTCTGTATTTCGGACTTCTATTTTCCCCCACCCTTTGCTTCTTTTCTTTATCTCTCTCTACCTTTTTCAAAAACAAACAAAAAACAAAAACAAAAGCAATATTCTTCTCTTCTAAACAAAGCAAAAGAAAAAAAAACATCCGATTCATATAAATGAACAACGAAACGTTCTGTTTTTACCATTTTGATTTTGATTTTGTTTTTGTCTTGACTAGTT
>NC_068982.1:174525370-174526643 GCF_001194135.2 Octopus bimaculoides | reverse complement strand
GTGTGTGTATGTGTGTGTGTGTGTGTGTGTGTGTGCGTGCGTGCGTGTGTGTGTGTGCAAGTTTTAAAGCATTTCTGCCAGTATAACATGAAGTGCCAATACATACTATTATACTATGAGCGAACATTAAAAGGCATAAATGAAATGAGGCGTGCAAGAAGGCTGTTTAACGCCCGAGTAGGAAAGTGAAGATGTATCTTTAAGACATGGAGAGGGGCTCACTGTTCAGTTTCAATGGAATTTCAAGTTAGTTAACTTTCTTTTTATTGACTTACCCGATTCCTTTTACACAGAGCAATGAGACATAGTTTGCCATATGTAACCCCCTTTTTCTGTCTTAAATGGCGTACTTCAAATACAAAGTCAAATAAAGGACAGGCTTCAACATATGTGTTGCAAAAAGACTACCTGTTTATCTATCTATCTATTTATCTATCTATCTATCTATCTACCTACCTACCTACCTGTCTGTCTGTCTGTCTGTCTGTCTGTCTGTCTATCTATCTATCTATCTATCTATCTATCTATCTATCTATCTGTCTGTCGGTCTGTCTATCTGTCTGTCTGTCTGTCTGTCTGTCTATCTACCCATCTATCTAGACATAAATGTATGTATGTATGTATGTATGTACGTATGTTTGTATGTATGTATGGGAGAGTTCAACCCAGTCGATAAGACTTTTTGAGTTAAGAGAGCTCCCGGTATTTGTAAACATGTGGTTGAGTTGGTGTGTTGGTTGAACTGCCTATGCACATACATAAGTGTGTGCATCTATTCACATAAGAATCTCAGACGAAGAATTTTTGGAATGTCTTACAAATCTTCACTGTGCTACTAATAGATTGGATTTGGAGAATTCGAGTCAGTTTCTTTTGCTCTTTTACCGTAAAATCAAGTATTTCTAGGTTTTTGTGCAAATTTGTTGGTACATAACCTAATGCACCTATGATGATAGGCACAAATGAAAATTCATAGTCTGTGAACAAGAGCTGTCAGTTCCGCATTAATTCGCCAGAAATGTTCTCTTTTTCCTGGACCTCTGATTGGACATTTACGTCTCTTAAGTAGCTGCCTCTACAACAGCGCATGACTTTTGTTCCCTTTCCCCATAGAACAATATCAGTTTATAGATTGTTGGGATTGCTAAAGCGTCGGACGAGCTGTCTTGCATCACTGTTCTGGCTTAGCGAATTCTGAATTCAAATCCGGCCCCTCCACCGGAAAACGGTGACACTTCTGTTAGAAGTGTCAGCAGGAAAAAAAAAAAAAAAA
>NC_068982.1:174523489-174525357 GCF_001194135.2 Octopus bimaculoides | reverse complement strand
AAGGGAATGTATTTTCCTTGGCTTGATGGGAAGATCAGCTACCACCACCATCAATGAAAGATGAGGTCTGGTATGGGGGCATGTGCCATTTCAGAGCATTGTTGTATTGTCGGTATATTCCTGGGTCCCCCCAGGTGATCCGTCGAGCAGAGTCCAAGTCAGTCCCCATCTCCGCGAGATACCTCCTCATCTGCTATAACCATGTAGCATGTGGTCGATCAACATAAGCCGTCGACCCAGCCGGATCTTCAGTGAAGAGAACATGGTAAGCGAAATCGAACTCGGAAAATCACGCAATATGGTACTCCCGAATCATACAAGTAACAGGAAGCGTCTCAGTTTCAGAGTAGAGTCTTTTTGGGGTACAAAATCCGACCAATGGTTATGGGTTATCATTGGTGGGATCAACGAAAGGATAGTCAATAAAAAGGGTACTTCGAACAAAAGTTATTTACCTCTCTTTAAGCCGAAGCAAATGTAGCCAATTGATAAATATAACTCAATAAATTGGTATGGTTGATAATCCTTTACTTGAAATTCTGAAACCCGACACCTTCCAAACTGGAAAAATCCACATACTTCTCTTTTTAAACATTTTATAACACCTAATTGGCTTTTTAAAAATACCAAACAGTGAAGAATATCTTTTATAAGCGTACAACGTAGCAGTTCCATTTTCGTAAAAAGTGGTTTTCAAATGGATTTACTTCTCCATAATATAAAAGTATTTTGGTTTATGATAAAACTACACATATGAGTCTAAAGCCGGTCTGCATTGACTACGAATTGTTATATCTTTACATGAACATTATTTTCTTTATTGTAGTTGTTATATCAATAGTGTTTTCGTTTGCCTCAGTTTTATTGTTGGAGTAGAATTATTATTGTTATCATCGAAACTGAAAGGAAAATATTTTATTCCAGCATCGCCTTTCTAATACAAAAAGAGGTGGGTGAGAAGTAAGTGATTTTTACCACGTGATCAGGGAAAGGCGGCGAGCTGGCCCAACTGTTAAAGCGTTGATCAAAATGCTTAGTAGCATCTCTTCCGGCTCATTATGTTCTGAGCTTAAATTCCTCCGAGGTCGACTTTGTTTTTCATCCCTTTAAGTACTGGGGCCAATTTAATCGACTCTTCTCCTCCCCTAAAACTGTTGCCTTTGGCCAATATTTGAAACTACATTAATCTCACGCCATATCGCGGTTCACCTATCGCAGTTAATTATTTAAGCTTAAGTTGATTCCTCCGTGGTGTTTGCCATTTATAATTCCTCCGTGGTTTTGCCATTTATAATAAAATAAATATATACAAATTATAAAAATAATAATAAAAAATATACAGCACAGTACTGTTTCTACTTCGCGGATTTTCACCTATCGCAGGTTTTTTGGAACGTAACACCCGCGATAGTCGAGGGATTACTGTATTTGGTTCGCGATAGTCGAGGGATTACTGTATTTGGTTAGGAAGATTTGATTATTATCTTTGGCCAATGGAGGAACTACTCTTTCGAGAACCAATATTAAACAAAAAAAAGTATGATTTGCGAGAACTATTTTCCTATTTTATAGTTATAAAATCCCATACATTTTTAGAAGTTATTTCACTCCTTACTATAAATGTTAAAATGTATATAATAATAAAAAAAAAAAACGAGGAAAAAGGTAAGTAACTCCGTCTATTTCACTATTTATTTAACATAGGTAAGTTTTGGCCATCGTTAGCTTAGTCCACATATAACTTAATAGTTACACCTGTTTTAAGACATCATAACCTACCCAAGTTGGGAGTTTTTGTTTGCTGAAACGTACCTGGGTGATTCGTATGGTATTTTTTTAAAGGAATTTGTCCAGGCACCGTTTGAATG
>NC_068982.1:174518489-174520989 GCF_001194135.2 Octopus bimaculoides | reverse complement strand
GATAAAATAAGTATCAGTAACATAGTAATGTTGATTAGTCTTCAGACTTTAAACTCCCACTTTACAATTGATCGTTTTCTTCTGCTCTGCTGAAAGAATTCGCTAATACCAAGCAGAGATTGCTAAGTAGACTGCCGAATCGGGTGGTTTGGGTAGTTTATTTAGTTCGGTACTGTAGTGCACTAAGTTCAAATCCTGTCACGATTTGTATTTTTATTAAATTTGATATAATGAATTGTGAACAACAGCGACTTTAGTTCAAGTTTCCAAAAGGCCATTCATTTGATTCACTGTATTTCCAACGGTGAAAAGAGTGACAAGAGAGTGTTTAATTAAATGCAGAACAAATAAACGAAGAGATTTCGTTTGTAAAATACTATTGTTTCAGTTTTGTTACCGATGTTTGTATCCTTCATCGATGTATATTGATGACAGACACACAAAAACAGACACCCCCCACCCCCACAGAAAAACACACCCATATACCCATAAAAAAATATATGTATGCATGTGTATGCATGTATGTGAGTGTGCGTGTATACACGGCAACTTTCATTCAGTATACTATCGACCAGATTTTATTTACAGGTACAGCAGCTTCCGAGGCTACGATAGAATATACTTGCTCAAGGTGCTGCGCAGTAGCATCGAACCTGGAGTCACGTTATGGAGAAGCGAACCTCCTAACTATGTCGCAATGCCAGCGCATTTGGTAGGGAGCAGGTATTAAGCAAGCATTTCTAATAAACTACAGTCGATTCAGCAGACTATATTGTAATGTAATATAATCGGCCCAGTATTCAACATATTAACAAAAATAATATTAACGAATTTCTTCGGCTGACTAATAAATTATTTTGTACACTGAGGAAACTAGTATTTTAGTTCAAAGTCTGAGCTATTACTCATACAAATAATCTTAATTTAGTTAAACTACATATCTGATTTCGTTTATCGTAATAGAATCATTTGTTAATCTTCGCTAACACCAATGATTTGTGACAGAAAAATATCTTTGAATGGAATAATTCCCAAACAATTGGTGGGTCTTTTGTTCGTAACCGAAGCCTTCATTTAGTGTGTTGGAGGTCAGAGTCACAGAGTGAAATATTTATACGCAGGGGTCTTTAACCATTAGTTGTTAAAACTAAAATTGGCAAAATTTTAATTATTTGTTACTATAGATCAACCATTCTTTACCATTCTTTACCTATGGACTACCTTTGATTCCTGTTCTACTCTAGTGAACCTCCATAGCCATTCAATGCTTTAAAAAAATCCAATTATATTTTTAGAATTAAATATTATTGGGAATTGTATACAACAATTATTAAAATATTTTGCGTATTGTAGAAGTACAATCAGTTTATTGCACATAATTTTTAACAACAAAATCTTATATGGGCCCCCAATAGTCATGTGAACCTCGGTTGAGAACCATTACCATAAATCGTAGAATGAATGAGTTTTCATTTCTTTTTTTGCAGAAGTACTTTACACGCTCACTTGAGTGCAGAGTTTTACGTACATCTAAAAATCAATATCTCGATCGAGTTTTGATTCAAAAGTGAGTCCACCAGACAACCTTGTGACATGTTTGTTCTGAGATACTGTATTATCAGTTTAAGCTTCTTGAATAAACGAACTTTCTGTCTGAATACTGGCTGAATAAAAGATGGAATGAGGACAACTGGAACGTACGTGATCAGAGGTTTGCACGATTTAGATTGATCTGGAGCCAGACAGCAACATCAATAACGAAGACAGCAGAACTCCGGAACTGTTTACTCTTAAGAAATTTAGTTTTGTGTCTCTTCTCATTTCTGAGGTCAAAACTTGCAGCAGACGATTCAATCTTTTGTTTAATCAGAACATCAAGAAGAAAAATAAGTAAATAAAATAAATACCGGTAATACATCAAGGCATGAGCATACTATAATATTGTTCTCTACCCACGTATAAAAAAAAATTAATAATATTAGGCACGGTTTCAGAATTTTTCGAAGGGAGGGCGCAAAGTTAGAAGGGTGTACAATTCCAGGAGAAAAGAGCGTAATAACATTATTTGTAGGGCGCGCTTCTTTTCTTGGGGTAGGGTTGGGGTGGGGAGAGGGGCACGTGCCCCTGAGCACCCCGACCCCTTGGGTCTGCCCCTGAGTATATAAGTTTTTAATTTTCAATATTGTTGATGTTTTCTTCATTGTCTTCGCTTTTGGAATGCCTTCAGTTTGTTAGACAATTTTTGGTTCAAGTAATTTACCCAAGGCCCACAAATGAAATAGCCCTACATAAAAACAAAAATAGCAAATAAGAAAACAAAAAGAAAAAAACGGCGCCAGTTAAGAAGCTCGCTTTTCAAACACGTGTTTAAGGTTCAATCCCACTGCGCTGTACCTTAAACGTCTTAAACTATAGTCGCGGTTCGACTAATGCCTTACGAATGGATTTGGAAGACGGAAACTGCATAGAAGGTCATCGCATATATACATACACACACACA
>NC_068982.1:174515261-174518391 GCF_001194135.2 Octopus bimaculoides | reverse complement strand
ATGTATATATACACATACACATATATGTGTGTGTGTGTGTTTGTGCTTGTTTACAACCCCGTAGACAAATATAACTGCTGGGGGTTCAATTTGCTTGATTAAACCCTTCAAGGCAGTGCCTTAGTATGGCTGCAGATCAATGACTAATACAAGCAAAAGATAAAAGATAAGAAATTATAAAATCAGAGAAACAATATCGTAATCATCGTCTTCATCGTCACCGTCGTCATCGTCGTCGTCAGCCATCCGCCACTGCCGCCATCACCTCCGCAGTAGTCGTGGTCGACGTCATCATCGTCGTCGTTATCATCATCATCATCATCATCATCATCATCATCATCATCATCGTCATCATCGTCCAGAAATAAATAAGAACAGCATAACCAAGACAACAAAAGAGTCAACTTAAACATCAGTGCAGAAATCGTTATCGTTTTGAATTTTTCCCCCCCTTTTTATATCAAAAACTCTTGGAAATGTACAGAGAAGGGATTAAATGGATAAATTAATCGCAATTATATTTTCTTGTTTTGTTTTCTTTTTTCTTATTTCTTTTCTTTTCCCTTTTTTTAAAAAATTTCTTTGATCTCATTGATGTGTGACCCTAAATGTTTACGGACCTTTGTGCTGCCCTACATATTAATTCCAATTTAAGTAGCTTTCTCATTTACAATTCTGACGGAATATTTCTTGGCTTTATTTTTATTTTAATTTTTTTTTTCTTTCCAGTTTTCTTTCATTTTTTTATGTTTTCTTATTTTAATTTGTATTTCTTTCCAGTTTTCGTTCATTTTTTTTTTGTTTTCTTATTTTGCTTTTTATTTTCTCTCCCTGGACATCAATTGGAAGTTGTCTTTTGTTTAATGGCATCTGCTTGTATGAAAATCGGTTGCTTTTCAGAGCAAAATGTCGCCTAAAGTATTTTCGCTTGATTGTTCAGCATTATTTCGTAATGTCTCCAAAATATTTATCAACAAAGAAGCCATTGTAATATTTGGTTTTCGCTAGTTTGTTAATTTAAAGTACTTGATAGAGTGCACGAGATAACTTGAAGTACCAACGAGAAACATATACGCACACACACACATGCACTCAAGTACACTACACACACACACACACACGTATATATACATATATGTATTCATACATATGTTTATATGTGTTAATATAAGAGTGTGTATGTACAAATATACGTATGTGTATGAGTGTATTACTTGCTAGTAGTAGTGTATGACCGTGTGAATATCTTTATATGTATATATATATATATATATATATATATATATATCTGTATGCGAGTACACATATACGTATGTGTATGTGTGTGTGTCTGTGTTTGTGTTTGCGTGTATTTGTATATGCGTATTTATAAATGCATCGATGTTTTTTATACGTATGAATATAAGTGTGTATGTGTATAAGCGTCCATGTTTATGTATGAATGAACGTAATTTGTATGCATAAACGTATGTAAAGAAGTATGAATATATTTATGTGTGCATTTGTGTAGCATTAATGGCTCGAAACATAATCCTTTAAAGATGCTTTGCCTTTTATCTCTTCAGAAAGAATAAGAATCAAATATTTTACATTGAATTTCGGATGAGACTTTCACTGAAAACAATTATCTATTTATATTATTATGCTAAACAGTGTCAATGGGTGATGAGAAATGGAAAGAAGTAAAGCGAATCCAACACAATACTCACTCACACACATACACACACATACACACACACACACACACATACACACACACACACGCACACGCGCACACACACACACATGCACACATGCCACCCTACAAATATATATGAATTAGATGCTGTCTATATGAGAAAGAAATCTTTACGAAAGAATGGAATTAAAAGTTATTCCCATCATTGTGTATAAACAGTTATATACAACATTTTAAATTTGAAGGAGAGGGAAGAAGAAGCAAGAAGAAGATAGAGAGAAAGAGAGAGAGAGAGAGAGGGAGAGAGAGAGAGAGAGAGAGAGAGAGAGAGAGAGAGAGAGAGAGAGACAAAGAAGGGAATTATGTTGCCATATCCACACGCAATATGTTAATCACCGTAGCTCAACAGTCTATACGTCTCCAAACCAACAAAAAACAATCGAGAAACGAAAGATTTAGTATTTATTTAGTTCAATGAGCTGTGTTTTGTCTTTGTTAACTTCACAGTTATAACAATTGCTTCCGTTACTCCAATTTTACTCCCACCTAGCTCAGCATTTTCCCTTTGTTTTCTTGTTCGCTAAAAAAATAAAAAAATAAAATAAAATAAAAATCATCCTCATTTTTTTTTTTCAAATCTGTGTTAGTACATGCACACGCAAACACATATACATATATCCGAATATGTGTTCGTGAATATAATATAATATAATATAATCTAATCTAATATAATATAATAAAATATAATATAATATTAGTATAGTATAATATAATATAATATAATATAATATAATATGATATGATATATATATATATATATATATATATATACATATATATATAATCATAAATATGTAGGGCTTAGCATGAGTTGCTTCACCAACATACTGAAAATTTAGAAATAGCAGTCAAAGAACTACTGATTCCAAACTACAAATTTTTCTCTAACGGATGGCGATATTTTGTGGCGCACATGGAATAGATTCTTGGGGTGAAGTGTTTGAACTTACTAGCCGATAAATTTTGTGAATGCCTTCCTCATGTGTTTTTGATGTCGCATGGTCAAATTCCCATGAGTATATAGACGCTTTCAAATTTATCGAACATCATGCTGATGATCGGAGTTCGAGTAGCTTTATACTCTTAACCGTGAAACGTCGTACATGATTAACTAAAGGCAGGTTTGTTTTTGCTTTTCTCTTCTGTTTTTGTTCTGTGTGTGCCATAAATATCGCCATCCGTTAGAGAAGAATTTGTAGTTTGGAATCAGTAGTTCTTTGACTGCTATTTCTAAATTTTCAGTATGTTGGTGAAGCAACTCATGCTAAGCCCTATATATTTATGATTATAAATGGTTTTACCGATAAAGGTTTTTTTCATACTGAACTACTTGGCAAAATTGTTAATTATTAATTTTATTACTAATTGGCAATTCCCTGCCCTATATATATA
>NC_068982.1:174510813-174512759 GCF_001194135.2 Octopus bimaculoides | reverse complement strand
CACGCGCACACACACACACACACACACTCAGAGGATATTTGCATTTTAAATGTTATGTTACAGAAGAGAGTAAGAAAAAAATGATGAAGGTCAAACAGAAAATGCTATTCTCATTAAACGATTTCATAATGATTTCCTCGCTGATCTGGTGATGATAATCGCTGCTGTGTGAACAAGAAGTAAATACTTGTTGAGACTTTCCAGCAATTTGGTTTCGATTCTTTGTTTAAAATCGATTTGCTCTTTTTTTTTCATGCCGCTTATGTTTTTTTTATAGCAATTGCATGAGATTTATGACTACATTCTCCCCCGCTCCCTGTATATATACCATGTAGAATGAAAACTGTATTAAGCTCTCTGTAGTTGAATCTGCGACCATTGTTAATTCTTAGTAAATAAGTAAATGGTTAATATGCTTCTCTTCCTACAACTACATATAATAATATATTTGTTTCCCAGTTATTTTTCTCTCAGAACTCACGTCATCTTTTCTATATTTGCTCGGTTGACTTTTCGAAGTTTCACCGATGTTTCTCTGGGATGTTATACGTCTTTATCCCTTGCACACACAAAACACCTCTTAGTCATCCATGCATTCTTATTTGAACGCGAAATCAGAAGTAAACCCTAAAAGCTCTTGGATAGTCGGAGTGATACATGTGTAAGGGTTTTAATTCTATATCACCAGTGGCATTTACTCCCAAAAGAAGCGTCGGACAATTTTTAGAAGCTTTAATACTAGCGATGCTTTTTCTTCTCAAGAAATAAAAGTTCTAAAGAGCACGAGCCCTCAAAAGAGTATCCCACTTTAGTAATCACTTTTTAAATCTGTTCAGAATAATTAGTAGCAACCTCTGTATCGCTACTAGCAGCTTAACTACTTATAGGCAGAAGGCGTGAAATTTTGTAGTTTCACTGGTACTTATTTTACCGACCCCGAAAGGATGAAAGGCAAAGTCGACCTCGGCGGAATTTGAACTCAGAACGTAACGACGGGCGAAATGCTGGTAAGCATTCCGTCCTGCATGCTGACGATTCTGCCAGCTCGCTGCCATATGAATTGTCATATAAAGTTTTGGCTTTTTGCTTCGTTATCGGCACATTGACTCGGGTCTGATACACGATCAGAGCAAGTTCTATTTTGAACACCACGTAAGGTTTAGGAAAAATTAAGGTCTGAGTAGTCAACCGAGTAGTTTGTTGAGCACTTGACTTAATTTTTCGTTCTATTGTCACGAATTGTTTCACAGCAGACGTGGCAAACTGTAACGTTTTGGTAATGTGACTGGATTTTTTTCCTCCAGTATCAAGCCCTTTTAAATCATTTTGTTTAATATCCAGTGTAATTTTTTTTGCGGTTCCTTTTCATACTACTACCTACCTATAGTTCTTGATGTTTTCTTTCCAGATATTTTGAATAGTAAATAAATCCAGTCGTGGCGGCAATCGACAATTATCCACAAAAAATATGTACTAAGAGAAAATAGGGCCAGGAAAGAACTGTTTTGAGAGGGCCCACAAATATTGTCTTATTCGTATGGATGTCCAAATGGAAATGAGATGAGAGGGTGAAAGAGTAAAGTGGGCGGAAGCTTGTATGATTACAGATAGTTGAAGGGTTACCAGATTCATGGGTACTTTGCTTTGAGCTACTAAAAAGATCTTCACTGAACTCTCTTACACACACACAAAAACACGCACGCATACACACACACATACACGCACGTACATACACGCACACACACAAACAAATCTATGTATTGTGGTTATAGTTTTTCAAAATGTTAATTAAGCTTTCGTAAGAGCAAACTTTCAGATCGTATCCCGAAATTAGTGGTTATACTTTCATATTCTCGTAAACTCGAAATCCCGTAACTCGAGACAGTTACAACGCAGGGATGACAATGACTACAATCTTGTATATATATATATATATATATATATAT
>NC_068982.1:174503535-174508081 GCF_001194135.2 Octopus bimaculoides | reverse complement strand
TATATATATATATATATATATATATATATATATATATATATATATTGTGTGTGTGTGTGTGTCGCATGTGTACTCCCTGTGTTTGTGTGTACGCTTTCTTTGTATGTGTAAATATTTTTGTATTTAAATAGCTTCTATGATGATATTGATGACTAACTTATTCACTCATGTGAAATACAAGAAAAATACTAAAATGCGGTAAACAAAAAAGGGAGCAATATAATTGTGTTAAAGTCCTAATTTCGCCGCTAGGGTTCACTGTAACACGCCACTATTTTTGTCTCCAACTAAACAAAAATATCTGAAAAGTTGCGATTGTGTTGTGCAGTAATATTAAATTTGTGCATTCAATTTCACAAGACTTTTATCGGCTCAATCCATCCTTGAAGGAACCATAATTTAAGTTTTGATCACGAGTTGTTGTTGTTGTTGTTGTTGTTGTCGTCGTTGTCGTTGTTGTTGTTCTTGTTTAGCTTTAGCTCAGCGCTTTCCGAGATTTATGATCAAAGGTGTTCCAGCTGTGATCATCTCGTTTTTTTTTGTTTATTAAAGGTTACACTGTTCTATGTGTCATTCCCTTTTTCTAAGAGAGTAGGATGTAATAGAGAGAGATTTGATTGCTATTTTTAATTGCTAGAGCGGTTCCAAAGTGCATTTATGCAATGCCTATCCTATTTGCAATTGAAGCCCTAGAATCTTATCAAGGTATCTATCTCAATGCGAATGAACCAAAATCTAGCAGTATCTCGTCTTATTGTATATCCAGTTAACAACTGCACAGTACATGTAAACTAAATGATCTCATCTATGATGTTATGTACCCTCCCACCCAGTAAACTGTCCAGATCATTGTCGATTAATTTTTATTTGAATGCCTGAACCTTAAGACCCATGACTTACATTGGCAACGTGTATTGTTCGGCGGCATCGCTAAGGGAATTGCCATTCTCAAATCATGCTTGTGTTGTCGTCGTCATTAATGGCGATTGCAGTGTTGTAGCAGCTTTATTTACCACGTCACTCTGAACGCCAAGTCGAGTTGTATACTCTCTGTAAGAATAGGAAAAAAAATCCCAATCAAACAGAACAATGGTTTATT
Source organism: Octopus bimaculoides (assembly GCF_001194135.2). Taxonomy (NCBI): domain Eukaryota; kingdom Metazoa; phylum Mollusca; class Cephalopoda; order Octopoda; family Octopodidae; genus Octopus; species Octopus bimaculoides. The sequence goes on along the minus strand of NC_068982.1, from coordinate 174,506,982 downwards.
CATCTATTAAAGAGCTCTCATGTAGCTTATTCAAACAAAAAATACGAGGTTCACGAATTCTGAAACCTTCTAACTTTCATTCTCTGTCAAACGCCATCGATTTGTCAAGAATTCTTGGAGGTAATTTCAAAGAGTCAGCAATTACGTGGTTACATTTGGTTACTTTCGCTTTCGAAATAACACGATTATTTTAACTGATATACATTATATGGTTATATATATTTTGTACTTGAAAAACTACGTTACAGCTTCCTTTCTCAAGAACCATGTCGTATAACCGCGTTTTTATTTATTCCAGCTGTCAAAGAGCATGATTATTTCTTTTGTGAAGAACGAAAGCATTACATCTGACGAAAACCGAAAACCGAAAACAATCTTACCGTGTGGTTATTTCATTTATGAAGAAACACGTAGAATCCTTCATCAAATGACGTTCTTACTTCAAGTGGATAACAAATGTTTTCTTTCATATTTCTTCTGTCAAAACTTAGTTGTAGTTGTAATTTTCTGTAATGAACCATATCCTTACCTTCTTCCATCTGCAATAACCCTGTTGTTACTAATTTCCAGTCAAAACCCCGTGACTGCTTTCTTTTTGAAGAGCCGTGGCCTTTCTGAATAAGTCAAAGAACCTTAGAACCTTAGAAATATTAATCTAACCAGTAACATATTAATTTGACTTTCAAGAAATATATTTTATCGTTTTTTTTTATTACAAGAACCAGGTGGGTATTTCATTTCAAGACCCGTGTGGCTACTTTCTTTTTCAATACAGCGCGATAACTTCCTGTATGAAGAACCATGTGAGAACATCCTCTATCAAAACCATACAGTTTTTAGTCCCTTGAAAGTTTCGTGGTTATTTCCATTGACAGTGATGCCAGTAGTTAAATGAGCGCTAACATCCATGATGTAGTGATCTAAGAAACAATAATTCATCAATTGTTCTATCACTGTATCGATCAGACTCGCGGATGTCTTTAAACAGCCGCTGGTCAGAAAACCTTTCTTTTCCATATTGACTCCAAATCGTTTTACTAAATCATCTCCCCATCGTCGTAGAGGCCTTCCGAATGGAATGGCCTTTTCCGATCACATTGATATCACTCGGCAACTGCACGGGGTTCATCTGTTATCTGTGAACCTTGCAACATGCCCGGTCCGGTGGAACTTGCGCTTTCGGCATTCTGCGATCACATCGTTCACTCCGCCCCGTTCTCGGATTACGCCGTTTCGAATATACTCTTGCAATGATATTCTGAACTTGGAAATTTCCGTGGCACTTTGCGTTGTAGCCAGTCGATGTTCTTCCATCTTGGTAGTAGCCCACGTACATGGTGATGAAATGTAATCATTATGTTGATGACTGATTTTAGTGAGCATGCCAAGTGAGACAGCACCGAGCTTTAAATTAGACAAAATTATTTGAATATAAAATCCAGTGGAGATTTTTGGCAGTACATTGAAAGTGCTGAACATATTTAGGTCTTAGTACATCACGAAAGCAGAGTTTAACCATATTACCAGATCTTAGAACGATCACTGAGGAGACAGATATTTCGTATACAAACACTGAGTAGTGTTAGAACTAGAAATAATGAGGGTGAAAAATGTCGAGGGATCCTTGCTGCATGGAACTCATACGGTAAAGTGGTCGCTAACATGTTTGATGCAGTAAAACTTTCTCTGTTTTTAAGATAATGAGGCCAAAACATATCCGGAGTCATCCTCACATTACAGAAGATCAGCTTCACTCCTTACTGCATTAGATATTGAATTAATTAATTTAAATCCCAGGGTTGTCTCCCTCCCCTTTCTTGACCAAAACTAAACATAGATTTAATGATTATTTGTCATCATTATCGGTAAAATTTTAATTGATATCTTCTCTCTCCCCATGCCAGCATTGACTTTCATACATATATATATATTACGCACTCGCGCACACACACAAACACACACGCATATATATATATATATATATATATATATATATACATAACCACTCAGCTGTTCCTCGTAGATGACAAATATTGATTTCTACCATTCGCACAAAATCATACATTTTCAGGAACAATACAGGCAAATATATCCGCTATAGTACTTAACTGATACCTCATCTTACCAATTACCGGAAGAACGACAAGCAAAATTGACGTTTGCGGGATTTGAACACAGAACATAAAGTGATACATACAAATACCTCAACACATTTTGTTTGTCACTCTACAGATGCTGCTATTACAACACCGCCCTCTAGGGGGAAAATATTAATGAATCTGTCAGTCTTCGGTATTCTATTTCATACTTGTTTAAATAACAATTCGAGAAAGTCGTTTAACAGAAAACAAAAGCATCTGAATTCTTGAGATATTTTCCATAATTGTACTTGCTTTTCTTCTTCTTTTGTTATTCTTTGAAGTAATCAACGTAAAAAGATATGGCTGATAGTCGGGTCTTCGTCTCAGTTAAGTACTTACTAATTCTTCTTTATGTAAGTCTCGCTTTATTTCTCTATCACTCCTTTTTCTTTCCCACAACACAAACGCACGCAGAAATGTACATATATACAGATACCCGACGGAAACACACACATAAAATATGCTCATAAACTCAAACAAATACAAATTTCCACTGTCACATTTACGAGAAGAAAATTCCTTCAAACAACAAATATATTTAAGTATCCACATTACACAAAATGTATGCCTTCGAATATCTACATAAACACATACGTACACACATACTATACATATGTATTTATGTCGATATAGGTATTTGAGTGCATTTATTTTGTGTAGGTAAACACACATAGCACGTACATGCACAAATATATAACAGCGTAGTACCCATGAAAATGATGTCATGTATTTCAGTATGGATAACCTATGTAAATATGTGTATGGAAAGGTAAGATAGAGACAGTGAAAGTGACTTATAGAAACAGAGTTTAGTTGATGTTAGAAGTAATTAGAGGAGGGAGAGATAGATGGAGAGAGGTGAGACAGAAAGGGAGAAGGAGAGAGATGATATGGGTTTCCTTCTGTGCGAGTATGGCTTCCCTGTGCGAGTAGTTAGTAGAATGGATTTTTCTCTGGATTACCTAAGTCACTCACTCAATCACGCGGGAGCGAGATTTGCCTGGAATGCGGTCACCGGATGTCTGCCACTGAAGAAGTCCAGTAGACTGAAACCATGTGATCTAGCAGTTCTGACACCCACAAAAGACGATTCTCGCCTTCTACGATATATGACTCTGCTTTTATGTACGACACATCTATATGAGAGGAATTCTCAGGGCTAACACTGCAGTATTTGGCGTTCTAACGAGTGATCTACGTTAAGTTGCATATATATATGTGTGTGTGTGTGTGTGTGTGTGTATGCATGTGTGTGTGTATGTGTGCGTATATATATATATATATATATATATATATATATATATAT
>NC_068982.1:174501567-174503476 GCF_001194135.2 Octopus bimaculoides | reverse complement strand
GTATATATATATATATATATATATATATATATATATATGATAACGATGGCTGTCCACTCGCGACAAGGGAAAACCACCACTGACCATTGCCCGTATAACACCCGTAAATGAAATTAATGCTGCATCAGCAGTCAGCATCACTCGGGTTCACGTTTGTGGCTTCCATGGTCACCCTGGGGTCCTCTTACTCGACCGGACATCGGATAGTTACTTCGCTTGCGATTGCACAAACTAAAATTTTAGGTCCAACAAACCTTGCACACCACCTCACAGACCCTCTCCACCCTACTGACATGATCCAGAAACAAGCCATGACCAGATATCCAGTGCAAATATAGCTCACAGACTCAAGAATGTAGGAGCACCATGTGTTTAAGCGCAAGCAAAAGATAGTCAAAATTTTCAATACCATTCCCTAAATACCTGGTTTTATATCAGAGTGACCTTCTCCAAGAGACATTCTTTAACAAAAGCTAAAAGATGCTTCACTCCCAGTCGTCTTCCAGCACGCCGGACACCAACCCAGAATTTCCGTGGGCCTGTACTATTGCTAGACAGTCGTTGAACATACACTTGGTTCATTCATTCTATGTCAGGTTACTTATAAGGTCTCTCATCAGTGTTAGAGGTAACATAGTATTCAGTACCAACTGTCGCATGGTCGGGTGACTGGTGACTAAACCGGCAGCTTGTCTGGTGAGGAGGGTTGCTAGAAACCAAGCAGGACTAAAAACAAGACCTGTCAAAAAGGACAGATACATACACACATACATACATACATACATACATACATACATGCATGCATACATATATATGAGCACAAAGACACACACGCATAGATATACATACGTACATACATACATATATATGTGTGTATGTATGTATATATGTATATTCATGTGTGTGTCTTTGTGCTTATGTTTGTCCCTCATAACTTCTTGACAATCGGTGTTGGTTTGTTTACGTCCCCGTAACTTAGCGATGCAGTATTTACGGGGGCGTATTTATATTCATGTACGTACTCATATATTTATATATGCACCTGTGTAAGTGAGTGAATGAGTGAGAGAGATAGAGACTCTGTGTGTGTGTGTGTGTGTGTGTGTGTGTGTGTGTGTGTGTGTGTGTGTGTGTGTGTGTGTGTGTGTGTGTGTGTGTGTGTTTGTGTGTGTATGTGTGTATGTATGTGCGTGTATACACAGATCTATATACACATACACCCCTCCACACACATATCTTTATCATAAGAAAATATTGACCTCAGAAAAACGAAACGTGTGAATTTTAATATGCATATCTTTATAGGTTTTCAGTTCATTACGTTTACGTTACATATTTTATATTATCGTTCAACTGAGTTTTCTCATAGACTTTTCCCCGGAAATACGTAACTGACGTATTTAACGAATTTTTATGGCTATATAGCTCCAATTCAGTGGTGAAAATTGTAAAACCAAATCCACCAGACACGCCGATGTAGAGAGCCTTCCTCAAGAGAGATTTCGTTCAAAATTTACGTCATATCTAATTTGTTTAACATCATATCTCGTTTATTTAATTTTTTTTCCCTTTTACATATGTCATTTACGAATGTAGTATATGAACGTCTATATTTTGAATAACTACATACCTCTCTGAACCCTGTTTATGAAAAGGAATAGCTGTGAGTATATATTTAGGTTTTTATCTTCGAGGAACACACCCACATACGTATGTGTATGTGTGTATATATGTGTGTGTGCCTATATATATATGTATATATGTATATATATATGTATATGTATATATTTGTGTCTATATATATGTATATTTATTTATGTGTGTGTATATATATATATATATATGAATATATGTATACACACACACACACACACACACACACACACACGTATATACATATGCATACACA
>NC_068982.1:174500129-174500691 GCF_001194135.2 Octopus bimaculoides | reverse complement strand
ACACACAATTGATAACACCGCATCTGTGTTAGTGTCGATTTTGATGGAACTGTTGATATCGGAGATGATGTAGTTGATAAACTCTTTGCAGAAACACCTTCGGTATTTAGGTTTAACTCACTAAACCAGTATATGACACCAAAGACACTTGACATTTGTAAGACGTAAAATAGAAGAGCAACATTACACCTGGTTATCTCAGCCTTCATATTATGTAATGCCGTAATACAGAACAAATCACCACACTTTGCTACACATCAGAATCACAGAACAACCCCATAGGCGCAGGACTGGCTGTGTGGTAAGTAGCTTGCTTACGAACCACATGGTTCTGGGTTCAGTCCCACTGCGTGGCACCTTGGGCAAGTGTCTTCTACCATAGCCTCGGGCCGACCAAAGCCTTGTGAGTGGATTTGGTAGACAGAAACTGAAAGAAGCCCGTCGTATATATGTATATGTATATATATGTGTGTGCGTGTTTGTGTGTCTGTGTTTGTTCCCCCAACATCACTTGACAACCGATGCTGGTGTGTTTACGTCCCCGTAACCTAGCGGCTCGGCA
>NC_068982.1:174497353-174500119 GCF_001194135.2 Octopus bimaculoides | reverse complement strand
CTTGTGAGTGGATTTGGTAGACAGAAACTGAAAGAAGCCCGTCGTATATATGTATATGTATATATATGTGTGTGCGTGTTTGTGTGTCTGTGTTTGTTCCCCCAACATCACTTGACAACCGATGCTGGTGTGTTTACGTCCCCGTAACCTAGCGGCTCGGCAAAAGAGACCGATAGAATAAGTACTAGGCTTACAAAAAATAAGTCCTGGGGTCGATTTGGTCGTCTAAAGGCAGTGCTCCTGCATGGCCGCAGTCAAATGACTGAAACAAGTAAAAGAGTATAGCTTATTTCATAAAACGGATAAAAACAAAACAACACCTTGTCACACGATATTATACTAATAATCCTTTGCACTATAGACACAAGGTCTGAAAATTTGCGGGAGGGTGCATTCTGATTACATTGACCGCACTGCTCAACTGGTACTTATTTTATCGATCTCGAAAGGGTGAAATGCAAAGTTGATCTCGGCAGCATTTGAACGTAAAAGACGAACGAAATACTGTTAAGCACTTTGTCTAGCGCATGAACGATTCTGTCAGCTCACCGCTTTAATTAGGTGTAATGAATGGTGTCAAATTTTGGTACAAGGCCAGCAATTTCGAGCGAGAGGCTAAATCGATTAGATCAACCCCAGTGCTCAACTGATACTTATTTTATCGACCCCAAAAGCAAGAAAGGCAAAGTCGACCTCGGCCGCATTTGAACTCAGAGCATAAAGATGGACCAAACGCCGTTAAGCATTTTGCCCGGCGTGCTAATGTTTCTGCCAGTATGCGCCTTCATTATTTATAATAACAATGTCATTATAGTATACAATGCTCACGTTTACTACAATTCGTCGGAAAAGGGTAAAGGAGAGTACAGAAACCAGCAATATAAAAGAAAAAGAGGGCAATGGAAGCTAAAAGTACATGCATAATTCAAAGAATAAAACACAAATAGGCAGAAATGTGAACAGTAAATGTGTTATAAAGAGGTACGGTTGCATAGACTGATAGGAGTAGTGTTAATGAATTTCATGAAGCATCTCTGTACTTCACACACGGACGAACAACAATTCAATCACCACAGTATATAACATCACAGTAGAGCATAGACGCTAATACTACACTATAATATAGCTCAAAGTATTGTATCATATGATAAATAGACACTATATGACATCATCGCAGTACAATGCTCTACATCAGACTATCCAAACTTCAGCACAAACTCGAAAAACACACCACTATATACGACATCACAGTACAGTACGTCACATAGATAGAATAATTTCCAATATCTTTTCTACTAAAGACACAAGGCCTGAAATTTGGGGGAGGGGTATAGTCGATTTAATCGATCCCAGTGCGTAACTGGTACTTATTTCATCGATCAAGAAAGGATGAAAGGCAAAGTCGACTTCGGCGGAATTTGAACTCAGAACGTAGCAGCAGACGAAATACCGCTAAGCATTTCGCCCGGCGTGCTAATGTTTCTGCCAGCTCACCGCTCTAATCTCCAAGAATACCACTCAACACTATATCTTATGAAATCACTCCAGTGCACAAAGAAAGCATCTACGTGGTCGCTCGACCTGCGAAAAATAGCAGCAGTAGAATTTACCTCAAACAATAACTAATCATCTTAAAAAAACGTAAGAATATGTTAAATAATGCAATCCTCGACACGCTATGGCTGAAAAACGAAAGATAGCATGTGGTTTGAACTCTTTTGGTTAGATGCCTGCTTGACCAAAGCTGACCTGGGGCTAAACAACAACATGACATTACTGCAGGTGACTATATAATAAACCATACCTTACAACTATATTAAACTAGGCCACATTGCAATTCACTGCCGTACACCATGCTACCTTATTCGATACAATTTCAAATACCACAAAATACCTTACGACACCAAACAGCACCATGCTATACACTAAATCCCATCATCCTCACGGCTCCAAACAGCATCGTACTATATGCAGCATAATAAAGTATAATGCATAACCACAACATGCCAGCGCCAGTACCACTTTACATGACACAACAGCACACCCACACAGTACTCTACCACACTCAGCCATCCCATACCATACCATACCATACTCCACCGAAATAACCAGTAAAAAATATCGTAAAAATAATCAAACCTTACAACAATGATACATTGTCAATCTTAAATGAAAACACAGTACATCATAAAAAAGATTTTTTTAAAAAACAGAAACAAAAAAAGGTGAATAAAAACAATATAAACAAAAGAAATGTTTTAACATAAACAAAATAAAACCAGTATTGTGAGATTAAATGCCACATTTCAACGCACCCCGCCCTCACTGCTACATCAAGCATTGTGAAATACCTGGTATTCTTTCGGAAATGTAACTGGTTGTAACTGACTTCTTTTCTTGTTTATCTAGCTATCTGTCTATTTAACAGCCTATGTCTCTACTTTTATCTTTCTTTCTTTCCTTCCTTCTTTCTTTTACTTCTTTTCTGCCTTTCTTCTATATCTTTCTGTCTTTTCTTCCTTCCGCCCTTCCATTGTTCTTTAACTAACTACCAGCCATTTTAAAGAGCATTACTGGTTTATTATTATAATAACTCGTTAGTCTAGAGTATTGTGAAAAATATCTAAGAAAAGTCACAATGCCACATTTTATTCATGTGTGTGTGTGTGCGCGAGCGTGCGCGTATTATTATATGTATATACATATGTATGTGTATATATATATATATATATATATATATATATATATATATATATATATATATAT
>NC_068982.1:174487519-174497053 GCF_001194135.2 Octopus bimaculoides | reverse complement strand
TATACATGTGTATGTATATATATATATATATATATATATATACATACACACACACACACACACACACACATGTGTGTGTCTGTATGTATATATGTATATATATATATTTATTTGTGTGTGTGCGTATGTATGTATATGTAATAATTTCAAACTGAAACGTAGAAACACACATTTGAATGGGCGAGGCTTTATATTCCAGGGAATCATCTCCCAGTATGTTACTTATACTTATATCAACACCAAAGACATGAAACGTAAAGTCAATACCGACAGGATCTGAACTCAAAGCGTAAAGGGACGTAACTACAGATTTCAGAGAATTTTATCTGGTTTATTCGATATTATATCAATTGTCCCATTTGTGATACAAATAACGAGTGCGCACTTTGGGCAAAGGTTGTAAAGCAATTGATTTTAACAAAATACTTAGATGATATCTGTTTTACCAACCATGGAAGAATGATAGGCAAAGAGGGCCTGGGTGGAATTTGAACTTAGAACCGCAATTAAATACTGCGAGGCATTTTTGCTGCACCGTTGATTTTATCCCACCAGCCATAATAATCCTTTCTACCATAGGCAATAAGCCTGAAATTTTAGGGTAGGGTGTTCAGTCGATTACATCGACCTCAGTGATCAACTGGTACTTATTTTATCGACCTCGGAAGGACGAAGGGCAAAGTCGGCGTCGGCAGAATTTTATTTCAGATCGTAAACCTACCAGCCATAATAATAATAATAATAATCCTCTCTATTATAGTCACAAGGCCTGAAGTTTTTTGGGGAGGGGTCTAATCGATTACATCGACTCTAGAATTTCACAGGTACTTAATTTATCGACCCCGAAAGGATGAAAGGCGAAGTCGACCTCGGCAGAATTTTAACTCAGAACGTAAATCTGTCATCCATGATAATAATCCTTTCTACTATAGGCACAAGGCCTGGATTTTCTAGGGAGTGGGACAGTCGTTCACATCGACTCCATTACTGAACTGGCACTTAATTTATCGACCCTGAAAGGATGAAAGGCAAAGTCGACCTCGGCAATAACAATAACAGTAACAATTGACAAGCAATAACAATTGTCAAGAGGATTATAACAAAATTCCTCAATAGGAGGAACACTACTCAGATGACCAAAGAATCCGACAGATCCCGAGTCATCCTGCTCATCAGGAACTCTACTGTTAGTGCTCCTCCCTTCTCTGTACCGTTTAGCCTACAAGCTCGTACTTAGTATAATTAATTCACTCGGGACATTGCCGCTACATTTATAAATTTACTGAAGGTAGCTCCCCCCCCCTCCCAACCTCCCTTTCTTTTTCAAGTGAATTTTAAAAGATCGACGACAGCTTGGCTGAAAAGGAAAGTGTTTCCCTTCAGTACTTTCAGCCGCGTTCATTACTTAACCATTCGTCGTAGCCACCAGCCGGAAGAACTGCCTGTTCTTCACGGCCAATGGAAGGCAGCAGGACAATTTTCACGATAGAGTGGATGATAGCCGGGTCCATTACATATACGTGATAGATTGTTGTTGTTGTTGTTGTTGTTGTTGGCACTCCGTCGCTTACGACGTCGAGGGTTCCAGTTGATCCGATCAACGGAACAGCCTGCTCGTGAAATTAACGTGCAAATGGCTGAGCACTCCGTAGACACGTGTACCCTTAACGTAGTTCTCGGGGATATTCAGTGTGACGCAGTGTGACAAGGCTGACCCTTTGAATTACAGGCACAACAGAAACAGGAAGAGTGAGAGAAAGGTGTGGTGAAAGAGTACAGCAGGGTTCGTCACCATCCCCTGCCAGAGCCTCGTGGAGCTTTAGGTGTTTTCGCTCAATAAACATGCACAGCGCCCGGTCTGGGAATCGAAACCGCGATCCTATGACCGCGAGTCCGCTGCCCTAACCACTGGGCCATTGCGCCTCCACACGTGATAGCAGGTGGTAGACACAACTCTATTAAGCCAGTAATGATCGCGTGTGGGACGGATTTTTAACCCCGCCGAACTGCGTTGCCGTTGGATGACAAATTTTTCATCACACACAACAGTTGCAACAAGAGTTTTAGGAGGGCGCGAAAACCCCGCTCTTTTTCCTTAAATCTTCTTAAATCGAGTGACGCCTAATTTCTCCCATTTCTCTTGTAGGAAGAAATTGTATGGCCCCCTTGTTGAGACTATACTCCAGCGAAAGCAGCCTTGCTATTCTTGATGTTGTTGTTGCATGTGGTGTTATTAGTTTGTGCTCTGCTGGTATTATTACTTTTGTAGTTGCTGTCGTTGTTGGAATTGTTGTTACTGTTGTCCCTACTGCTGCTACTGATGTCTCTACTGCTATTGATACTTTTATTGCAGTTGATACCACTGCTGCCGTTGCTGCCACAGCTGGTGTCTTTGCTATCCTTGCGGTTGCTGTTGTTACTTTTGTTAATGTTGTTGTTACTGATGTTATTGTCTTGCTTTTCACCGCTACTGTCGTTTGCCGTTATAGCAGTAATACAATTTTTTGAAATTTGAACTTTCAACACTGAACTTCCCAATCCACTTCGATGAGCAGAATGCTACCATAGCTGCTACTGTTGTTGTTTTTGTTGCTTTTGTTAGTGCAGTTGTTGCTATTATAGTTTTAGTGTTGTTGTTGATGTTACTGTCGTTTGCCGCTATATCAATTGGACTTTGAACTTAGAACGCTTGACAAACGATCTCTTTCTCTTCTATGAGCATGGTGAAGCACCTTGACGCTTGCTGCACCTGTCTTTGTGAGTCACCTTCTGTTTACTGGCTGTGGAGGTCGACAAGTGTTTGTCAAAAATATGCATTTTCTAAATAAAATTTGAAAATGCTTGCAACAAATTTGAGTCTCAAAGAGGCGGGAAACAGAGAAATCTGACCAATCCTATGTTCTGTTTGGTTTAATAAACTTCATACGATAATATTTCAACAACTATTAGCTTAAACAGACGAACAAAATTACGACCGACTCGAAGCAATGCGTTGTTGCCATTACTACAACAAGAACAAGAACAACAATGATAATCCTTGCTACTATAGGCAGAAGGCCTGAAATTTCTTGGGGAAGAGGGATAGTCGATTACATCGACCCCACTGTGTAACTAGTACTTATTTCATCGACTCCGAAAAGATGAAAGGCAAAATCGACCTCGGCAGAATTTGAACTCAGGCGGAATTTCTACTCTAGGCACAAAGCCCGAAATTTTTGAGGAGTGGTCCAGTCGATTAGATCGACCCCAGTACGCAACTGATACTTAATTTATCGACCCCGAAAGGATGAAAGGCACAGGTGACTCTTTCAGACGGTAAATATAACTGAAGCCGACAACATTATCAAGGTTGCAGCTAAGGTTGCCGGTAAAAGAATTGGTTACAGAAGAAGAAAACAAATAGTACGTAAAGATCCATACCGGCGGAGACAGGTTGGTGAGAAACGAACAGAGTTAAAAAAAACATTTGGGACAAGTCGATAGATTAAAAAGAGGGGAATTGCAAAACGAAAGTATAAGAATAAGACTAGAAAGAACATACAGATTAAGACATGAAGGTTATGATGTAATATTGGAAGAATTGAAACAAAGGACAGTAGCAATCAAAGGCAAAACTGTAATGATATGACAATAGAATAAAACAAATCAGACAGAACAGATTTTTCGAAGCCAATAATATAAAGAAACTGTTTGAGGAGCTAGATAGGCAAGTGCACCTAATATTGATACCTGATGCAGACGAAAGCAGAGAATTCTGGGGAGAAATCTGGGGAGAAATCTGGGGAGAAATCTGGGGAGAAATCTGGGATCAGCCTGTAGCATAATGACGAAGTGGAGTGGCTGCATGAAATCCAAGATAGATTAAGAAATATACAAGGTCAAGACAGCATAAACATAAATACAGAAAAGATAAAAAGACAGATAAAGTTCCAAATTGTAAGAGCCCAAGGCCAGATGGTGTCCAAAGTTATTGGATGAAAAAAGCTGAGAGGTCTTCATGAAAGAATAGCAGAACAGTTGGATAAATGTTTGTAGAAGGTTCAATACTCAACTGGACTACAAAAGGAGTGTTATGTATCAAGGATCTAGAAAAAGGTATCATTGTATCCAACTTTCGAGCAATAACGTGATTTCTGCTAATATGGAAACTATTGTCAGGTCTTTTGGCCGGTGAACTGTATGAATAATTTGAGAAATTTGGGCTACTACCTATTGAACAGAAAGGTTGCCGAAAGAGGGGTCGGGGAACGAAAGATCAGCAGTTAATTGATAAACTAATGCTCTAAAATTGCAAGAGAAGACAAATCTAAGCATGGTATGGATTGACTATCGTAAGGCATACGATATGATACCACAATCTTGGGTAAGAAGAACTATGGAAATGTATGGAGTAGCATAAAACATGAAATGCCTTTTATGGAACAGTATGAAATTTTGGAGAACTAAATAGACAGCAGGGAATCAGGTATAAGAAGTGAAAATTAGGAGAGGAATCATCATGGAGGGGGTGGGCAGTGTCTCCCTACTGATCATTATGATAGCAATGATTCTCTTGAGTGAAATACTGGAGAAGACAAAATTGAGGTATGATCTGGGTAAAGGTAAAGAAAAGCTTAATCACCTGCTATTCATAGATAATTTGAAGTTGTCCACAAAAAGTGTATGTATGTGTGTGTGTGTGAGAGAGATAGAGAGAGAGAGAAATGAGGGCGGATTGAAATCAGGAAAAAAGAAAAGGACAAAACAAGAAGTACAGGAAGGACATGAAGAAGCACTACGCAACAAGGGACTATGCAATCACATCTATGTAGCCACAACTGAAGTTGCTGGAAAACGTAGGTGGAACTGGTTGAAGAAGAGAACACTGAAAAGAGAGACCGAGTGCACCATACTGGCAGCTCAAGACCAAGCTTCGGCCGCAGATTGGAGGATCAACCTTAGGAATGAGCATGTGTCTCCGTTATGTCGAATCTGTAACAAAGCTAACGGAACTATTCCTCATATCGTGAACGAATGCCCTCGATTTACCCAAAACCAATATAAGTTGTGGCGACACGATGACGTTGCGAAAGTGCTACACTGGAAACTTTGTGAAAAGTGGGAGCTAGAGAGAGAGAAGCAAGAAGTGGTATGAGCACAAAGTACAGAGAGTAACGGAGTTGGAGACCTGAAAAATACAGTAGGATTTCTCAATCTAAACAGACCAGGTGCTTGAGCACAACTAGCCGGACCTGGTGGCAGTGGACAAGGTAAACTACATGTGCTCTATAATTGATGTTGCGTGCCTCTTGGACACACGAAAAATAGTCAAGAAAGAAAACGAAAATATAGACATATACAACCCTCATAAATACGAGATAGCTTGATTGTGGAAAATGAAGGTGAAGAGAGAGCTAATTATTGTTGGGTCCTTGAGGGCAGTATCAGAAAGCATCAAGAGGAATATAAAGGAAATCGGAACAGAGTGTCCAGTAGAGCTGTTACAAAAGGTTTCCGTACTTGGCACAGCCAGAATCATCAGAAAAGCATTAGATAGTTGAAAAGAACAGATAGCATGGTATCGTAGGCTGCAGGTAGCAAGCTCGCTACGCATGCAATACTCTAGGAGTTCCAACAAAATCTGAGTTAAAATAATGATAATGATAATAATAATAATGATAATAATAATAATGATAATAATAATTGTTTAGATAAGGTAAAACGGCAACATCAAAAGAAAGCATTAATCACATTAATCATAACAATAAAAACTGCTTTAGTACAAGGTATATCTACGTACACAGAAGAGAAAATTAGATGCGTCAAGGAAGTTATATGACCTCAGTAGCAGCAGTGCTAACAGCATATGTAACAAGTAACAACAATAGAATTTGCTCAAGGAACAACAATTATAATGATTTCAGCAAACATTAGTTTAGTACGTAACTTTCAAACATGAAAAACGAGAGGAAATTAAAATTCAAAAGGCAAAGAAAATTTTATATGAATGATGAATATAAATTACAAGAGAAAGTAAGCTGTGAATACCATTGTTTTGTTTTTCCTTGTAAAAATCATGACTTTGAAGTTGTTCTCGCATATCTAGATAATGCAGTGAGATCACCTGATATCGTGATGTCATACTTCTGTACATATTCACAAACATTTTCCCAACCGAAAGGTTAACACATACATACATACATACATACATGCATGCATACCTACATACATACATACATACATACATACATGCATACATGCATACATACCTACATACATACATGCATACATACCTACATACATACATACATACATAAATACCTACATACCTACATACATACATACATACATACATACATACATACATACATTCACACATACTCATGCATACAAACGCACATACATACATACATACATACATACATAGGTATGGTGATGCAAACAGTAAGATATAAAACAAAAAAAAACAACAAAAAACGTGAGTATATCTTTTATCTTTTATCTGTTTTAGTCATTAAACTCCGGTAATGCTGGAGCACCGCCTTGAAGTAGTCTTTTTTTTCGAATGAATCGACCTCAGTATTTATTTTGATCTTTAAGACTGGTACTTATCATATCGGTCTCATTTTGCTGGGTTGTCAAGCGGAGTCAGGGGACATATATATATGCATATCTATCTATCTATCTATCTATCTATCTATCTATCTATCTATATATACGACGGGCTTCTTTCCGTTTCCATCTTCTAAGTCCACTCACAAAGCTTTGGTAGAAGACATTTGCTCAAAGTACCACGCTGTAACAATGAACACGGAACCATGAGGTTGGGAAGTAAGCTTCTTCCCACACAGCCACGCCTACGCCTAACCAGTTGGAAGCGCACAGTAAGTTGTTCATATATATGCTGTCTTTATTAATGATCGTCAGAAGTGACAGAGTGATTCAAGGGCTGAGAGTCACTCTGTTACTTGTGCCCATTAATTAAAAATGTAAACATATGATATAAAGCCATAAACTAATGGCAACACTTTTTGCAATGTGGGAGTTACCCAGGAAGGTAAAAGCATAAAACACATCACAGGTGAGCATGAAATGAAAGTGTAAGTAACCAAAGTGACGTTTTATGTGGTGAATTAGCAGTAAATTTTGTAACAACCGGAATCGTTTTGATGAAAATCGAAACGGTTCTAAAGTGAAAATGGTACATGTCGAGCGAAACTGTAGCAAAACAGAATCTATATAAAATTACACTCATGGTATACGTATAAACTGTAAATGAATAACGCGTTTAAGACTTGAATCCCATCCTAAACAGCCCTCTTTATACATGCAAATATACAACTATACAAAATCTGAAATACTTACGACTCCAGTCATTTCTGATGAAGGATTAACACAACAACGCATACAAACGTTCACACACACTCACACACTCATTAACTAACACACACACACACACGCGCACGCAAACACACATAAGCATATACATACATAGATATACGTGCTTACAAACATACAGACACACTCATATTCTTTTTTTTTTCTCTTTTCTACTCTAGGCACAAGGCTCGAAATTTTGGGGGAACGGGCCAGTCGATTAGATCGACCCTAGTACGCAACTGGTACTTAATTTATCGACCCTGAAAGGATGAAAGGCAAAGTCGACCTCGGCGGAACGTAAAGACAGACGAAATACCGCTAAGCATTTCGCCCGGGGTGCTAACGTGTCTGCCAGCTCACCGCCTTCACATTCATATATATTAAATGATTAAAATGGCCCATATTATCCAATGAATTATTTAATATATTTCTAAACATAAATTACATATTAATTTTAATAAGTACATCGATATGTATTTTGTAGATTCCAGAAAAGCTAAAAATCAAAACTTGTCCGGACAGCATTTATGATTAGAACTTATATAAACGAAATTAAATATGACAAGGCACTGTTTCTTATTCTGTATCTGTGGAGTTCTCAGTAGAATCTTAAAAATAATTAAGTATTCTGAATGAAAAACAAATCAGGCGGATCGATTGAAATTACACATTATTTTTTACATGTGGATACCAGAGCATGTTAATTTCAACAATATATGATTGGGTGCATTCAAATCATTACATGAAATAGATCACGAATCCTCTAGCTAATCTCTTGATTAGGTAAAAATAGTAGACAAATTTTCCCCCGCAAAACTATCTTTTAGTCTTAGAAATAAAAAAGACATATTGAATATTTCAATTCTAATAAAAAAAAAATACAGCTCTGCCTAATTAAGGTTGATATGGACTTAAATAACGACAACAAACAAACATACAGACAAACAAACAACAACAACAATAGTTTATATCGGGAACTAAGATCAGATGCAGCGTCAAAGCGAATAGACTTGATTAGTTGCTAACTTCTCTCCAAAATTTAGCATTATATCTTCTTCCTTTAGCCTTCGTCGTATCTTTCATTGGACTCAGTACTAGAGGCTAATAAAATATTCCTTAATTATGCAGTAATCATACTGCTTACAGTTGTAAAATACTCTACCAATGGGCTAACCAAGAGTTAAATAAATGTCTTAGTGATGGACAAAGCACGGTGCGGGGACAGAAAACGAACTGAGGACCGACCATGCTAATAGTTGGACCGATGACAAAATGGAAAAAGCAAAAAGAGATGATGAATAATGTAGGATATCAAATTTAAATCCCCATGATTATTTTTTCAAAATCTGTTTTAATTAACAATAGTATTTAAATTGTTTTCTATTCAGTATATTTTTATGTCGCCTTCATATTGTTTCTTTTACATTTAAACTCGAATTACAATGGAACCTGATCAATAATTAGCTGGTAAAAGCGCAGGTGTTACCTACTAAATCAATATAGGAATATTTTGTATGCATTAATTAGTTTAGATTAGGATTTTATATCAGTGTCGCAGCTGGGCCTAGGTTATGTGATGCTCAACTTCCGGCTGAAGAATTATCAGTTCATATTATGTCACCGGTGCTACTGTTTCTCTATAACCAATATTTTTCACTCTCAAAGGCTGAGTACACCTAGTACTATTTAGATATCACATGATGGATATAATTTACCGTTTCAGTCTGCAGGAACATTGTGAAATTTACGACTGTTTCATTGGTTTCCAGTACTGAAGTCAATCCCTCTGACAGGTAGTGCAACTTGCTATAGAAAAGCATCTTATCCGACAGTTGTGATTAACTTCTCGTCAACTTAGCGCTACGGAAACTACAAATAACCATCGGCATCATGGAACCCTGTGATCCAGGAAAGAATTGCAGTCGTAATGAATTTATAACAATGTTCATATGTCTTGCTTTTGCGGTGCTGCACAATATTAATAATCCTGACAGTGCACTGCCAAATGCTCCGAGCCAACCACTAAACTCTCACTAAGTTCGACTTAAAGATGAGGCTAAACGAAGGAAGCATACACTTATTCACACACTCATGCAAACACTTACACACACATAAAAAGAGAGAGAGAAAGAGAAAGCGAGAAGGAGAGCAAGAGAGAGAGAGAGAGAGAAAGAA
>NC_068982.1:174484853-174487479 GCF_001194135.2 Octopus bimaculoides | reverse complement strand
AAGAGAGAGAGAAAGAGAAAGCGAGAAGGAGAGCAAGAGAGAGAGAGAGAGAGAAAGAAGCCTAATAATAAAAAGCATTCATCATACAATGTTTCAGATTTGTAATTTATTGTTAATTCCTTCCAATTTTGAGCCAATGCTCACACATTTTCAAAGAAGAATATAGCTGATGAAATCAATCTCACTATAAAGTATGAGTGTCAACAAATGAATATAAAGAGAAAAGATATTGTATTACCTTATATAGATTACTTAATGACCCTATAACTTATAACACATTAGACTGGCCAGCGTTAACGATTCATTTCTCTGAACTCTTTGATTATTTTCTTTCTTCTATTTGAAAAGGGAATCTTACCCCGAAATGTTACGAGGATCATTAAATAATCTATTTAAGATAAAACAATATCTTTTCTCTTTCTTTTCATTTATTAACATTACTTTACACATTTTGCCTAATTTCTCAACTGCATTGCTTAACAGGTTTTCAAACGTTTATATTATTCACTAACATTACAATGCTTCAAGCAAATTATAACACTGCTTTATCACTAAACTACGTTTTATCAACTTTTGTTCTAAGAATTCTGCTAATCTACTGCCATAACACACGATTAAATATTTAAATTGAACTTAGTACGGTAAAGTAATAAAACACTCATTGAATTCTCTTAGAGAAGAAAGTTTGAAGA
This sequence comes from Octopus bimaculoides, assembly GCF_001194135.2. NCBI lineage: Eukaryota > Metazoa > Mollusca > Cephalopoda > Octopoda > Octopodidae > Octopus > Octopus bimaculoides. Next base: position 174,486,787 of record NC_068982.1, on the reverse strand, counting down.
ATAAGTAAAGCTTCAAACTATAAGTCTTATATAATTTGATTATCATCTGTCTGAGTTCAAGCATCACTGTGGCCGAATTTGTGTTTCATACCTCTATGTTGGATAAAACAAACACCAGTAATATCCTGACATTTATTTTATACATTCAAATGTATTATTTATTCACCAACAGTCTTTTTCATACGCTTCGATAAGAAATTTATTATTTTTTAACTTCTGTTTCTTTCTGTGAAAAGCCGAAGGTAAACTTAATGTCTCTATACAAACTAGATTGAGTGGGTTTGGGAATGTTAAGTGACTTGTCCATAACAAATGAAAACAATGACCTTTTTGCTAGGAGTGCGTTAAGCGATCGACTTTGCAATGTATAGCTCAATAACGCTGTCATGAGGAACATTAGAGTTGTTTTCTCCTCGAAACATTCTTTGATTTGATCAAAGCTTTAAACCTGGAGCCTTAGCCATGAAAAAGAAACCAAAAAACCCCGCCAGATTATCAACTGACGATTTTCTAGCAGACTTGGTACTACTTCAAAATTTGGTGAAGATTGTAAGTCGAAGGGACAGTTGCAAAATGTCAAATTCCTGTTCTTTCCACATCTTACGACATTCACAGAGTAAATTTTTCCAATGCAGACTGTGACCATTTCCGTAGACTCTGATTGTCCTTTACTGCTGTCAAATTTGAATATCTTTTATTCAGAGTCACAAAAAATACCTGTAACAAAATCTATAATACGGAAGAGAACTGTCAATTTAAGTAGACAATATATACAGTGTTGTTTAAAAGAAGAAAAAAGCATGCGAATTCCTATTTTCAAAAGAGGAGAAATAGGATGCTGTGACACTAATGCCTTTTCGCATCAGTATTAGCGGTGAAAGGAAGAGAACCTATAAGCAAAACCGACGCTTCAGCTCTTTTCACTGAAAAATAAAATATATTTTCTTTTGAATTGTGTATTTGATTTCAGTATCATAACTCATTAATCCACTGTAATGGATTTCTTTCTTTCTTTCTTTCTTTCTTTCTTTCTTTCTTTCATTTTATACACACATGTAATAAACATGTACATATATACACTACAAAAGCATGTATGTAATACATGTATGATACATACATACGCGCATACACACATAAGCAACCACACAGGAGAAAGAACACATTTCATTCTGTGTCACAGTGACATAGAAATACCCACAAACATACAAACACACATCCGCATCTCTCTCTCTACACACTCAAACACATAAATACACACATGCGCACACAACACTCACACAACACACATATACATACACAGATACTTTACGTAAATGAATTTTCTAAAAAAAAAACCTCACTAAAATTTTTTAAAAAGCCAAAAAACTGTCGTGTTTTGCATGTTTATCAAAGTTTTTTTTTTTGTAGAATGTGGCTAATTATAAAATACAATAAGCAAATAGCTATATAAGAAACGAAAAATAAACAATCTTGCTTAATACGGAACATGCCAGCAAACATTATCACGATCATCATTATTATTTTTTTTTTATACATTCATAAATTGGTGCCAATTAAAACTGCAAGTATGTCACAATGCAAACTAGAAGAGTTATTTGTAATTACTCAATTCATTACATACATTAACGTGTACCTATACACACACACATACACACACACACACACATATACACACATACTTTCATACATACATGCATAAAAAACATGTATATATGATTGAATGTATACATACATACCTACATATATGCACTCACGCATTTATGTTTGCGTAAATATATGTATATATATACATAAGCGTATATATGTATGTTATATATTTATATTTATATATATGTATCATATATATATATGTATGTATGCATGTTATATATATACATATATATATAATGTATATATATATATATATATATATATATATATATATATATATATAT
>NC_068982.1:174481248-174484338 GCF_001194135.2 Octopus bimaculoides | reverse complement strand
GTATATCATGTACATATATTGATGCGCGTATGCACATATAGATATACTTTCATATGCATATACAAATAAGACTTATTTATGCTAATGCTTACACAAATTTGCATACGTATGCATGAATGTATGTCTCTATGGATATATGTAATTATGCCTGTGTTGTTTATATCAGTTTTTATATGGCTATGTGTGTGTTAGTGTTTTAGTGTGTGTGTGTTTGTGTATGTGTGTGTGTGTGTATGTGTATTTATGAATGCGGTTACACGGGCGTATCTGTGTTTAAGTGAACGGGTCTGTAGTGCTGTGTATGTGTTTATGCTTGAAGGTTTGTATGTGGGTTCTGGTAGTGTGGTGTGGTACTGTCGAAATCTAATAGGAGACAGGTTGTGGAGAATGTAGGTTTTAAGATGAAAGGAAGAAAGGAAGGAAAAAGAAAGAAAAGAAGAAAAGAGGGAAAAGAAAAAGAAAGAAAGGAAAGAGCAGCAGAAGTAAAAGGAAGAGGAACAGAAAGAGGAAGAAGACAAGAAGAAAAAGAAGAAAAAGAGGGAAAAGAAAAAAAGGAAAAGAAAGAGAAAAAGGGAAAGAAGGAGGAGAAGGCGAGATGAAGAGATAGAGGGGTAAAGAGAGATAAGTGAGAAGTGCAAGAGAATGAAGAACAAAGATCGAAAACTAAATCAGAACACCCCTTCCCTCATCTGGAAGGAAAATAACAACAGTAACAATAACAACAAACAAGCAATCAAAATCAAAATCAAAATCAAAAAGGAAAAAGTGAAATTTTTTTTTTTTTTTACCTCGTTAATAGCAAATTAAAATAAATGGACTTTTCGATTATGTAGGGAAATTCTTGAGAGACGAGGTGCTAAAAATATTTACATCTCGTCACATCAAGGTGTTTGTGGTGTACTGAAATAATTTTGTTCGCGTTTTCAGAGGGGAGTTTTAAAGACGATTAAAAATAACAGTTCGTATGAAGTTTATATTTATCGCACTCGGTATTTCACTTCTTGTTCCTGGTGGTTTTAATTGGATTCAATAATCTATAGGTTGTACGATAACAGGTTCGTACTGAATCCCCATGCTAGAAGGTTAACTGAAATGTAGAGAGAGGGGAATAGGATTAAAATATTACTGTCTTCTAGTTTGTTGTTTCGTTGTTGTTTAGTTCCTCATAGGATCTATTTCAAAACGGGGGCACCAGTATTTTCTTAACGAAACACTAACGAAACACTTTGAAACTTGGGACACTGGTAGAATGTGTCATATAAAACATCTTTTACTCCTAGTCTTCTTAACAAAAAAACGTACATCGCAAGTTATTCCATGTTAAAGTTGTCGTATTTCTGTAATTTCAACCAATCACTGACGTCTATTCAGCTGAATAGAGTTACTGCTGGGCGGTCATAAAAATGTTATTCCCTGTGACATATTTCATCCGGTTTAATCGTAATTTATACGCATATATTGTTTATATAATAAATTACGCTGTGCGTATCTATGTGTGTAACAATTTTAGAGTTCGGATTCTAGAGTTAGGGTTAGTTTTAGGGTTAGGGTTAGGGTTAGGGTTAGCAGTCTAGTTAGGGTTAGGGGATTAATACGATATACACCGTTACAGCGCTAACTGTTTTCAACTGAATAGACGTCAGTGATTAGTAGAAATTATCGAAATAAGACAATTTTTACATGAAATAAACTCGAATACAAAATTTTTTTTCTGTTCTATAACACAAAATAGATAAGTATACGAAGTTTGAAAGTCTTTCGGTACCAAAAACACTACATAAAACATAAATGAAAACTGGTGCCCCCGTTTTGAAATAGATCCCCCTCATCAACTGCGGCTGAGTAGATCTGTAATCAAAAGCATTACAGACATGTTCAGTTTTTTTTTCTCTCTCAGACATAAGCTTTCTAGGACGACATTATTCAACGTGTCCCTCAATTTTCATGACATGCAATTTAGGGTGTGACTTGAAATATTTGACTGTTCGTTATTAGAGGAGGTGGTCAGGATGGCGACCTGGCAGAGTCGTTACCGCGCCGGGCAAAATGCTTAGCGGCATTTCATCTACCTTAATATTCTGAGTTCAAATTCTGCAGAGGTCGACTTTGCCTTTCATCGTTTCGGGGTCGACTTTCATCACTTTGGTCGATGTAATCGACTTACCCCCTCCCTCAAAATTGCTGGTCTTGTACTAAAATTTGAAACCGTTATTAGAGGAGGTGGTGAATTAGCAGAATCGTCAGAGTGTCGGAAAAAAACTTCACAGTATTTCTTCTCGTTCTTTGCGTTCAGATTTCAAATACCACCGAAGTCAACTAAGCCTTCAGATTCGCTAAGAGATTTAACAGCCGCTTCTTTGTCCGTTGAACGTTTTCTACCACAGATTGCCCGAGACATTAAAGCCATACTGATCCATGAAACGCTTCAACCAACCGTCACTGTAATAATACTTTAGGCCTAACTCTTCACAAAACATTTGGCATAGACTTTTCATTAGATCTTCAGACAACTCAATACCGGCCTAAACAGTTGCATTACATCGTGATCTAATTCAGAACTTCTCCCATCTTTATTGTTCTCTTTTCGAAGTCTTGCCCGTTGAATTACTATCAGCAAGACAAAAAAAAAACAAAACAGAATTTATTTTGTCTAAGTTTCTTAATATCGTTCTTTAACTAAAGCAGCGAGCTGGCAGAGACGTTAACACGCCGAGCGAAATGCTTAGTGGTATTTCGTCTGTGTGAGTTTGGATTTATTGGTAATTATTATTGGAGTGCAAGTTTCTATTGACTCTTTTTGTGTTATTTCCTGGTTGATCACGCTATTGTCCAGTTTTCGGAGATACCTGAAATGTGGGCTTATGCTGAACACCTGTTGTCCTGCGAAGGAAGAGTACGGGTGTCGACTGAGTCAATTATAAAAATTGACTCATCGGAAGTTTTAACAAACGAAGGTAAGAATTGTTTTCTCACGGTTATAGCAATTGCGAAAGAGGCAGTTTGGAAGACTAGGATAAAATGGATTAAGACAGACAACTTTATCTTCCTTTGAAAAGGAAGGTGTAGCTGGAGAAGAGGTGTCTGTCGGAG
>NC_068982.1:174479544-174480682 GCF_001194135.2 Octopus bimaculoides | reverse complement strand
ACTGGGTTCGATCTAACCGACTGGTCCCTTCCTTCAAAATTTTGGGCCCTGTGCCTGGAGTAGAAAAGAAGGCGGTGAGCTGGCAGAAACGTTAGCACGCCGGGCGAAATGTTTAGCGGTATTTCGTCTGCAGTTACGTTCTGAGTTCAAATTCCGCCGAGGTCGACTTTGCCTTTCATCCTTTCGGGGGTCGATAAATTAAGTACCAGTTACGCACTGGGGTTGATGTAATCGACTTAATCCCTTTGTCTGTCCTTGTTTGTCCCCTCTATGTTTAGCCCCTTGTGGGTAATAAAGAAATAAGAATATCATTCATTAACTGTTGAAGAGCTGTATAACTGAAATAAACTTTTTACAGACACACTGCTATTAAAAGTTTTCAAAAGTTCAACCTTACCTTTAATGGAAAATATCCAGTGTCCGCGCCTTACCTTTCGAGAAGCATTTACTCTATTCACTGGAATCGTGACCGTCCTAAAGTGGACTGGCTATAATAACAAATGGAATAAGACAACACCAATTGGGATACCATTGCCGACAATGTGTTTATGCAGCAATTAACGCCATCAAACATTAGCGGAAGGCTGATACGATAACCCGGAAAATAAGAAATCATAATTAGGTCAGCTGAATTTTGTGCCGGATTACTCTCCGTGCCAGAATAGCAGTTGCCGGATTAGCAATCTGTGTGTGTGTGTGTGTGTGTGTGTAGTTGCTCGTTACAACCTTGGAACAATTACTGAGAAAATGAAACAATATTAAATATACTGTTTTCAGTATAGTTGCTTAACTACTCTACGGAAAACAGACCGGACTATGAAAATTTAAGTGAAGCTCTAATTTTAACAGAACCAATCGTACATCTATTTATACACTACACACACACACACACACACACGTACACACACACGCACACACACACACACACACAAACACACGCACACACATGCATACGCACACAAAAACGCATACACGCACGCACGCACGCACGCCCACACGCACACACTCATACACACACACATACAGACACAAACTGGCACTCCGTCGGTTATGACGAAGACTTCCAGTTGATCCGATGAACGGAAAGGCCTGTTCGTAAATTTAACGTGCAAGTGGCCGAGCAATTCACAGACATGCG
>NC_068982.1:174469655-174476133 GCF_001194135.2 Octopus bimaculoides | reverse complement strand
CGTCGTCGTCGTCGTCGTCGTCGTCGTCGTCGTCGTCGTCGTCGTCGTCGTCAACGCCATCATCATCATCATCATCATCATCATCATCATTGTTATGATTTCTGTTTTCTACCCTAATGATTAAACAATGGCTTAACGCAAAGTAAAAGCGATACATCAGAAAACAATTAGGAGGTGTCATTAACCAGGAAGTGGTTTCAAATCCTTGCGGCATACCGTCACAGTCAATCGCCTTTTTGACGGCAGAAACTTGGTGAATTTGTGTGAGGATCTCTCGACTTGTGTGTGAGTCATAAAAAGGCGGTGTTTCCTTTGTCTTTAGATCTCGATGGCAACTTCTAATTGCTTTCATTCAAACCAACTAAACAAACATGTTCCTGTGTATATTTTGAATGTGTGTGTGTGTGTGTGTGTGTGTGTGTGTGTGTGTGTGTGTATAATACACATGCACAGATGTCTGATAACGTCACTACTTGTGTATGTACATATATGTGTATATGTGTAGGCGTTTGAATGTATGCACACATGCGTGTGCGTATATGTACTATCTGTTTATATGTGTATATTTGTAAATATGTATGTTTATGTGTGTGTGTGTATGTACGAATATATAATGAACGTTTTTTTTCTCTATCGCAGTGGTTTTTAATAGAAACCACATTGTGTGATCCTGGTCTCTTCACAGTGGGCGAACGGTTTGCAACATGATTTAATTTGTGCTATAGGCTGGTCAAAGTTATATCTAAGGGCATAATTAGACTCACAAGTCATATTCTTACAAATACATACATATATTATAATGAAGAAAACAGCTTATTAATAAGATAGAATTATGTAACTTTTACTAAAAGAAAGCAATTATTTGAGGCTACTTTGTCTTCAAAATTCTTAAAAAAGTTTAATTTCTATATTATACTAATCAGACACAGATAGTATGTCGTAAGCTGGCTGGAGGAGATTTCCCCTGGGGCAAAAAACAATAGTAGCATCGTCCTCTATGGGACCGCCACATTTGGTTGGCAAATATACTTCACGATTTCGTGTTGCTACTGTTTACTTCTCGCTCAGAGATTTAATATTGTAAATATATATATTAAGATCAAAATGTGGTTTTTGAATGTCTTCTATTACTGAAATTTTCAACTACAAAAATCTAATTTCACTTCATTGTGAGATAGTGTTCCTCTTCTCTCTCTCTCATAAATTTTATAAGTTTCTCTCAGCTTCTACAAGAAAGAAAAATATATCGACTCATGTCTTAAATATTTATATTTAGAGTGGCTACTTCAAAGCAAGATGATTTCAACATGGCTGGCTTTTCCTCATCGGCCTAGTGTTTCAAAGAAAAGTCAGCATATTTTAACATTTGGTTTTTGTTGTTTAAGTAATGTTTCATAACCCATAAAAACATTAGTTTTCAACTGTTAGTAGTTTGATTGTTGTATTGTTATTCAAAATAATTAAAGAAGTGGGATGAGAACAATGCCAATACTGATTAAAGTGAAACAGACTTGCTCAATATTTTAGCATAAAAGATCTCTAAAACCGCAAATGCACGTGGTGGCTAAAGCTCAGAAAGCATATTTTTTATGCTAACAAGATCTAAGGAAAAAGGAGTAGTTATGTAGTTAAGATGTTTTTTTTTTGCGTCTACTCAATTTTGTATTTGGTATATCTTCTACCATGGACATTGATATAATGTCTTCTACTAAAGCCTTAGAACGAGCAATACATCGCAAATAAAAGTAGATGGACAGAAACTAAGTGGAAGCCTGTTCGGTGAAAGACTTAATACATTGACTGATTTAGCTCAACCACCTTTGGTGATTTTAAAATAAACCAGTCTGTTGCAGGTATTTGATCTGAAGTTAACTTTCTTCCTCTCCCACTAGTGTCGGAGAGTCTGGAAAAGGTAATGGGCGCTTCTCTTTTTCTCTGACTAATTAATAAAATAGCTGGTTTAAAACTACATGGTAATCTCGACTTTCTGGGAGTATATCTCTTGCTCTAAAGCTTTTGCTGTAAATATAAATAATATTTCTTTCTGGTCAAGTTGCTAAAGCCCAGCGAAAGGCAGACATTTCGTATTCCGTTACTAGTGAAACACTTTATCTCTAGTCAAAACATGGCAGTCAGAGGTTGGCTTATCCAGTTGCAAACAAACACTCTATACTCTTAGTTTTACTTCTCTCTGTATAGAAATTTAAACTAATGCTGGTAACATTCATCCTCCCCGCCGACCAAATATTTGTTCTTAATACCTTTTATACGTACAAAGAGTATTAACTCACTACCTTAATTTAGTAGTTAACTACATTATTCATTCTGCCGTTTCACTTTTACATTTAACGAAATCAAGACGAAATATTTAGGAGAAGAATAATTAAGGAAATAAATAGGTGCTCTTTAAGTTTGTGCGGAAATTCAAATGAGCTCTTTTGTCTCTAATTTTGATAAATGGGCAAATGTATCAGCTACACTTTTAAAGAAATATCGTTATCAATGAGATAATTAGAATAAGTTAATTCAGAAACTATATTTTGGAAATAATATTATTTAAAGCAAAACACACGCTCGATCTTCGATTGAAACATTAAAAGGGAAATTATAACATGGCTGTAGCACGGAAATTTATAAATTTTGTTCTTAGTGCAAGTAGTAATTCAAAACAGGAAACGGAAAATATTAGTGTTTTATTTTTTTAAAAATAATTTTCAATATGAATAGTTGTTGAAATTTATTTTAATATATTTTTTCAGCTAATAATATCCAGCACTGCTTGAAAAGTTGAAAAAGAAAAAAACAAACAAACAAAAAAAAAAACAAAACAAAAAAGAAAAGTACTATTAACATCATAGTCTTCTTGCTGGACCCAGGGTTTCTTTCTTGCTTTCTTTGAAGCAATATTTTAAAATCTTTATATTTCTCGAGGCTGGAATTTGAAAGATTGTTATCCAAAACTTAACTCGTACGATTTTGAATTCAGATGACGAGACACACACATTATATTTGCAAGGTACTTGATGGTATAGTAATTATATACTATCTGCAATATTTTACAGGTAGTGTTATTACTGATCTTGAAGAATTTGTGTTTTTTGAACATACATTTATCTTTGTATGCATGAGTCTATATAGCTATCATATGAGAAGTGAAATGTTGCCCATCATCATCATCATCATCATCATCATCAGCAACAGCAGCAGCAGCAGCAGCAGAAGTAGCAGCAAAGTATATCCATCATTATTTCATTCTGCTGCAAAAGGCAGAAGGCTTGTCCACGCACCTACTTCAACTTGAAGTCTGACGGGTTTTTTCACTATTTTCTTTTTGTTATTATTAGTGGTAGACAAATGAGCTGTCTTATATGCAACAGCTCACTGTGATTACGATGCCACTACGCTTATCATCACAATCAGCATGTATAACACAAACAACAAGAACAATAACTGCTAGGACTAAAAATAGCAGCTGTACCACCACCAGTACTGTAACGATAAGGATTTCTTCGAAACAAGGACCAGACATTTAGAGGGAAAGTTATAATTGATTAAATGAAAATGAATATATAATATTTGTTTGAATATAATTATATCGATTGTGGAATGATGGGAAATCTGAACGTAAACGGGCGGAAACCAAAACTTTAAGGCAAACCACAATCCTTACTACATCTATGACGTTTTCTTATAATCCTTTATACAACACTAATACTTTCTATCATAGGAACAAAGCTGCTCATATTCAATAGTAATAATTTTTGACTCCGACAGGATTTGAATTTAGAATTTAAGGAGACGTTATTAAATATCACAAGAGATATCACTCTATCGATTTGGCCATCTACCGTCGTCTTTATTATAACAATCATAAAAATATTAACAACTGCAAAAAAGCATTAATTATTTAACAAAAAAAAATTGAAAGAAAGATATTTTCAATAGTCAAAGCAAATGGAATGAATGTAAAATATGTAACGCCTGCAGAGGATTATGAACTCATAATCTTGTGTTGATAGTTGGAGAGAATCAATGAGTACAAAGTCATCCGTACGATTCCATTGCACGTCTGCACAAAGTTGTCCGACAGTGTATCTTCCAATATAAGCAAATATTGAATTTACATTGGCATATGGTGTGTAAAACATTAATTTCTAACAAAAGTACACGACCCTATATTCTAGTGGGAATGAGGGATTAGATTACTTCGATACCGAACCCGAATGGAACTTAATTAATCCCATAGGAGCAAAGAACTATTTTTTTTATGTCTGAAGGATGGAAACTCAAAACTTAAAGCGACATAGCTAAATACTGCGAAGTATTTATTCTAATGCTGTCATTCCTGCATCTCTATCGATTTTAATGCCGAGATAAAATTGATTTCTGAAGCAGAAACAAAATAAAACGTCTCATTGAATAAGAGACGGGACAGTCAGAATAGTTTTGATCATATATTGGAGCCATCATGGCCAACACAGGGTTAAACAACAACATCTAAGTAACTCGAGACATTTGGTTCAACGTTCTACTGATTCTGTCATCAAATAAACCAAGCTATCACAAGATCCTGTGAATGTATATGTAGTCGCCCATACTGCGTACGACCCAAATTCGAGAACAATGCTAATGCACCTATTTAATCTTTTATTTACAATGATTAAAAGTTATTGCCAATTACTTTAGAATATTTTAAAACGTTACAACACCAAAGAAATGTTATTGATGCTGGCACGGCGATCGCGCCTTTTGTTTATAATTACTATCGAAAATATCACATGCCGATCGGTTCGCTAGCTTGATCTCACCCGATCACTTTGAAGTGTTAAAATAATACACAAAAGACCGATATACTGAAAGATTTTAAGGTGGAAAAATCAGTGAAGTTTTCATTCAATGTAAGACTTTGTTCCGAGTTTGTATCCGTTACAGGAAATAAAGTTTGCTGTCGTTACCAGGAAATAAAGTTTGCTGTCAAAAAAGACCGGTCACCGTCAACAATCAAACAGAAAAGCTAGATTATACAGCCTCTGGATCGCAGTGAAAAAGTATAGAATATCGCAAATTTTATCGACTGAATAAAATGAAAACTCTGTAACCATGCTTTTGTATGTAATTATATGGGCTCATTTGTTTACGATTATATCAGGTGGCTGCACAGTCAGTTATCCAAAGAAAATATTCTTCGACCGTTTCGTTTAAATAATCGAGGTGTAAATGTATTGATTTTTAGCATATGCATATTCCCTTTATTCCCTTTAATCTGGAGGATGAACATAGTCAATTTGAGGGACCCTAGTACACAAATGATATTAATTTTAGCGACTCCGGAAAGATGAATGACAAAATGAAATTCAGCGGGATTTAAACTAGAAAGTAAAGGTATGTACCGCAAGATAATTTATCGATCACCATAGCGATGCTTTTAATCTACCACCGTTGGAAGGTTCTTATAATCAAATCAGGAAAATGATGTAGTAGAAGATGGACATAACAGAGTGCCAAATTAGATACATTGAAACAAATCAGTTCCCACCGAGATTTTTATATCCAGCTGGAATCAATTTAGCTTTTGTTATACATACAAGTCATTGTTGAATGATGTAGACTCTTTCCTTTTCGGTAATTTCATTTGTGCTTTGTAAGAAATCGATGTCAAATGCTGCATTCGGTGTACTTTATCAAGTTTGAGTGCACTAAATGCAGTGAATGCTATATCAGTAGCACCAACCGACACCTACATACCTCAGGCGAAGAAAATCTTCACAGACAAGCCTCATCGGTCAAAAAACACCTAAAGAAATGCTGCAAGCAGATCATCACTATTACCATTAGGGCCACAATTCGAAATGTCAGTGACTTAGGGATAAAGAAGTCAATGCTTAATAGTCTAAACCCAACAGTGACAATATTTCCACCAAGAAAGGCAGCGAGCTGGCTGAATCTTTAGCGCGGCGGGCAAAATGCTTAGCAGTAATTCGTCCATCTTTACGTTCTGAGTTTAAATTCCGCCGGAGTCGAATCTGCATTTTGGGGTCGATAAAATAAGTACCAGTTAAGCACTAGGGTCGATGTAATCGACTTACCCCTTCCTCGAACTTTCTGGCCTAGTACCAAAATTTGAAAGCAATATTTCTGTCAAGAGCATAGGTTAGTCTATCCATTAAAAGACCTGCTCCTATTACAGCACGAACCACGATCTCAAATATTTTCGCATGCCACACACCCGTGGGTCAAAAACCAACAGAAACACAGACGCTGATCTTTGATGAATTTACACCTTACTCACTCTCTCTTTACTTGATCTTTTAGGTTGAATTCTCAGGATTATTAAGTAATTTAAGACGAAAATTTAATTTCTCTTTTTGCTCTTAGTTGTGTTGAATTTATTCTCCATTGCATTACCGTGGTTTTCCGATCTTTCTTGCTCTCCCTCTCTCTCTCTCTCTCTCTCTCTCTCTCTCTCTCTCTCTCTCTC
>NC_068982.1:174467697-174469175 GCF_001194135.2 Octopus bimaculoides | reverse complement strand
TTTTCAAATATTTGTGGTGCGTCATAAGTTCAGATGTATCCCCGCAGGGGATTTGCTTGTATAAACTGTATGTAAACAGGAGTTCTTGAAGTTAAATCCAGTGGAATATACATGTAGACTGTTGTTGACATCGGGTAACCGAATAATGTGAACAGGGCTTAAACTAAATGGTGTATACCCGAATATATAATTATTACTTATATATATATATATATATATATATGTGTATGTGTGTGTGTGTGTGTGTGTGTGTGTGTGTGTGTGTGTGTGTGTGTGCATTGGAACAAAGAAAGAGAAAGAGCATATTCACAGATTATAGTTAATGACAATTTTCTTAACCTCGAAACAACCAGAAAATGAATAATGAAGGAAGATGTGAAAATATATCTGCAGAACATGAAGAAAGTGTCAACAAGCGTCTGGCACATTGCTTTTGGATACCCAATCTTGGCACAAAACTTTGTATACACGAAAATGACAAATTCAGATGCTAAACATTGAAATCTCTGAATGTCTTATAGAATCCTCTTATAACAAGTATAAACTGCAAAAACTGTTATAAGTAACATTAGAGCCATATTCTAAGACATCGCCTATCACTGATACAAAAAAAAACAACGAAAATCGTTCAGTTAGATATTATTGATGAAGACGCCCGGATAAATACCGTCTTTTAATATGTATATCAAACTCAAAAGATTATCTAAAAATAAGATCTGAAAATAGAGTGAAACAAAATGTAAAGGGAATGAAAACAGAAGCGGCTTTATAATGGAATCACTGGAAGTGATATAGTAAGTTATATGTTAACATCATATCGTACATATTATGTACACAGCATACAAATTATGGCATTACTAGGTACTGGACACATTACATTGAATATTATAAATACAATGAAAGCACATACAGACATACACACACACACACACACACATGCACGTACACACATACTTGTAAGGACAAACATAGTAGTAGTAGTAGTAGTAGTAGTAGAACTGCTGCTGGTGTTGATAATGGTGATGATAGCGCCGACTTAATTGCCATAAGGGGCACGTTTTTACAAGGGTTTTGACAACAATAATATAATAATGAGATCGATAATAACAATAATTACAATAATTAGAGGAATAACAACAGCAACAACAAAAATAATGAAATTGACAACAATGGAAATATTAGCCTACTCTGTTAATATTATGTGACATATTTGCTCTTATATATAAGCGGAGGCTTCGATTTGCGTTAATGTTTAAGGAATGAAGGGGCAAGGGGAAGAAACAAAACAAATAAAAGGCAAATGTACAGAAAGTGAATAATAATAATAGCAATAATAATGATAATAATAATAATAATAATAATAATAATAATAATAATAATAATAATAATAATAATAATAATAATAATAATACGAAGAAGAGAGAGCATGGGAAAGAAAGAAGAAAAGGATGAAAGAAAGAGAGAGAGAGAGAGAGAGA
>NC_068982.1:174466120-174467505 GCF_001194135.2 Octopus bimaculoides | reverse complement strand
GAGAGAGAGAGAGAGAGAGAGAGAGAGAGAGAGAGAGAGAGAGAGAGAGAGAGAGTTAAGCAGAGGAAGCTGGATTCATGACTTCCTTCAGAATATTTGCTTCCTTTAAGCCTCCACCACCCGAGACCTGACTATATTAGCGAAACAGAAATGTGATAAGATTGCCAGCACTTTACATTTAGAATTATCTTTGCTTGTCCATACATTTTTGGAAAGAACCCAATTACTACTTCTAGAAATACCTTAATCGATTCCACTTAAGCATTGTAGGAGATAATCCTAGGATTTACTTTCTAAATAAATATTTGGATCAAGATGGGATTCTATGGTTATTTAGCTATTTATTCCAATCACTTAATGTGTCCATTGCCTGCAAAAGGCAGAGGAGAAAAAAAGGTAAGGTTTTATTAAAAGTAAATTAGCTCGAGCCATTTAACGTGATATAGTTGATTGGCTGTATTGTTTTTATTCTTGTTCTCCTGGTTCTTGTTGTTATGGTGATCTTTCTCTTCTTACTTTTACTGTGCTTGTTCTTATTGTTTTTGCATATATTGTTTGGTGGTGGAAATGGAGGCAGTTAAAGAAGTGAGGATGTGAAGAAGATGGGTTAGGAGGTAATGAAAATAGTTGCAATGGTAGAGTGTTATACTAGAATACTTCAAATTATTTGGTTCGTGATCTATACATTCTGCGTTCAAATTCTGTTGAGCGCTACGTCGTCGTTCAATATTCAAGAGTCAATAAAATAACGTTTATTTGCATACTGTACCAATTCAAGCAACAATATTCAACCCCCTCCCCCCGTCAGCTCCTACAATAATTGGTATTTAGTTTGAGATAGGTAACCACTGCTGTGTATGTTATCATTGTAGTTGTTTAGTTAAGGCAACTCGGTTTCTTTTCAGTTTAAGCACCTCAGATAATCTAAACTACTACCCTCAATATTCACATTATTAACAGAGCCGTATCAGTCCAGAGTGGTTCTACAAATAAGGGGTCATCCACACTACAGCCTCAAACTACAGAAGTCCCTTTTTTCATGCCTCTATCGCAAAACCTTTTTTCCAGAATGGCTTCTATCAACCAGGATCTCAGACTCAACAATGTATGCTCACAAACTTCTTTCTGAAATAAGCCTTGATAATTCTTAAGTACAGTAATACCTCACTTTACGAGGATCCGCTTTACGAGGATCCGCTTTACGAGGATCCGCTTTACGAGGATCCGCTTTACGAGAATCCGCTTTACGAGGATCCGCTTTACGAGACCATGGGCTTACGAGTTTTATTTTATAATAAATATAAAAAGGTTAAACTGCTAAGATCCATATTTTGAACGAAAGGCAAAAGTTTCTACTACCATAAGAAATGCTTCTGCGTGTTATC
>NC_068982.1:174459175-174463152 GCF_001194135.2 Octopus bimaculoides | reverse complement strand
TAATAATAATAATAATAATAATAATAATAATAATAATAATAATAATAATAATAATAGTAATAGTAATAATAATGATGATGATGATAATAATAATAATAATAATAATAATATTTTTTATTATAAATTATCTTGATATTCTTTTTACTTTACATAAAATATTCTTTACATTCTACTGTTATTTTATTGCCATTTATTTACGTGTATTATAAATTTTAACAATAAAATATTTTTCTAGGAACGAATTACGATTTATAGCATTGCTACTATGGGAAATTATTGCTCCACTTTTTGAGTTTTCGCTTTACAAGTGGTCTCCAGGAACAAATTAACTCGTATATCGAGGCATTATTGTAATTCTTGAGATTTAATCCTTCTCGTACGCACTAAGGAAAAGACCCAAATAACAGGTTTGCTGTTGTTATGGTATTTATTATTTTAAACTGTTCGTGGAAGAAGATATATAGATATAATGAGACAGGTATAATAAATTCTTGTATTCCTCCCGCCACGCATATTTGTAATGTAACGTAGCGTACAGTGTAATCTAAATGTAAAGTGTAGCTAGTATATGTAGTCTATTGTAATGTAGATTGTATAATGTAGGGTAATATTTTGAATGTATAGTGAAGTGTAGCCTTAAGTAAAAATTTACGACAATGAATAATATGGTTTTGTAGTTAAATAGTGAAAAATAACTTTTAAATGTAGTGTTTTAAAAGGAAAGGTAATAGGTAATGTAGCACACAAAACAATTATTGCTCAGAATAGTCGCCATATTACTCTACTCTGACTCAACACTTCTAGTAGTATAAAATTTGAAGTGGTAATATTTTTAATATTTATATATTCATGACTATACACCATTAGTAATATGACGCTTAAAGCGGTCGAAATAGTTTTATATTCCGAGTATATATTCCAACTAATATGCTACTTGGAATGGTCGCAGTATGTTTATATTGCACATGTTTATATTAATGTTTCAAAATATCAATCCACACCGACGTTCTAATATTTCTGTAACAAATGTTTTCATGTGATCACGTGACTAACCAGGCTATAAGATGTTGTTATACATCGATGGTCACAATGCGTTTTGCATTGTTTTAACCTTCGAATGACGTCACCCCGCTGGCTAGGCGAACAGGCCAACATTTCTCACCGAAAGTGTTTCATTTTTGGCAAATCATTCGAAGTGCACTTTCTTTGACAATGTTTCACATTCTTGGCCAAAACGCTTAATTCTCAGTGTCCGAGTCCACTCAGAGTAGAATGCCTCTTCGGTGCAATTCTCATCATTCTCAACAGCAAACGAGTAACAATGACAAAGACGACAGATATTCACAAAGCGTTGTATGTTGGGTTGATTTACTGTGAAAAGTAGAGAAATGCATTTCTTGAGAACTCGCTTTTGTTATACAAGGAGCCTCATCCAAAAAGACGGTATCTTTTCTTCTGAAAGAATACCTTCGTATATTATACATTTATTAACTTAAGAAACAAGAGAGCTTCTGCACAATCGCTCTATTTGCTAGAAACAGCCGCCTTCGATTCACACTCTACTAACAATAGGGTAGGGACTCCGTGAAAAATGCGATCTACTACGCACACTTTCTGTGAAAGAAACACAATATAAAAGAAAGAATGATCATAGTTTGAACACCTTTGATCAAAGGTCTGAAGGATGAGGGCTGTTTTGGGACTAAATAATTGGTTTTAAGCTTGAGGTAAGAAATGAAGACCATTAAGGATGTGGAGCTGTAAAGTGGGGTGCAGTAACAAAAAATAGTTATAACGAACGTTAGTATTGGTAGTGTCAAGCTAAAAGGTTCTGATTTGTTTTGGGATCTCTTGATTCAGTTTTCAAATCTTCCCAAGTTAAACTTCGTCGCTCAACACTCCAGGGCCAATAAAACAACTCTCATTTGTATACTGCATCGATTCATTTAACTCTATTTTTCCATCTCACATTACCACAACAGTTTATTTAGTGGTTGAGGCAGTGAGTCACTATCGTATGGGAATTGAAACCTAGTCCCGATATCGGCTTGCTGACAGCTCACAAAATCATGACTTAAATATAAACATAGTAACAAAAGGAAAGCGTGTGTCAGTGTGTATGTGTGAGTGTGTGTGTGTGAGCACGTCTTTACATATGAGCATATCTGTGTTTGTGTGTGTATGTATGAGCATGTTTGCGTGTGTGCATGTCTGTGTTTGTGTGTGCTTGTATTAGTTGGACTTCTATGCACAGTTTGAGACACTTGATCGTCTGCTAAACTAACCTGATTGCTTCGTAGCGACTCTAAACTGCTGAATAGATTCAAACTTATCAGGTTACTAGTGACTAATTAGAAAAAAATTATTAGTTCTCTTGTTATCTTTCACTTTTATGTCACCGTTGGTCATGTTTAGCCATTTATGTTTGGACAGACATGGAACACACACACACACACACACACACACACAGACACACACACACACACAGACACACACACACACACACACACACACACAAACTGATACGTTTTTAAAGAGAACGCATCCATCATTCATTCTTCTCCACACAATTTGCTATATTTATCCACATAGTAGTAATTGTTATTGACATGATCGCCGTCGAGGTTATTATTATTATTATTATTATTATTATTATTATTATTATCATTATTATTATTATTATTATTATTATTATTATTATTATTATTATTATTATTATTATTATTATTATTTGTGAGTGAAATTGAATAACGTAGTCGTGGTGACAGCTTTCTCTTTTTAAACTGTGTGACACATTCAAGGCAAAGAAGATATGAAACCAGAAATAGTAGACTGTTGGATACGCAGCATGATGTCTAATTGAGTGATAAATACATACATACATACATACATATATATACGTACGTACGTACATATATACACACACACATACGTACGTACATACACACATGCATACATACATACATACATACATACACACAAACATACATACATAAATACATATATATACGTACGTACGTACATACATACATACGTACGTACATGCATACATATCCACATATACGGATATTCTCGTATCCGAGATTTTAATTTCATCTTTGTTGAACGTTTCCTTTATGAAGATAGTGTTGATAGTGTAGACCAATTCTTGCACGAAAGAGTCGATGGCAATGATTGTATGGTAATGTTATTAGAAGACGTGGTTGATTTGCCGAGCCCTTCCTTCCTGTTGTTTGATGTCCTCCTTTTCTCTTCTGGCAGCTTCGAAGATTTAGGTTCCGTTGGTGATGGAACATCGCTGGTGGCATTGTCTGGGGCTTTTGTTTCAAACAATTTATGCTCAAGTCCAGTGGCTTACGTTGTTGTTTTGAGTTGCTCCTTGTATCTTCTAAGAGGGTTACTCTTGGAAGTGAGCTTGCTTTAAAAGACTTGGCGTAGGGACCTTGTCTCTTCCATTGTTGTTACATGTCTTGACCATTGAAAACGATGTTTTATGGCTAGCGATTCGATGCTTTGACTGTTGGCTCTTTCCAGGACTTTGTTGTTCGTTACATAGTATTCCCATTTTGATGTTCAAGATTGAAGGAAGCTTTTGCTGGTGAAAAGCGTTCTAGTTTATATATAGTAATATTAATTCAGAAATATATATCAAATTACTAATTTTCTTGGACGTTGTTTGGCAGCCTTCGTTAGGCCGAAAAATATGTCCATGTTGGATTGAAATTTTATAAAATGCAATTTTCTAAATGAATAATACACACACGCACGCATGCACGTATTCGCCAAGCAACAGCATTCCGTGAAGATACCTGCAGCCAAGAGAAAAGAGGGTGAAAAACAAGGACACTATACTCAGCCTTGACCAACCCACCTTCCCATGTAGTATCTGTGGTCGTGCCTGCTTATCCCGAATCAGACATTTCAGGCATGAGCAATAGAAGATACATGTATAATATATATATATATATATATATATA
>NC_068982.1:174456436-174459007 GCF_001194135.2 Octopus bimaculoides | reverse complement strand
TAGAATGTCTTATATAAATTTTTATTTATTCCATGTCAGAGCATGCCTTCCTCGACAGATAGGTAGATTTGTGCAATTTTTCGCCAAAAAACTTCGATGACTGTTCGACCGTTTCACATGATTCTATTCATTAAAACTTTAGTTCTTACAACTTACAACTCATCGTAATGCTTTGCTTTCGTTTGTTTAATAAACATTCCTCCTCCTAATGATTTTGCTTTCATTTCGTGATAGACAGCGTCATGCAGAAAATGCCAGCTTCCAAATCCTGTTTTCTGATTAGGTAAAATTGATTAAACTTTAAACTTCCATAACGTTTTTGTGCACTTTTTCTGGAACAAATAAATAACAAAATCGGATTTCACGTGGAAAATTATTTCATTTTACCAAATTTGAAAATTATGACGTAATTTAAAAATCTCACAATGTGACAGCAACAGGGAAGACCCTACAAAAGTAGAGACAGACAGTTATAGGACGTCAAACACACACACACACATACACACACACACACTCGCACGCGCACACACACACGCACACACATTTACAAACGCACACAGATAATCACAAATTGAAAATGGTGTATAGTAGGCATATATATATGTATGTACGTACGTATGTATGTATGTATGTATGTATGTATGTATGTATGTATGTATATATGTATATATGCATGTACGTATGTATGTATATATATGTCTGTGTGTGAATGTTTCTTTGCGATGGACAGCTGAAAATCCACCTACCCCTCTCTCCTTAAAGCTATTTATTCGTCACACCCACCTTTCTGTGTGTGTGTGTGTGTGTGTGTGTGTGTGTTGTATCTATGTATTTACTGAAGTATGTATGCAGCGTCGCGTGGAAATGACAGCTGTATTAACGTCAACATCCCATTGCCACCGCTGTTCTCACCTCAACTGTTATAAGTGACTCTGCAACTACTTCTCCTTCAGACTAATACTTTTTGCAATTTTCTCATTATATAATTCGTCCAACGCCCTGGGGGTGGGGTACATAATAGATTTTTATTGAATTTTATTAGCCTATTATTGAACTGAATGTTAGTGTAACATGTACGCAAACTTTCATGAATATTGGTTTGCTGGTTTAGACACTAAGATGGTAACAGACAGCCAGCCAGAAATTGCCATTTATATATTAGATATATATATATATATATGTGTGTGTGTGTGTGTGTGTGCCGGAATATATATATATATATATATATATATATATATATATATGCTAATATGCTTTGTTTCTATCAATCGTAAACGGAGTAAAATTTACATTCTTCAAAATATACGTTTGTGTTAGTTATTTGGATATCACACATACAATCGCTCTAGGTACCATGTTATACACTAGGAGAACTACAGTGAGTTAAAGGAAGAAGAATACTAAAATACACAAACACGATAGAAATGTATTCACATAGATAAATACAAAAACTTCGTAATTTTTTTCAGATACCGACTACACACGTTGGAAAAAATATCGTTTGTTTGCAATCGCTAACGTTTTATTTAACAGCAGATCAGGTATAACTTTTTGAAAACGTAATAGAATACAAGGGGGGTTTCAGATCTGATGGAGATTCTTTGTTTTTCATTTTTAAGCCACGACATTTTTTTTTTGTGACTTGTCCGTCTCAAGCAATTCAGAATCCACCACGTAATTTATATAGCTTGTTAAAATAAATAACACTTGATATACTTGAAAAATACCAGACCTGCTTGAAGATACAAAATCATATACTATTACACATTAAACTGCTGTACTTAGGCATATTTTAAAATATCTTAATCCTCTTGTAAAATGGCTCGTGAGCCTATAATGAAGGTTATTTAGAAAATACGTCACAGAATAGTTATTTTTCCATCTGATTGATGATTAGAGGTTTGTGATCTATAGTATACCTCGTCTATCCGGTCTTTATTAAACTTTGCCTAATAAAATATATTGGATTTATGTTTATAGTAAATAC
The DNA here is from genome assembly GCF_001194135.2 of Octopus bimaculoides. Lineage (NCBI taxonomy): Eukaryota > Metazoa > Mollusca > Cephalopoda > Octopoda > Octopodidae > Octopus > Octopus bimaculoides. The sequence goes on along the minus strand of NC_068982.1, from coordinate 174,457,020 downwards.
CGATATAGAAATATAAAAATGGATAATTTTAGATGAAAGCAGACTACGTATTGAAATTTGAAATAACTTGCGATAAAGCACTTAATAACATCATAGTCAATTAAAGGCTAAACAATATATTCAGATTTACACCGGATATGTGTGTGTATGTGTGTGTGTGTGTATGTGTGTATGTGTGTGTGTATGTGTGTATGTGTGTATGTGTGTATGTGTGTGCAATATCAAACGGTGATATCTAAGACTATTGACAAACCACAAGAAATGAAAGGTTCAGGTGACATTCGATTTTACTTCAATCTACTTTGCAGGTAGAATCGAACAATAATACATACAACACGATCACGAGACCTTGTGTTATGTATATCCGTGTGTACATACATGTGAAAGTGTCTGTATGTAAATATATTCATTAATACATAGATACATAGATACATAAATATATACGTACGTACATACATACATATCTACATTTACATATTTACATAAACGTACATACAAACACATATGTGTGTGTATTTCTATTTCTATATATAAATATCATATATATATATATATATATATATATATATATATATATATATATA
>NC_068982.1:174454762-174456043 GCF_001194135.2 Octopus bimaculoides | reverse complement strand
ATATATATATATATATATATATATATATATATACATATATATATATTCACATATATATAGGGAGAAAGGGGGAGAGACAAACAGACAGAGAGATAGTATTTGGCACCACTTTGTTTTCATTATATCATTTGACACTGAGTTTCACAACAGTAATTTTGACAGAGCCATTGACACTCTGTTATGCTGAAAACAGAGGAACAAACATTTAATATTGTGCGTGACAGTTGCCTGTGTGTGACGTTAAATCTGTTAAAGAAATTTTGAAATTCTAACTTGTGCAACTGAAAAGATAAATTACTGTAGGACATTTAAAAAAATGTTGATTGCTACGTTGATTATTGAGATGGTAAAATTTTTTCTGCTGTTTATGTTGTTTCACAAAATGTAACAATTATTATTGCGTCTTAAAATATGCTATGATTTCGATAGGAATGAAACACAATGATGTTCTCAATGCGTTTAACACTTCGCATATGTCTTGATCAAGCAGTTCTGTGATCAAAGGCGTACCAGCTGTCACCAAATCATCTACTTGTATTGAGGACTACATTATTTAATGAAACATTTCCCCTAATTTTTTACACTTGGGGACTCTTTAAATACATTTTAAGGCTAAGTGAACGTTTACATAAAAGTTATCATTTTTCCTTTCTTTTTCATAAAGTTAAATTTCTTAAGAGATTAAACACCTCATAAAATTGGTTCTGAAAAGTTTGGCAGTGCTAAAATCAATCAAACGCCATAAAGAGGACTGAAGAAAAATTATTAAGACAACGTTCAAAATAAATTCTCTCACAATTCTCTACTAAGAAGTAATTTTCCTGTTGGTTTTCTGACTACGGGCAGAAGCCAGCGTTTCCCTGTCTCAAGGAATATATCGAGACAAAAATATAACTCGAAGATGCATATAACCAGCCTACTTATTACTATTTCTCACGGAACTTCTACTATTGTGGAGAATCCGATTAGGTGACACCGAATTAACATATCTTTTTTTTCTTGTAAGACAGTAATTTCATTTGAGGGAGTATTTGCTGCTATTTACAACAAGTTATGATCATGTAGAAGAATATTGTGGATGGTCGAGTCATCTAAAGAGACAAACTCAATGACTATATTGTAACCAGAAACATAATGGCGTTTTTAATACTAAAGTTATTTGCAGAAATTGTTTATAATACTATAGGTGAAGTGTTTTAAAATTACTTTTGAGCTATGCAAATAAGGGGTTATACAAAATATGTAATGTGATTTCAATGACTAAAAACAAAGGGGAAAATA
>NC_068982.1:174448814-174449627 GCF_001194135.2 Octopus bimaculoides | reverse complement strand
ACTACTACTACTACTACTACTACTACTACTACTACTACTACTACTACTACTACTACTACTACTACCATCACCATAGGCGTTGCCATTACCAACAGAAACAACAGAAGCCACTGTATCCTTTCATACCCAACAGCTATCACCATAAAAATCAACATCAACACGATCCTGATCACGATCATCATCATCATCATCATCGTCATCGTCGTCATCGTCGTCATCGTCGTCATCACCACCACCACCACCACTACCTGCAACAGCAGCCGCAGTAGCAGTATGAAATCCATTGTTATCATCAATATGAAACAATAACATTCATGTAATAAAATACGTAAAAAATACAAAACACAGCTAATTACATCAAATACACCTATTGCGACCATTATTTCCACTACCGAAATCTACAGCAAACACTATTAAGTAACGAACAAAACAGCAGCAGCAGCAGCAGCAGCAGCAACAGCAACAACAACGACGACAGCAGTAAAAACAACAACAAAAACCAACAGTGTACTACTATATAAAACCAAACCACAGTGTCAACAGTGGAAGTATCGTTATACTCGACGAATGATTAACGAATCTAACAATAGGGACGCCATTATTTATTGGTTATGACGTCAGAGCCGTTCTCGGCTTCCACCTTCCTTACCGTCTCGCGCCACCTTCACAATAAGGATATCCGCCACAACTACTACTGCTGCTGCTGCTGCTGCTACTACTACTACTACTACTACTACTACTACTACTACTAGAACCACTACTACCACCACCACCGCCGCCGCCGCCGCTACCACGACGACGACGACGATGACC
>NC_068982.1:174443553-174447673 GCF_001194135.2 Octopus bimaculoides | reverse complement strand
ATTTTAAAACCTTGTGATTCAAAGTGCGATCCCATTTCAAGGAACCTTGCGCGTGCCTGGTTATGTGAGGAATTTGATGGACGGAAACTGTATAGAAGCTCGTCACACACACACTCACATATATGATAAATGTTGTCAAGTATTAAACCATATATTTCTCTCGACATTGACATGCAAAATATTTTCATGGACCCATAAAATATAGATGTTTTCGATCTAGTTTGGATTCTCTGCCATCAAATTTGAATTCTTTGCAATCAAATTTGATGGCAAAGAGTCCAAACTAGGTCGAAAACATTTACACTGTAAATCCAATTTACTATTTTGCTTTATGGGCCCTAGTTGAGAACCACTGCTAAAGATGATTAAAGTAGGCATCAGCAATATACATATTACCTGTCTGTTCTGGGATCACCGTCCCTCCTCTGGCTATGTTCTGTGATAAACTTAGAATAAAAATATTGAACAGATGTAAAAAAATGGTGAAATGATTTTATGCTATTATAATCATAGAATGAAAAAAAATCTCTACTTGGAGCTAGATCAGATTAGCAATGACAAGCATGATCGAAAATATGAAATTAAGGTTACTTATTAAAAATTTCGATTTCGTGAACAATATATGAAAAACGCTGAAATGCTATTGAATACGAAAATGAATGCAGCGTTTGAAGTTCTCTTGCTCTCTTTTTTCTTTCTCTCTATCAATATGTATGTATGTATGTATGTATGTATGTACACACACATGCACACATACATAATTAATAACAAGAATGTATCGATAGTGACTTCAAGTTTTGGTCAGTAAACCATTATCAGACAAGTATTAACGCGCGCGCGCGTGTATGTATGCGTGTGTGTGTGTATTTATATATAGAGATATAAAGAATATAACCCTGACTGAATATTACTGGTTGATATTGTCCCTCAGCATAGCTGTAATTGAAGTCTTACTTGCTGAGCTGATCTGTTGCTACGTTGAATTGTGCCTGTTTGGTGTAACTATAATTGATGTCACGTTACCACTGATGCTACGACGGCACTTGCAAAAGTCTCGGCTGAGTTATATCTGTTAGCAAGAATACAAAATAAGTCAAAGTAATAAGTCGCAGAAAATAGTCATTGTAAAAAAAGCTTCAAAACGCACGCACATACACACACACACACAATAGAGGGTCATTATCATCCTTTATCTTACCTCTACACACTCCTCACCCTTATTCTAATGAGCATTTAAAAATAGCCGTTGAATTACTACAATTATATATAGTACTTAAATGAAATGCAGCATTTTCTTTCCACTTCTTTCCTAAGCAAAATTGTTAGCTGTGTCACAATGATGCTGGGGAAAACTAGCATGTAAAGTATTGGCTGTTGATAAAGTACCGGAAGAGGAGCTATCAGAGATTAGCTATGTGCTTTAGTAAGTATCGGACTAGTTGCTGAATGATTTTTTAGAACTGACTGGCGTAATGCTAGTTGCTTCAAATGATGCGATATTGGCTGTTGTTGTTGCTGCTGACGTCAACAAATAGTTGAGACAGATTCCTTGAAAAGAATCAACACGCAAATCAAATCTTTCAATATTAGTGCACATTGCTGCCTCGTCGCGAATATAGTCTGCTGTGTGCCACGAATGATTCACTACAAACATTCTATCTTACAACTGCCTGAAGCCTTAACGCTAAAACTTTAGCCATGGGAACTTATTTTTGTTCCCTTTCTTTGATATGTATACTGTGGCGGCAAGAGTCATTGGGGTTTGTAAGAATGGACTGGCCGAACACTTATAAAGAGCAGAGGTCGGTTGTAGTCGTGAGAGAGCATTTTGGTATTCTGGCGAAGTACGCCGTTTGTTGTGTTTTGATTTCGCTTACATGTGAGTTATTGCTTTGTTAATTTGAATTACGGAATCGTCAAATTACTGAATTGTTGAATATTGTGATTGTTTGAATTTGTGATTTTTTGAATTTGTTGAAAAATTTTATTTGGCTTCCCCATTTATGGGTGAAGCGGTGAACAACGTAATTATGAATACGCACGTTCAAACAGGCAGTTATGCTGCAGTGACAGGCAAAAGTCTGACAGCTGAGCTACTGCAGATACGTGAATTGGAAGTAAAGGACAGAGACTTCAAGAAGTTTAATACCTTGTTGAAGAAGGATGTCTAAAGCTGACACCCCCGAAAGAAGTGACGGAGAATACAGAAAAAAAATTATTACCTATAGAACGTTGAACATAGCGACAAAGAAGGTGGAGATAGCAGCCGTTGAAGCGATTGAGGAATGCTTAAACGAAGTAAAAGAAATAACTACGTTCTACACCAGAGGACGAAAGTTTGGCACGGTGGAGGTACGCTTCGTTAATGAGAACGAAGCAAAGAAATACTCCACCGTAGCCTTGAAATCAGTGCAGTGGGCACTGTTACCTACTTACTGTGGCAGACGTGCGGCCAGAGTGAGGATAGGGAGAGTGCCACCCGAAATTGATGAGGCATGGCTTGTAACAGCCATCCTCTATAATACAGAAGTAAAAGCAGAAATCCTTAAAATGTCGAAGACCGCGGAGTTTAACTGCTGGGGGTATGGCCTAGAGGTAATGGTCCATATCAGCCTACCAAACCTCCATAAAATTGTTGAAGAAATTATTCTACCAGATGAAACCAGACTGAGAATTATGGTGGAAGGTAGTCCTCCAATATGTTTTGGATGTGGAGTAAGGGGTCACATGAAGGCCAAGTGTCCCCAGAAACATGAACAGGAGGAGGTGGAGAAAGAGCGTCGGGAAGAAGGAATTGTAATAACGGAGAAGGAAGAAGAGTTCACTGTAGTAGAGAAGAAGAGAGGAAATAGCGAATCTCCACCTAAAAAAAAAAAAGAAAGGCGAAGGAAAAGAAAAAGGAAAAAAGAAAAAATGAGGAATCAACGGGAGATCGAACACAAAGGCCAGAACCTTCAACAAGTAAGGAGAAGGAAAGACAGAAGAGACTAGAAAATAAGCAACAAATAGAGATGGAAACACCAGCAATATGGGCAGAGAGTGAAGATATGCGACCAAGAAAGCCACGAAAAGGGAAATACGAAAGAATGATGGTACAGTACGAGAAGAGTGTGGAAATAGAAAAAAGAATTGCCAGAATGAAAGGCATGATAAGAATTAAGCTGGCAGACGAGGAAGCGAACCAAAATATGAAAGCAGTGTTACTGGAAGACGAGAAAGCAGCAAGACTGAAAGAAATATTTAGAAATAGGATAGATAATACATCATTACGGTTTCAATATGATGAATTACCACCAGTGATAACATTTGAAGAGTTAATAACTTTTTCGATATAAACACGATACAAACTGGAGATAATTATTGATTGTAGAAACAGTAAAATGGAACTCCTTACTTTGGGGGGAGGGGGAGGTGAGCCATTGCATCATCATTATATTCATAACTCATAATTCATTCGTCAACCGTTGTATGTACCCCACGTTTGTGTTGGCTGTCCTCGTGGTGTCCTTTCTATATTTAAGGCTTTATGTTTATGATAAAGAAAAAGTGAAGTAAGTCGTGGGAACACATTGATTAACCCCCGCTTCGCTAATTTATATATTCAACGTGTGTCAAGGATATAAAAGTGGCGACGAGATATTCGAAACCTGCGTCGGACGTTTAGATTTGTTTTTGGTACGAAACCAAAGAAAAAATTGCTTAACATGGAAGATTTGTTGACTTGCGTGGTACAGTTGCAACAACAACAACAACAACAACAGCAGCAATTACAACAACAACTACAACAGCAACAACAGCAGTTACAAAAACACCTACAACAGCAACAACAACAATACCAACATTTACTGGAAGTAATGTTGAAGAAAATTCAATTGGAGAATTTATTTAGGATCTTTTTTAAAACGGGGGCCACATTTTTCATTAATGTTTTACGTAGTGTTTTTGGTACCGAAAGACTTTCAAACTTCGTATACTTATCTATTTTGTGTTATAGAACAGAAAAATATTTTTGTATTCGAATTTATTTCATGTAAAAAATTGTCTTATTTCGATAATTTCAACCAATCACTGACGTCCATTCAGCCGATATACATTAAGTGCCGACTACATAAACAAACGA
>NC_068982.1:174441268-174443257 GCF_001194135.2 Octopus bimaculoides | reverse complement strand
GGTTAATTGTTTCAGAATCGTTTGTTTATGTAGTCGGCGCTTAATGTATATCGGCTGAATGGACGTCAGTGATTGGTTGAAATTACAGAAATACGACAACTTTAACATGGAATAATTTATGGATTTCTTTTTTTTTTAAGAAGACTAAGAGAAAAAGATGTTTTATATGACACATTCTACCAGTGTTCCAAGTTTCAAAGTGTTTCGTTAATGAAAAATGTGGCCCCCGTATTAAAAAAGATCCTTTATTTATAATCCAGAAGAATGTACTACTTTTTCTACATATTTTAGAAGATACGAAGAAATCTTCAAAGAAGAATGTAAAAACTGAAATGACGAGAAGAAGGTGTGTCTACTTTCAAGAAAGTTATCCCCTGTCAAACATAAAAAATACTGTAACTATATTCTGCCGAAGAAACCAAGTGAAATTTGTTTCGATAAAACAGTTAATTTGTTATCGAGAATTTTCAGAGAAAGAAGTTCCCTGTTCAATACTCGTTGGCAATGTTTAAAGTTAGTTAAAGATGATGAAGATTTCGTCTCCTATGCTGGGATCGTTAACAAAGAGTGAAAATTCAAATTAAATGAATTAACCCCGGATTTGTTCAAATGTCTAACTTCTGTTCAAGGGTTAACAGCAAGAAAAGATGCTGATATACGTTTCCGTATATTAACAAAATTAGAACAGGAATAAAAATTAACTCTACAGGCAGTGGCTGAAGAATGCCATAGGATTATAAATTTAAGGCATGTCGCAGATAAAATTGAAGAAAAAGATTACTGTCGGATACATGCGTGTCGTCCTGAAACGGATAAGAAGAAAAAAAAAACGAACGTCAAGAACGAATCCATGCTATGGGTACGGAGGTTTACATTTTAAAAGTAATTGTCCAAACAGAACGGTTGGAAGTAGTGCCTAAACGGAAGTAATATTAAACTTCCCTAGGAGGAAAATCTTAAAAAGGGAGATGTGATGAAAGAAAAATAAACGAATAAAAATAATAACATTAAGTTCCAACGAAAGTCAATCTCAAAGGAGGAGATGTTGTGGCGAGAGTCATTGACACCCCTGGGAGATTGGAAGAATGGACTAGCCGAACTCTTATAAAGAGTGGAGGTAGGGAGTAGTCGTGACAGAGCGTTTTGGTAGTCTTGTGAAGTACGTCATGTAAACACACTAATTAATCTCCGCTTCATTAATTGACATATCCAACGTATGTCAAGGATATAAAATATACTGACTGGATTATTAAAGGCTCTAATCATTTATTGTCTTCAACCAGATATTAAGTGTATATGGTATAAGATGGGAAGCAATTATGAATTGAATCCTACTGGCAGACGTATTACGAGTTTAAGACTCCTTTACAGCAGTTTTTGAGTATCTTACTCTCTCTCTCTCTTTCTCTCTCTCTCTCTTTCTCTCTCTTTCATACACATACTAAACACTTATGTACACATACAGAAACACACACTCAAAAATGTGCCTATAAATACGCACGCACTCACACACACACATACATTCATGAACAAGAAAAAAGGCGTACATATACATCTTTGTATTGTGTATGTGTGTGTGTGTGTGTGTGTGTGTGAGTGCATACGTATGTGTGCGTGTGTATATTTACGTAGAAGTATACAGCCACGTATAGACAGCGCTACAACCACACATACAGTCCACACATAATGTGTATAAGGAAAACTAAAAGCATTACGAGGCAACGTTGACATTGGCAACTGGAACAAATTTCAAGAGTAAAGACGACGAAGGTATAAACAACAGCTATAAAAAGAGAGAAAAATCTAATAGCCGGAAGCAGTGCCATTGTGAACAGCAGAAACGTAACTAGTCACTATGGAAACAATATTTTGTTTTGTTTTGTGTTGTTTATTACGTTTATGTTATAAGCGATGACCAACAGTAAACGAAACTGTCAGAGCGCATAGATGTGTGTCTGCGAATCACCGGTTGTCTGCCGAGGATATATA
>NC_068982.1:174436980-174439704 GCF_001194135.2 Octopus bimaculoides | reverse complement strand
GGAAGCTTGTATTTATTCGCTCGTTCTATGAGCTGTGTCAGAGTGAATAAATGATCTATCGTACTGTAGTTCCTAGATAAACCTGCTTTCTCTCTCGACTATTGGTCGTCTTGGTGTTACGATAGTAATGTAAGTATGACCTTTGCAAACAACTTATGGAAGTGAGACAAGAGGCATATGAGATGATAGTTTTTTAAAAATCTTCTAAGTCATTCTTCTTATGAAGCAAGATGATACTTAACTCTTTCCACAGTGAGGGGATTTTACTCTCCTTCAGTCAGCGATCGAACAGAATGAAGATTGTCCACGGCTCTTTTACTCTGTATTTTAACATCTCTGTTGTAATGCTGTCTTTCTCTGGAGCTTTGTCTGTATTCATTAGTCTGAAGGCATTTTCAGTTTCACTGATCAGAACATGTGGCGTTTCTTCCCAAATTTGTGATGGTTTAAAAAGGTTGGTGTAGAAGAAGGTTTTGCATACCTCTACCATCCACCCTTTTTCTCTAACCATGAGCTCATTCTTGTTCTTAAGCGCCTTTACCTCCGTCCTATAGAGTGCCAGGCCTCTCCTGTATCAATTTTTGATACATAGTTTGAGGAAGAAATGAGAAAAGAAGAATCTGTGCCTATGATCCTTTTCAGGTCCACAAACACTTGTGGGAGTGAATGAGGAAGTTATTCTCAGGCTGAGGACCTTGTTTGATTGCTTGCAACAGAAGGAAATCAGTTAAATACACCTGTGGTTATGTTAAACTGTGTGATAGATTAAATCTGCCGGTTAAGAGCAGACTAAAACATCCTATGTACTTTCACACAGTTTCCATCCACCAAATTCCACTTACAACTCCTGTCTATGGTAGCAGAAACTTACCTAAGTTGTGGCACATTGTTGACGAACTCGAAACGACGTTGTTGCGATGTCAGCTTCAACTTTTTCATCTTATTGTAAGCAATTTAAAAACCGAAGCAAGGAACAGAAAATACAAATTAGGAACTACTGTACAAAGTCAATGTATAACCTTGTGATGGAAAGAAATAAATATCTACATTTCGAGCAAATAGTCCTTTGTCAAGCTACATAGAAGAGAAGGATGTGGAGAACAAAAGTTGTCAATATAATTCCAACCACTACGAGGGAGCCAATAAAATAGGCTAAGATCTAGATTTCTAAGTAACCTATAAACAGGTTGGCATAGTTAGAGCCTAACCTGGTGTCCATGACTACCCCAGTAATATACTGGTAAGACTACAAAAATTTATAAAAAAGTAAAAATATGAAAAGTAAATGAGGTTGAGGGTCATTTCGATGAGGCAGAACAAGTCCTACGATGCGGTCCAAGAAAGATTTGAAGGTTTAGAGTCCATCATCCTTTGCAGATGCCGATGTAGAGAGACTTGAAATCCATTATAAAAATTAATTGGGAGAGACTAGAGAAAGGGAAAAGAAGTTGAAGAAATGGTTGGTAAATTGAAGACGGTTTAGTTGTAGGGATTGATGTGCGGTGAGTTGCTTTGGTTATGTCAGACAGTCTGGTGTCGGCAATCCTCTGGTGTGGCGATGCACAGAAAAGAATAAACACGTGGTTTGCGAGAAATTAGTAGGTGGTATGTAAAGAGAAGATTTCGATCGAAGTTCACCAAATTTAGTAAGGATAGGAGGTAATTTTTCATTAGATTATATTTTAATATTTCTTCACAAAAATTTCCGTGGTCGGAAAATAAAGTGAATGCTTAGTGGATAAGGAAAAGAAGAAACTAATGCTTATGGGTTGCCGCCAACCACTAACATCATCAATCTTTGTAGTGTACCAGTTGGAAGTCCATGGTTTCGTTAGAGCTTCTCGAAAAACATATACTTTTTGTAGAGACGCATCAATCATGAATTGGGTAGAAGATATGAGATTCTGTACCAGTTGCTAAAACAATATTATTCAATGTGTTGCGCCTCAGTAAAATTAGGAGGCTATTTCAAGCTTTTCTATTAGTTTCTCTTGACAATTCATGGAAAGTTGTATTTAGAAGTAACATGTTAAGAAGTCTGTTGTTCTCAAACGGTGTATCTACTGTGAATGCTTACAGCACTGCAAACCTCTACAAAAAGCACCCAAGGACTAGGAGGCGAGGATAAAGGAGGTAACTTATTCAACCTACCATTTGAAAGCAGCAAGAAAGAAGAGACCGCTGTGTATTTATCATGGTATGTTTGTTGCTATCAGAAAGAGAGAAGAGAAAAGATATAAAAAAGGGAAAGGATATTTGGATAGAATGTTAGAAAAGGTTGGTTGATAGATTGGGTAGACGGAGAGGCTATTAACACATATTTTACAATGTGAATGTCCTTAAGATCAGTGAGAGTCTTTTAGATCTGACAGGAATGATAACAGATCTATGAAAATTTAAAATTACAATGTCCAGGAGGGAAAAAAAATAGAAAAAATGTAAAATAATCTAAACTTAAGTGTTGCTAGTGTTGTAATTTTTTTTTATTAACAGTAGCGAACTGGAAAAATCACTATACGTCGGACAAAACGTTTAGCGGCATTTTTCCGCCTCTACGTTTTAAGCTCAAATACCGCTGAGGTCAATTTTGCTATTCATGCTTTTGGATCGATAAAGTAAAGTACTAGTCAAGTGCTGGTGCTGATGTAATCGACCTGCCCCCACCCAATCGACCTACCCCCACCCAATCGACCTGCCCCCACCCAATCGACCTACCCCCACCCA
>NC_068982.1:174435365-174436268 GCF_001194135.2 Octopus bimaculoides | reverse complement strand
GGAATTAACGTGCAAGTGACTGAGCACTCCACAGACACGTGAACCCTTAACGTAGTTCTCGGGGATATTCAGCGTGACACACAGTGTGACAAGGCTGACCCTTTAAATTACAGGCACAACAGAAACAGGAAATAAGAGTGAGAGAAAGTTGTGGTGAAAGGGTACAGCAGGGTTCGCCACCATCCCCTGCCGGAGCCTCGTGGAGCTTTAGGTGTTTTCGCTCAATGAACACTCACAACGCCCGGTCTGGGAATCGAAACCGCGATCCTATGATCGCGAGTCCGCTGCCCTAACCACTGGGCCATTGCGCCTCCACTGAAGCATATATTAAAGTGAAGCAAATCTACAGACTTGAAAAGGGATTACAGATTCGACTAATCGAGATTGCTGCTATTCTATGGCGTTCACTGAAAGGGGTTTAGAAATGTATATGCTATCGTGACGCACGAAACTTCAGACATTATGAGGAAATGAGAAGGTGTGACGTTCACTTATTCGACACTAGTACCAACAACTTAAAGCGGTGAAAAGGTCCAGGCGTGACTGTGTGGTAAGAAATTTGCTTCCCAATCACATGGTAAAGGGTTCAGTCCCACTGCATGGTTTCTTGGCAAGTGTCTTCTACTATCGACGCGGGCCGAGCAGAGTCCCTTACCAGAAGTGAATTTCGTAGACGGAAACTGGAGAAGCCCGTCATATGTGTGTGTACACACACACACACGCACGCACACACACATTGTTATATTTGGGGATGGTAATTTTGCCAATTAATATACATATATATATATATATTTCTTTATTACCCACAGGGGGCTAAACGTATAGGGGGCAAACAAGGACCGACAAAGGATTAAAGTCAACTACACCGACCCCAGTGCGTAAGCGGTACTTATTTAATCGACC
>NC_068982.1:174431934-174435179 GCF_001194135.2 Octopus bimaculoides | reverse complement strand
GTGTGTGTGTGTGTGTGTGTGTGTGTGTGTGCGCGCGTGTGTGTTTGTGCGTGTGCGTGTATGCGTATCTGTTTGTGTATGTCCCCTAGCTCCGCTTCATAACTGGTGTTGACTAGTTTACGTCCCCGTAAGTTAGCGGTTCGGCAAAAATAGACCGACAGAATAAGTACCATACTTTAAAAAAAAGGAAGAAATTACTGTGGTCATTTTTTTTCTAACTAAACCTTACCAAGGCGGTGCTCCAACGTGGCCGCAGCCCAATGACTAAAACAAATAAAAAGATAACTTGCTAGAAATTTCTCCTCCATTGTGATGATGGAAAATGTCTCTTGATCACGTTCACCTAAAGCTAGGTATGAATCGGTTAACCGAATAGATTTGGTAACAGATAAAGCAATGGAGCAGCCAATGCTTAGTTTCTGGTCACTAGTGTTTCGCTACGTCAAAGGCTGGGACATTTACTTCTGAAAAGCTAATGTCCATTTTATTTGTCAGGGGTACAATGTGATATAGTTTGTCGCAGTACAACAGCTGCTGGATTGTAAGATTAAGTGTTTTGTTCGCATCTTTCCCATGGATATGGCTACTGAATGTAAAGGTGGTTACTTCTGGCCTCGTATAACACGTTCAAGTGAAGCCATGCGAAACTAAACTAATAAACCTTCCGACCCCGAGACATTAACATAGAAAATTAAAATTAAATTCTGACACCATTCAACTATTTACAATAGTGTATGTACCCTGTCCACCTCAGTGGATGAAGGTTAACGGTTATCAATGATGATGATGATGTTGTCGCTAATGATGATGGTGATGATGGTGATGATGGTGATGATGGTGATAACGATACTTTTTACTTAGGAACAAATAATGGCCGAGTCCACCTGGACAGGTTATAGTTCACAGCTGGGGACATTGATGATAATGACGGTGGCCATTTTGACAATGATATTGTTTATGATTAAGATATTAATGATGATGATGACTTTATGATGAAAATCATAACTATGATGATGATCACATTGATGATGATTATCACCATCATCGTCATCATCATTATTGTCGTCGTCGTCGTAGTCATGATGATGATGATGATGATGATCATCATCATCATCATTTTCGTCGTTGTTAATTTCATTTGTCCTCGTCGTCAAAAGTGGTCACACATCAGACGCCATGTTTGTCATATGCTTTTAACTATTTCTATTCATCTTATAAACTAACCGGTAACTATGACACTACTACAAATTAAAAACGACGACAACAACAATAACAAGAAGACTATTAATTAACCTGTTGTTATATTGTTATTGTTATAGTACAGTATTGTATTGTAATTCTTAGTTTCTGTTTTTTTTTCTCCTGTGTATTTTGTGTGGTTGTTTTTCTAACCGATGAATAAGAGAAGTCTGGACAGAAAAATGACAAAAGGTAAAGAAGAACAACAATAGCACTAATAATGATAATAACAACAACAACAATAATAATAATCATGTCGATAATGATGATGATAATAATTTCTGTTATAGCAAAACTATTTTAAGAGGAATATTTCTCACAAAGAAACAAAAAAGAAAATAAGATCTTATACTTCTATCAAAGCATCATTTCTGTCATATAACTGGGCTGACCTGAGGGCAAACAATGACGACGACGACGACGACAATGATAAGAAGAAGAAGAAGAAGAAGAGGAAGAAGAAGAAGAAGAAGAAGAAGAAGAAGAGGAAGAAGAAGAAGAAGAAGAAGAAGAAGAAGAAGAAGAAGAAGAAGAAGAAGAAGAAGAAGAAGAAGAAGAAGAAGAAGAAGAAGAAGAAGAAGAAGAACAACAACAACAACAACAACAACAACAACAGTATAATAGGATGATGGGCAACAAGGAATCTTCTGCGTCGTTGTTCGACCTACTAGAAATACCAGTCAAATCTGCAATAAACCATACTCTGCAATCATAAAAAAAAAAACATGAAGGGCACAATATAAATATCATATAATTTGATAACCTCTATAATAGGCCTCCTTAATTAAGACTGGAAGAATTTCTAAGCAACTGCATTATTTCTTTCAATCTAAAAACGGAACTGGTTATTAATAAAACACAATGTATGCATTCGATTCAGAGATCTGTTGAATGTATAACTAACAACTCTCAATGGAATCCAAGATTCGATACCTGGATATAAAAATAAAAGCGGCGAAACTTAGCCTTTTTAATTTCGTTTGAATACAGGTTTTGTGATTTGCTTCCCAAATCCACCAGATTAGCGACACGTCATTTAAAGATTTCATTTTACACAAGCACACACACACACACACACACACACACACGCACGCACACGTACACGCACGCATGTATGTATGTATGTATGTATGTATGTATGTATGTATATATGTATGTATGTATATATATGTATTTATGTATGTATATACACACATTTCAACCACCTTTACTTATTCGTTTTTTATTTTCCCCACCACATACCCCAATTCTTTTATTTTTTTCTGATGACGGGCTAGTGTCCGAAGCGACAAAGCTATTTTCCCCGCTTTCTAAACATTAAACTAATAAGACGTTGATTAGAACTTGTCCTTCCTGTGTGATTTTTTTTGTGCTATCTATCTATCTATCTATCTATCTATCTATCTATCTATCTATCTGTCTGTCTGTCTGTCTGTCTGTCTGCCTATCTGTCTGCCTGTCTGTCTGTCTGTCTGTCTGCCTATCTGTCTGCTTGTCTGTCTGTCTGTCTGTTTGTCTGTCAGTCTCTGTCTCTGAACACACACACACACACACACACACATACACACACACACACACACACACACACACACACACACACAAACTTCTATTCTTTTACTTGTTTCAGTCATTTGACTGCGGCCATGCTGGAGCATTGCTTTATAGGGCTTTTAGTCGAAAAAATCCAGCCCAGGACTTATTCTTTCTAATCCTAGTACTTATTCCAACGGTCTCAGGGTGAAGGTAAGTCTCTTTTGCCGAACCACTAAGTTACGATGACATAAACACACCAACATCGGTCGTCAAGCGATGGTAGGTATACAAACAGACATACAGACATACACACACATATATACGACGGACTTCTTTCAGTTTCCGTCTACCAAATGTGATCACAAGGCTTTGGTCAGCCCGAGGCTATAGTAGTAGACGCAGTGGGACTGAACTCGGAACCATATAACTTGGAAGCAAGCTTCTTACCACAGAGATATATGCGTATATATATA
>NC_068982.1:174427258-174427976 GCF_001194135.2 Octopus bimaculoides | reverse complement strand
TATATATATATATATATATAGGTGTGTGTGTGTGTGTGTGTGTGTAGGTATGTAGGCATACAATTGCTGTAAATTACACGCGAAAAATATGACATTTCTATAATCAACAACACTAACGTGATTAGAACGACACGTTTATCAGCAACAACAGGCGCATTTTACCCAACGAAAGTAATTTTGGAATTTTTGACGTCAGCTACAAAGCGGAAATCTAACCTCTCTTGCTGATGATACCTACAAGGAATGAGCACCAGATATGGGCCATCTTGCTGAAAGAACAACTATCTAGCAGTATAATATAAGCCTAACGTTTTTGTCAGAAGGCATCATACAAATACAAAAGAAGAGTGAAATGATGTATAAATTTTCAAAGTCACAGTGGTTCTTCTTGTGCACTCAAATGAATAGTGGGAGATACATCTAACAAATACGTGACAGAGTATTTCTTCTATAGAACTTCGAAGAACTATGGAACTATGTCTTATGCTTAGTACTTAAAATTGATGTCATGACGGGGAAGCAAACTGAGTTTGTGCGTCACAGGTTTACCTATAACCTATCTCTGCAATATAAAGGGAGCTACAAAGCGGAAATATAAAGGGAGAAGAAATACGAGGGTCACCATGAAAGACATCAGAGAAGACATTGACCTTAAGGCTCAGCGTCTAGCCTGATTTAAGCTGGGAGTGAGTGCAGAGCTTAACTTTTAATGATATGT
>NC_068982.1:174420108-174422306 GCF_001194135.2 Octopus bimaculoides | reverse complement strand
AACGGGCATTATTACAGAAAAATAATAACGCCACACAGTGGACTTCTCAAAATAACCACATTTAGTACCTAATGCGAGGAAAAACAACCAACAGAAGACGACCAACTTTCTTTTAAATAAACTTAACTGTGTATCGACCGATTTCGCGATTACTAGAACGAATCTAGATTTCGTTCATCAGCACAGTATTGTCCCCAAAATATATGTAAATAAATAGAATTCTCACCTCACCAAAAACGAACACACTACGTATCCGACAGAGTAAAGGGAATGAATTTTATCTGTATATATCTTCATCAGAGAAGCGGGAATACTTCCGGGTTGCTTTTAGGTACACGTGTGGAGACAGGAATAAAAATTCAACATTGAATATATTCCGTGTAAATAAACTTAACTGTGTATCGACCGAGGTGAGAATTCTGTTTATTTATATATATTTTTGGGACAATACTGTGCTGATGAACGAAATCTAGATTCATTCTAGTAATCGCGAAATCGGTCGATACACAGTTAAGTTTATTTAAAAGAAAGTTGGTCGTCAGCCTCAATAACATGATCATGTAAACTGACAATGATGTAACTTGTGTCATTGCAATGTCCATTAGTAGCATCTAAATTTCTCAGAAGCATTATGCATAGTTTTTTCTTCAGTTTGAGAATATGTGGGAGAAACCCTGATGTTGTATGTTTGTTGATGAATTCGATTGGGTACAGAGTTTCATTATCAACTGTATCTGAGCTTCTGTATATTTTTAGCTCACCTGGGATCTTGGTCAACAGAAAATCATTCACAAATTGTGCTGCTTCATTTGTTAGAGTAACAATGGTTCTATTTGCAAGCCACACAGGGTTTGTGAAGTTATTATTGAGGTCAGCATATACAAAATCACATAGATCTGAAAGAGTACCAATTTCAAGGCAAGGGTCATTGGGTAGTTTGATTTTTAATTCACCTAGGCTCTGTTCAACAGAAATGTCACCATTTCTTACGTCAAGAAGATAATTAGCAAACCCTCTTTCATCAGAATGACCTTCTGTAAGAAGTCTAAGATTGGTTGTCAACTCCACTACTTCCAAAGAAAAGATCTCTTTGGTGTTGCATCAACAATTTGTGATCTGACACCATTATTTTGAAGTAGAATATTCTCCTCTCGAGATACTCTAACCAGTCGGTCATGTGTAGCGGAAACAATCATGTCTACGTCTCCGTGCATATTCAGGCATCTATTTCAGTCGCTTTGCCTTGGTTTCATCTGATTCAGTTGCCCGTCTTTCTCTCTGCTAAATTTTCTTTTTCAACCACATATTATATATAAATGAAAGCTCGTTAAGAACTATCTGGTTTAGTGTGCTAGAAACAGCAGCGATTACGTAGTTATTATTGTAAAGCTTATAGTGTTCCAAGTAGCCATTCCAACAAAATTACTTCTTCATTAAAAAAAAATATATATATACCGGTATGTTAAAGAATTTTCATCTTATCAAAAATATTCATTTAACCATCTCCGGAAACTGATAATATTCTTGAAATTGTGCCTCGTATCAAAGTTATATTGTAAAATCAGTAAAATAAAGTACAGTGAACTTGTCACCAGGAGTGGAAAATCGAACGTTCCCTTCAAGGGAAAGATGAAAGTAAAGAAATTAATGAAAAACAGCAGAGTTTTACATCCTCTAAGTTAAAAAAAATGGTGGCTACTAATAAGGAACGCAGAACCACGTGAGTTTCATACGTGAATAAGAACTGGGTAGGAGAAACAGTGTGAGAAGAGTGAAGGAAAGTGTAATGGAAACAGGCAAAGTCGAAAGTGAGGTGAAGGGAAAAGATGAGGAGAGAAGAGAGTTGAAGGATAAGAAAGGATTTAATGCGTTAAAATGAAGCGTAGGCGGAGAATGAAAACGTTCATTTAAGCTTGACGAAAATATGGTGTGAAGTTCGAATAAGAAATGTAATTCCTTCCTTTTCCTTGAGAATGTGGCTCCGTGGTAAGTGGTAGCGTTCAAATGGATGACAACAGGTTGGCCTGGGATATATAGTAGTACGCTTCGGTTATGCTCCCGAAACTGATCAGTTAGGGGTCGACCTGTTTCTCCAATGTAAAGGGCACTTGTTCGAAACGTTGAATTTTCCACTCATCATGACATGTTCACTGTAATATATATTTATATATATATATATATATGTGTGTGTGTGTGTG
>NC_068982.1:174418861-174419798 GCF_001194135.2 Octopus bimaculoides | reverse complement strand
GATTGGTAACCGGTATAGCTTTGTTTACGTCCCCTTAAATAGGCGGTTTGGTGAAAAGAGTTCGATAGAACAATTCCCAGACAGAATAACAACTGTGGTAAATTTGATCGCGCACTCCCACCCCCTCCCAAAGATACAGAAGTCAGACAAACAAACAGAAACTCCTCCAGCCTGAGCGCAGTCCAACGACTAAAACAAGTAAAACAATGAAATACGGGTACACACATACATACACACATTCATTCATTCAGTCATTCATTCATACATACATACACAAATACATGCATGTGTACATACACAAACGTACATACGCATACATTCATGCGTGCGAAAATACGTACGTAAACACACACACACACACAGATACTTACACACATACACACACGCATACACACACACATACGCACACGCACACACATTCTGACGCAGGCGCAGTCATGTATACAACAAATCCAGTCAGCATGTATTAATATAGTGTTAAATGATATTTCCTTTGATTTATAGACTAACACAATCACTTTACCTTCGCTGTCGTTGCATATTGTATTCGCTTACTCTTATAATTTATTTCTGTTTTATTAACAGTCAAAATTACTGCTTTTCATGCATGTTTGAAGTAGGTTAAATGGTCTATAATTGTGCCTGTAATTCAATTATTCACTAGCTCTCTGTCGCTTTTTCTGTTTGACAAAGAAATCGTTGGGTCAAATATACAGTTAATATGTATGTATGTATGTATGTATGTATCTATCTATCTATCTATCTATCTATCTATCTATCTGTCATTCCATTACGTGCTCACACCCACTCACCCACGCATACATATATACATGCACATTCTTCCTTTCTCTTTCTCTCTGTCACTCTTCTTCTGTACACACACACACACACACACACACACACACACACACACACACACACACACACACACACACAC
>NC_068982.1:174416341-174417778 GCF_001194135.2 Octopus bimaculoides | reverse complement strand
TAATAATAATAATAATAATAATAATGATAATAATAATAATAATAATAATAATAATAATAATAATAACAACAACATCGAAAAATACCTTAGGAATGAGAACCCAAGTTCGAAATTTCCCCAAGACACCTGATGAAGGCTGGAGTGTATATCAGCCGAAACGTTGTGTTAACAACAAACAAGATGAGGACAAATATCTGTCAAATGTAAATAATGTAAATAATGTACGTAATTCCTCATCTCTTAAACATAGAAATGTATGCATAAATACACGCATACATACATATGTACATACATACATACATACGTACGTACGTACATACATACATACATACATACATACATACATGCATGCATACCATACATACGTATACAAACACGCATACATAAAGAGGATAACTACGGACAACTATTTCGAAACTTCTGAGTTCTAAATCCGGAAAATAAGTTTACTTTGGTACCAATAATAATTGCTATACTTGGCTTTGTTAGTAATGGCTAAGCTGGAGGGGGGGGGGGGGTAAAAAAAACAAACCGGCCAGCTAACTCGCATATTAACATTACAATCTGTAAGCGGAATGGTAAAAATATGCAAGACTTTTTTCAAGTTTAAGATGTGAATTTCTTTTTGTAATCTACATTCCATCGATAAAGCTTCGTATTTTGGGGAGAAACCAGCTTCTTCCTTGCAGGATGATTTCAAATAATTAAAAATAGGCATGAACGTACGTACACACATATATGAGTGTGTATATGTGTGCACGTGTAAGTGTGTGCCATAACTCAATGAAAGGAAATTTAATGATAATAAAAGGTATGAATAAGATCAGAAAGGAAGCACATGGCGTTTATATTCGTTAAGCTATTAAACAAACACTTTGCCCCAGCATTGCCGCAGTGTAATGACTGAAGCAAGACAGAAAAAATAAAAGAACAAATACAGTGACACTCATTCCTGTACTCATATTTAGACACACACACACACACACACACACACACACACACACACACACACACACACACACACACACACACACACACACACACACACACACAAACACACACATATACACACACATACACACACGCTAGGTCGCACACACGTGGAGATATTACTGTGTGAGTGTAATTAGAATAAAATAAGAACAAGTGGAAGAAAGCTATTTTATACACTCATACATACATGCATTCATACATACATACATATACATACACAGACACACACATGCACACATACACACATATATACATACATATACACCCGTATACATACATGTATACATACATACACACACACACTCACACACACATATATACGATAGAAAGAAATTGAGGTGTATGGTAGAAGAGAAAGAGATAAAGAATGAGAGAGAAAAAGAAAGAGAGAAAGTGAGAGAGAAATAGAAAGAAGAAGAGCGAGAGAGAGAGAGAGAGAGAGAG
>NC_068982.1:174414987-174416331 GCF_001194135.2 Octopus bimaculoides | reverse complement strand
AGAGAGAGAGAGAGAGAGAGAGAGAGAGAGAGAGAGAGAGAGAGTATGGAACATCCAGAAGGAAAAAAGAAAGAGAAGTGAAACTAAGGAATGAAGGGAGTAGTACACGCGACTACTGGGTAGGTAGAGATATAGAGAGATGATAAGGGAGAGAGATGATAAGGGAGAGAGATAAAGACGAAGGGAGAGAGAGAGAGAGAGAGAGAGAGAGAGAGAGAGAGAGAGAGAGAGAGAGAGAGAGAGAGAGGAAGGGAGAGAGAAAGAGAGGGAGAGAGGATAAGACATGGTACGGGAGATATATCCGAGGAAAGAAATTGTGATATGGTTGTAAATCAAATTTCTCCCTGAAACCTGTTGCGAATGATCATTTGGTATGTGTTTAACGGGTCTGCAAAATATGAAACAATGCCAATCCCCATACATGTACACAAACACACACATAAATACGCAAACACAATCACATGCACTCACACACACACACACACACACACACACACAAATATATACACATACATGCATATATATATATATATCAATATATATACATACATACATATATATCTATATCTGTATATATGTATATCTGTATGTGTATATATATATATATATATATATATATATATATATATACATACAGATACGAATATAAGTCCGTTTATGTTTGAGAGTTCTACGTGTATGTGTGAGTGTGTAGACATGTGTGTGCTAATTGCTCCGGTGTTGATTTCTGAGTACTGACGTTACCTTTGAACATGTAACAGATGCGTACATATATAATACAAACACAGATGTATGCATACGTGCATACATTCACACATATATATAGGTGTATATATCTAGTTGCCTCGTCTGCTGAAGTGCAATTGCTGAAAAGATGACGTCTACTGAGGCAGAAACTCGTATCCGAGGCTATCGTTTTCTAAATAGCATATAAATTTTGGAGAATTCTAGAGTCCTAAAATTACCTCCCCTTTTCATTTGGGATTGTTACCTGTTGCTCCCAATCGATTACTTTATCTTCATTGGAAGTGGATAGATTACCAAAACATCAAGAATTTAACCTATATGGCATTTAATATACGCTTATTCATCTTTGTTATTCAAGTACATGCCATTAGACACTCTAAGTTATTTCTCTTCTCTCATTTTGTCTCATTTATACAAATTAGTTATACCATGGAGGTGTTTTCATTTTAGTATATGTCTAAATTTCACGTCCGTTGAGGATGAGCTATAACTATTGCAATGCTGATGACACCTACTCAGCAAGAAACGACACACACACACACACACACACACACACACACACACACACACACACACACACACACACACACACACACA
>NC_068982.1:174413730-174414678 GCF_001194135.2 Octopus bimaculoides | reverse complement strand
ACACACACACACACACACACACACACACACACACACACACACACACACACACACACATACTGACGATATATAAATCGGTCAGAAGTTCATATTTCCGTAAAAGAAGCACACCCTAAAACATTAGAACAGTAATATATATTTTTAGGAAGTTAAAAGTTATGACCGGTCGTAGAGAGAGAATTGGTTTCGCACCTATAAAGTGTTTATCAGTATAGGCGACTCATCAGACTCAAATAGCTGAAGGTGCATAACCTATCTACAACTGGAGGGATGAATACGTAACAGTCAGTTGATCATAATTCTCCGTGCTACGGACGGGACACGGTGTTAAGCCCTTTACACCGATTCTGGTCGCGGTGATATTCAAGTGAGCTGTGGTAGGACTATTCAACGAATGGCGAATTCCAAGTCTGAAGTAGGAGACGTTTTAGATGAAAGCATTGACAGAATACTTCTTTCCTCCACTTTAAAATGAACCCTGGGTCGAGCGAGTTTTTTTAGGATTCTTGCTCTCGTTCGACCCGGGGTTGTTTTGAAAGAAGTATATGTATGCATATATGTATGTATGTATGTATGTATGTATGTATGTATGTATTATGTATATATGTATATGCGTGTGTGTGTCTGAGCCTGTGTGTGTGTAAACACACACACACACACACACATTTACCGGTCTGTGTGCGTGTCTGTGTATGTGTGCGTGCGTGCGTGTCTTTGTGTTTATGTTTGTCCCCCAGCACCACTTGACAACCGATCTTGGTGTGTTTACGTCTCCGTAACTTAGCGGTTCAGCAAAGAGATTGATAGAATAAATACTGGGGTCGATTCATTCGACTAAAAGTTCCTGAATGCGGTGTCCCAGCATGGCCGTAATCAAATGACTTCAACAAGCAAAAGATAAATGATAAAACGGATATATCCCATATATATATATATATATATATATAT
>NC_068982.1:174409942-174413720 GCF_001194135.2 Octopus bimaculoides | reverse complement strand
TATATATATATATATATATATACATACAGAAACGCCTCGGAAGTGGAAGGGAGTGATAGATATAGATATTTCGCGGTCATCTCCGCTCTTTATTGCCATATACTCATCCACCTCCGAAACGACCTGTCTCTGCCTGCTAGAAGTATGTATACAAAATAGCTTAAAGGCAATTTGCTGATGTGAAAATGCGTCTCACAAAGAAACCAAAATTTGAATTTCTACACACATATACACATATTTACATATGCACTCACACACACACACACACACACAGAGGGTAAAAGGGTAAAAGCCCCTTAAGGTCGTGAGTGACCATGGGATTGCACCTTGCAAGCTCCCCTCCGAGGCAGAAATTTGGGCAAGACCAGCAATCGCCCATGCATATCAGCCTCCGTCTCTACGCCAGTGATGTTATCCGAGGGAAAAGTAAAATGCCGATGCAGCTTGGTATCAGTGATGTCGCAATTCATTTCTGCAGATAAGGGAACTGGAGCAACGTGAAATAAAGTGCCTTGCTCAAGAACACAACACACAGCCCGGTCCAGGAATCAAACTCACTACCTCATGATTGTGAGATTGATGCTCTAACCACTGAGCTATGCGCCTTCACTTGCTTATATAAAACGTATTAGACTGTCCCTTTTCATCTATATTTCCCCCTCTCATGTGTGGTAATATATATTTAATTTATGCCTACAATAATATAACTTCGACCTAAATCTTTGTTCATAAAAAAAACTACTGACATTTAAGTTATTGTATAAAACAAAAACATGCTATACTTAGAGAATATACCTAATATTACAACTATGAGGTGCAAAACCCAACATTTTGCCCATAAATATTCAGCATTTAACATTCAAAATATAAACGTCCAGAAGCTACTGTCTGTGTCATCTCGGCTGATGATATGCAAGTTTTTAAAGGACAAATGCCCAGACATCTTGTCACTCGCACGACCTGAAATGCGGTGAACCAATTTTAGACCCGTTGATAAATGCTACTTCAGCACAAATATACAGCAAAGATATTACTTACAAATGTATGCAATATACGAATATATATGTATGTACGTACGTATATTCACACACACACACACACACGCACGCACACACACACAGACACACACACACACACACACGAATAAGTAAATAACAAATTGATGGATACGCGCATATATATATATATATATATATATATATGTGTGTGTGTGTGTGTGTATGTACGTGTGTGTGTGTGTTTGTATGTTAGTGTGTTTGTATTCATGAATGTATGCGCGCGCATGTGTGTATGTATAATACTGTATCGGCCCTCAATTGAATTCGGCCCCCCCCTCTGAAAATCAAGACGCTAACCGTTACTTGCGTGCCAATTGGCAATAGAACTGTCAATCCTAGTGGATGATCGGCTAATTAATATCACAGCCGGAAAATTTTCCAAATCTTTAGAATTAGAGTTCCCTTTGTTCCTCTGACCACTCCTTCAAAGAAGTGCCAGTCCCTGGTGAAAAGAAAACAAACCTTTCGAATAAACCATGTGAAGCAGCCTAATAACTTCCATTTGTCACTGCCTTATTAGCATATGGAGAAATAATCAGTACACTTCCTGTTATCCTATAGAAAATATAGGCATTCCAAATTCTTCAATTAACTATCCCTATTTTCTTGATATACTTAAAACAAAACACACACACACACACACACACACACACACACACACACACACACACACACACACACACACACACACACACACACACACACAACCACACACACACAGGGACGCATGCACGCTTGCGCGCGTACACACACACTCGCAGACATAGACATTAATTCACAGACATAAACACTGGAATGGGTCAACCAATTTTCTTATACCCACACTACAGTTCGACCGTAAAAAGACGATTCATGTCATGTATATACATACATAAATACATACTACACACGCACGCACATATTTATATATGTATGTGTATGTATATATATATATATATATATATATGTGCATACCTATATATTTTTTATTATCTATATATATGAAATTTGATATGAATATACATACATACATACATACATACATACATACATACATAGATATGTATACGTACGTATATATATATTCTCTTATTCTATTTTTTAAATTTGTTTCAGTCAATTGACTGCGGCCATGGTGGAGCACCGCCTTTAGTCGAACAAATCGACCCCAGGACTTATTCTTTGTAAGCCTAATACTTATTTTATCGGTCTTTTTTTTATTTACCGAAACGCGAAGTTACGGGGACGTAAACACACCAACATCGGTTGTCAAGCGATGTTGGGGGGTACAAACACAGATACACCAACACACACACACATACACATACACACATACACATACACACATACATATAAACGATGACGGATTTCTTTCAGTTTCCGTCTACCAAATCCACTCACAAGGATTTGGTCGGCAGGAGGCCATAGTAGAAGAAACTTGCCCAAGGTACCACACTGTGGGACTGAACCCGGAACCATACCACACAGCTGCGCCTATATACATTTCATCGATATCTATGAAATGGTGAGGTGATCTCGTGACATTAAAGGACATAACTGGATACATCGGTTCAAACACACAGCCACCGACAGACACACACCAACACACACACACACACACACACACACACACACACACACACACACACACACACACACACACACACACACACACACACACACACACACACACACGCATGCACACACACGCATGCACACAGAGGCACATACAGACGCACACATACAGGCACGCAAACACACAACTATTTACACATGTTGGTCTACAAATTTTCCACTTGCAAAGTGGGATATAATTCAGACTACAGTACAAGACACATGCTTACTGTGTCGCGCAGAGAAATCGAACCAGAACATCGTAGCTGTGAAGAAAACTTTTTAACTACACAGGTATGCATGTGCCTAATTTCATGTGGTTAATTGGGGTTTTAGCTGAAACAATCTCTAAAGGCAGGTTAACTATATTTACATATGATTCATAGTTTATGTTATGTGTCTTGCTGAAAGGTATTTCCGATTATTGTCTTTTCAATAAAATTGTTTATCCCGATCTCTCACCTTTAACCTAGTAGTGAATGTATTATCGCTGTGAATGTATTATCAAGGACATAGTACTATATCTATGTGGCGTATTGGAGAACTAGGATAGCGATTAAAACGGAAGAGGAACTTGCTACTATTGATAATTGTCATTATTATGGGTGAAAGGGATGAGGTGGAAGTACATATCAGTAGCAAACAGGATGTTAAAAGGTTATACTTGTGTTGTTTAGTCTTAGGTCAGTCACAACCGAGAAAACCTACTATTAAAAGCATTCCAGCCTTGACCATTTCACTATTTTATGTATCTAGGCCTACCTTGTTTGATGTGTACTTCCTATTTTAAGACTGCGAGATTTAATTGAAAGTAATGTCGCTGCTGTTTCTCGTAAGTCGAACAACAGCCAAATAGAAAAATGGCCTTCTTTTTGTTACTTGTAATGAAAGTAGTGTTGTTGGTCATGTTGGTAACTATTGTATCCATAATGCCTGGTGTGACTGCAACAGTGGTTGTCGGTGTTTGGTTTCAAGGCTCTGATTAAGCTCACGTAGTTTTAGGTTCAGTCCCACTGCGTGACACCTTGGGCAAATGTCTTCCACTACGTTTCTGACGAAACAAACCTTTATGAGTGGATTTGATAAACGAAAACTGAAAGAAGCCCATCGTATATATATATATATAT
>NC_068982.1:174409110-174409425 GCF_001194135.2 Octopus bimaculoides | reverse complement strand
CAGCTCTGGTGTTGGGTGCATGTCTTCTTTCTTCTATTCCCTGGCCTCTTCGATGCAGCATCAACGAGTGTCAGCGTCCGACTGATCGTCGTGTCAAGTTCCCCTTTTTATATCTGCTGCTAGGCTCCAGCAGGCAGCCCCTATATATATATAGGGAGATTCACGAAAAGACAACAGACGAAGACAGGTGGTGTAGACAACAAATGGATGTATTAGTATAACGCTCGAGAATAGAGAAAGTCTTTAACGTTTCGAGCCTATGCTCTTCAACAGAAAGGAACACAGAAAGAAACAAGGAGAGAAAAAATGTGTGTA
>NC_068982.1:174404011-174404958 GCF_001194135.2 Octopus bimaculoides | reverse complement strand
TATATATATATATATATAGATATATATATATATATATATGAGGTGTTGATAGATGTAATGGTAATGGGATTGAGAGTTTATTTTATTTATAGTGAATTCAGATGCATGGGCTTTGTGCTGAGTGCCCAAAAGCAATATTATAACGCTTAGCAGTGGTCGTTATGAGAGTGAGATTGATAGTCGAAATGCGGCAGGGTTGAAATACAGCCGTGATAGTTTTTGCAGCGTTAAAGTACGAGTTATCAAAGTGGGCAAATGTATTCTGGTGCAGGTAGATGTTTGCCACGGAAATAAGGGAAACACTTTGTGTGGAATCATTGCTTATATTGCAACGGAACGTTAGACGGTGACTATAAAAATTAGACAGATGACCACAGTGATGTAAACCGATGAAGAAGTGACGAAGAGTTTGAAATGAAAAGTCTCTCTATGTTATTTATTGTGGTAACTAAGTGATTAAGTAGCATAAGCGAGCGTTTGTTAATTCGCATTTTAGAGTATGATATCATGGTCTTGGTCTTCGTATGGCAAACTGCTGGTTGACGTGTAAAGATTGTTTGCTTGTTTAGATTTTCAGTTGTGACAATTTCAATCGCTAATGTGGTAAAGGTCACAACTGCGCTATTTCAATTATCATCTTCACTTGGAGTTGTAAAGACTTGTACATTCTTCACGAATATAAGGAAAAACAACCCATGGTAGCGGTTAAGAAGGTTTTATTCACTTCTTAAATTAGCCAGTAAATTGACCAATGTAGATCAAGCTAAGATCGGCAACAAGGAAATGAACATATGAGAGAATTAATTATTTTACATCACAAAAATAATATACAGAAGGGAACAAGACTATACATACATACATACATACATACATACATACATACATACATACATACATGTGTATGTGTGCGTGTGTGTGTTTGTATATATATATATATATATATATAT
>NC_068982.1:174399072-174403603 GCF_001194135.2 Octopus bimaculoides | reverse complement strand
ACTTCAACCACGGCCTCCGGATGACTTCGGAATCTCCTGCAACTCTTCTGGGCGGTCTCTTTATTTAAGTTGGTGAATGCTGCCATAATCCTAGTCTTCAGTACATCTTTGGTGTTACCAGGAGTTTTGTTTGTCTCTCGTTCAACTGCGCACCACACATAATAACCAGGGGGACTGCAGTCTGGGGAGTTAGGTGGCCAGATGCTTGGGGTGATGTGGTCGCAAAAATTGTCTGACAGCCATGACTGGGTTCTCCTGCATGTGCAGTGCAGAGTCCTGTTGCCAGACATAGGGTCTTCCAGCAGCCACCCTCTTGACCCAGAGCAGCACTACCTCCTCCAGGCACATGATGTAGGCCTCCATGTTGAGTCTAAAGCCGTGTGGGAAGATGAATGGAGGCATAACGTCACCATTACTAGCGATCACTCCAAATACCATGATGTTGACTGGATGATTGATTCTTATCACTCTCGGTACATGTTTTGGGGACTCAGATTGACACTTAACACTCTGAAATGTTCGTATTGGAGCTTCCGGCGCGAATGCTAAGTAGTACAGCGTGTCGTTCCAAATTTCTGGCAGAGTGAATTGCATCATGGTGCTGTATTTCTCTCAGATGGTGCCCAACTGACCCTACTATACTGTGTAGTTGACAAAACCAAAAAGACGCAATGCGCATGCGCAAAATTAAAAATATAAAATGGTGACAATTTACCTATCACAATTTACCCTGTGTATGTATATATGTATGTATATGTGTGTGTATGTGTGTGTGTACCTACATATATATATATATATATATATATATGTGTGTATGTATACATATACTAAAAAGGAGCATTAACACAGCATTTAGAGATTAACACAACTTTCAACAATGTTTACCAGTGATGCATATAATATAGATACATACACACATACACGCACACAGATATATCAATAAATATGTTTGTAACCTACACACACGGAACATAAATGGGACCCTTTCTGTTTGCCTTCGCTTTTTGAGATTTTAAAATTAAGTGAGCATTTTCAAATTTGGTGTATTGATGTAATTTTTCACGCTGAATTTCAGGCCGTTATTTTCTTGTTCCAGAAAATAAAAGGAAAAGTTACAAAGGTTTAAAGTTTGATAATTTTTAGCCAATCTGAAAACAGGATTTGGTAGCTGTTATTTTGCGCGTGACTACATTACGACAAAACATTCATGACAACATTTCGACCAGAAAACATGTTTTAAGCATCTAATAAGCACTTCATGCAAAAAATGACCAATAATATTAAAAATAAAATCAAAATGGAAAAATTAAATTAAATAAAATGTATACAAAAGTTTGTGATGGGTACCGCAAGTTGCACGTGATGCAATATAATGTTGATATACATGTAGCTGAAGTTTTGAGTGATTTGACAGTGAGATTTGGGTCAGTATATTGTTAAAATGATATTGATGTGAGGAGAGATGAATATATCTGGCTGCATGAGAAAAGGAAGTCTAGGGAGTTTCTAGAAGGTTGCGAGGATTTTTTTCTGATTTCTTGTGAAGGAGAGGGAAAGTGGTACAGGAAAGATCAAGAGGCAGAGTATAGAAGTTGGAAGTTGCAGAGGATGTGCGTTTCAATAAGAGTGTGGCTAAGTGGAAGATGGCGGAGATAGGGGATCGAGTCAGTTGGTTTGTAAGTACGGAGTTTTAGACCGACAAGGATCCAGTGGCGTGTGTTATCTGCAACTGACTGATATGATCTGTGTAAATGATGAAGTCACAAAACTTATGAATATAGGATAGTGAATTTTATCATTCTGGGTTGTGAGGAGAATATTGGAGACAGGAATAGAAGTCAGAGGGATTACAATGAAGGAAGAAGAGTGTGGAGATTGGAAATAGGGATAGAAACATCTGGGAAGTTGGTGGAGGTGTGAGACATGGTAAAAGTGAATTCTAGAGCAGGGTAAAGCAAATTAACCTAAGAGATGAAGACGCTGTCTAGAGAATGTTGTTGGTATGATTCAGTCGTTACTATAGCGATACTACAACTCTTGTGTGAATCTACTGAGCTGCTAAAAGATCGGCACTTTAATGTGGTCTACAAAAAAGATTGGGTGGTTTGCGCTCATCCAACATGTTCCTAGTCTAACTATCCATCAAACAAGAAAGACGTAATACGGACTAATTCTTTAGGCGAATGACTTGTTGGGTAGCGATTGGAATCAGCGATTTAAGAAGAGCTTAAGGGCTGACAGGTTGATGATGTGGAGGATTGCCGAATAGATTGATTCAACATCCATGGTCAATAAAAATTTAGATCATATTGGAGGGAACAGAACGATTTGGAAAGGTTTAGGCGTCCTTAGAAACTTGGGCTGATAGCGATACACCAAAGTACTTACTCCATGCAGAGGCCGGTGGAAAGATAGGTTGGTTAGGACAGTCGGGTTTATGGGTTTAGTGAAAGAAGTAAATAGTGGGAGTGCACTGCGTAATTAACATGAGGTTGATAGCAGAGGGAGGTGGAAGTGAGTTAGTAGAGATGAGTTCGTGTTTGGCTCTGGCTGGTAAACTACTTATAAGTTCTATCCGACACTTCCGTTAGCTTCATAGATATCGTAATATATACTCAGCTACCACGAACACGTACTTGTCCCGGATGTAAAAAAGACATATAATATGTATGTGAGTATATGGGTGTGCATGCACATGCATTCACACATACACGCGCACACATATCTGTGCGTATGTGTGTGCGTATATGTGTACACCCTACCCCATATATATATATATATATATATATATATATATATATATGTTTGTCCTAGGTTGTTTTTAAATCAGCAACATAATATTATATCAATATATATTGCTCTAAACCTATTCGCATGCGTCTCGGATATATATATATATATATATATATATAAAACAAGGAATACGTCACTCCCGAATACCAAGTTAATATATCCAGTTTCTATGTTAATTTATTTCATGGAACAATGCTAGTCTATTTTTCGAGGAAATTGATGGTTCTCTCTTCATTGCTAAAATTCGACAATGAAGTTCGTGATTTTGTCAAGATTATATGTCATTGGAAGAAGAATTTGGCAGGTAAGGGCTGTCCCTTCGTCTGAAAGAGAAATATTTTTCTTTCCTCATATGAAACCATATCAGATTAGTTTTTCCAGTTTACAATCTTAGCCTCACGACATTCGTACTGTACTATTTGTACCTATTTTGTATTTATATCTTATCAAGTATAGTATGGCTGAAGTAGTTTACACTATACTTATTACACAATCTTCTGCAGCGGGTCTTTTTTTCCTCTTCTCGTACTGTGACAAACACAATTACATCCATGACAGTCATACGCCCTTTACTATATCTTTACAAAGCGTAAATCTCCACAAGTGTATATTAATAACACACAATACGTGTATTATTAATATATTTTCAATGAAGTATACTTTGAATCGAAGCAAAAGTTATGTGTCTGATATGTCTTCTCTCACAGTGCAATCATTAGACCGTAATTGACTTGTCTCCACGCTGTGTGTTCTCAACAACAATTGCAAAGGCTTTTGTTTGTTTGAAATTAGAGATGTTATGCACACACCTTTCATATTTTGTGTTGTACCAACCAGATTTCGTACAAAATTCAAATCGTAAATCTTCCACTTCACTGAATTCTTCTCATCGCTTCCTGTTAACATGTTACACTTAATAATTCAAATGCATCGTTAACTATCCAAGCTTATTGAAGTGATAGGATAACCCACGTTATAGGTTATTGGTCTACAAGTTCATAGAAATGAAGTTAAAGCTCACTGCATACATTTCTTGGTGTTTTATTTATTGATTTTCTTTGACTATCATTGAACCCTAACACCACATTCTATATTGCTTCTCTTGACATAGCTGTCAAGAATGTGACCCAGGTCATCTGGAAATATTATCCACGATAGACCATGGTCCTACCCGGTATTGAACTATATCTCAATACTATAGAACTACAACTAAAAGGCATATATGAGTTTAGATAACATTTACATTTTTTATATATATAAGTATTTACTATGAATAATAATGTACATAAGAATCCTTATCACTAAGTGATACTTTTCGGCGACCTGTTATCGGTTTGACTACCTGACCGTCTGTCTTCCTTTTTCTTACTCTCTTCAGTATTATTTACAACCATCAAGCACAGTCACTTCCTTCCCGAAGACAAATACTTTCGAAATAGCTAGAGCCTCCTTTTCCCAGGTCACCCAAAATTCTGAAAATGAAGAACCATTTCTTTTTTTTTTTTGTGGTATCACAAACGAAAACAAGTTTATTCGGACCCATATATGTATATATATAATCATACACACATGCAGGACCACTGATGAGGTCACAGAAGTGTGACGAAAGAACTCTGGCCGAAATAAGATTAAGATTAATGTAATATAAAGCTGAAGCAAATTAACACCAAATATACAGTGCGTGTGTTTTTATTGGCTAAACTGGCAATATGACCATCCCCAAGTACAACAACATATA
>NC_068982.1:174398002-174398736 GCF_001194135.2 Octopus bimaculoides | reverse complement strand
ATATATATATATATATATATATATATATATAAAATCATACAAACATGCGCAGGTATAGCTGTGTGGTAGAAAGTTTGCTTCCTAACCACATGGTTCTGGGTTCAGTCCCACTGCTTGGCACCTTGGGCAGGCGTCTTCTACTATAGCCTCGGGCCGATCAAAGCCTTGTGAGTGGATTTGGCAGGTGGAAACTGAAAGAATTCCGTCGTATATGTATGTGTGTGTGGGTGTATGTATGCTTGTGTGTGCGTGTGTCTTTGTGTGTGTCTTTGTGTCTGTGTTTGTCCCTCCTCACTGACTGACAACCGGTAATGGTGTGTTTACGTCCTCGTAACTTACTGGTTCGGTGAAAGAGGCCGATAGAATAAGTACTAGGCTTCGTTTCAATCGACTAAAGCCCCCCAAGGCACTGCCCCAGTATGACCGCAGTCTAATGACTTAAACAAGTAAAAGAATAAAATAACACACACACACACACACACACACACACACACACACAAACAAAGTCATAACTATTTAAAATTTTATATTTACAAAACGCACAATGATTACATAATTCTGTAGAGAGTTATACGGACATTAAGCCAAACTAATAAATTACTTTATTCTTTTACTTTTAACCATCATTAGATAGTGACAATTTTGAAGCCCCACCTTGTTACGCTTAATGCTTGTGACAGCCCATCAAAGATGATGACAGCGTCGATCCAAGACATTCATCCTCCTCCTCCACC
>NC_068982.1:174394595-174397992 GCF_001194135.2 Octopus bimaculoides | reverse complement strand
ACACACACACACACACACACACACACACACACACACACACACACACACACACACACACACACACAAACAAAGTCATAACTATTTAAAATTTTATATTTACAAAACGCACAATGATTACATAATTCTGTAGAGAGTTATACGGACATTAAGCCAAACTAATAAATTACTTTATTCTTTTACTTTTAACCATCATTAGATAGTGACAATTTTGAAGCCCCACCTTGTTACGCTTAATGCTTGTGACAGCCCATCAAAGATGATGACAGCGTCGATCCAAGACATTCATCCTCCTCCTCCACCTCCTGCGCATTATTTCTTATGGGGGCGGACACGGCTGACAAGACCGATACGAGCTAGGCAGATCCTGTAGTACAGAGGACACAGAAAGTGACCCCGAACAGCAGCCACAGGGAGTTGATTGACAACGTTTCCTCTCTTTAAACAGTCTTCTACGTTCTGTTTCAAAGCGTTCTACTCCAGCATCACACTCAGATCTCCAGGCCTTCCAATGACGAGGTGCTATCAAAGATTTTGCGGACTAGTTATGTTTAATAAACAATAGCTTATTTACCTAAGTTTTAACATTATCTCCTTCGAAATAGTCGCTTTGTGCAGCAATACATCGGTCCCAGCGTTCCTACCATGTTTGGAATCTGGCCTGGAAGTCGTTTTCTGTAAGCGAGTCGAGGACCTTCTGCGATTTGCTCTGGACGTCGACAACAATGTTAAAATGGCGACTTTTTTAATGTCTTTATTGCCCACAGGGTGCTAAACATAGAGGGGACAAACAATGATAGCCGAAGGGATTAAGTCAATTACACCGACCCCAGGGCGTAACTGGTACTTATTTAATCGACCCCGAAAGGATGAAAGTCAAAGTCGACTTCGGCGGAATTTGAACTCAGAACATAACGGCAGACGAAATACCACTAGGCATTTCGCCCGGCGTGCTAACGATTCTGCCAGCTCGCCGCCCTTTGAGCTGCATTTTCACCTTGGGGAAGAGATAGAAGTCTGCAGGGGCGGATGCAGAAATGATACTATGTTGTTTTTGGCGAGAAATTCACAAGTGAGATCTCGGTGAAGAATCTTTGCGGATCACAGATCCTGTCGTTTCCACCAAATGTCCTCTCTCAAATACTTCAAAACATCGCATTAGAACTCTCGATTAATGGCCTGCCCCGAAAGACGAATTCTCGATGGACAATGCCACATTTTCAGGGGTGACACTCGTGGTATGTTCTCCAGGTCACTCATCGTCTTTCGGGGACGTTCTTCCACTTTTGAAGCACCCGTGCCATTCAAAACATTGCGTATGACCCATTGCTTTGTCGCCATAAGTTTACCGAAGCATGCTCAATGTCTGTAGCAGATTTCCATGACAAAATCGCAGACTGCAGTATACATATGATCACTGCTATCTTTTACTGCGCCGGCAACTCTGTGCTGCCATCTGTCGGCGCGATACAAAACTAGTCCGGGAACTTTTTGACACCACATTGTAACAGCCAGGGGCTCCAACCGATTAGCATGAAAACCATTTAAAAG
The DNA here is from genome assembly GCF_001194135.2 of Octopus bimaculoides. Classification (NCBI taxonomy): domain Eukaryota; kingdom Metazoa; phylum Mollusca; class Cephalopoda; order Octopoda; family Octopodidae; genus Octopus; species Octopus bimaculoides. The sequence continues at coordinate 174,396,444 of NC_068982.1, read as the reverse complement.
CGCCACTTTGAAGCGCCACCTTGTAATGAACAGTCAGTTACTATGACTCCAGTACTAATTGTATCGGCTGATATATTTTGATTATGGTAAACACTTGTTTGCTGAGAGCGCTGCTGTAATCCGTCTCTGATTTCTCATCAGGTAGTGAAGCAAGTCCCTAGGTGTTTAGGTCCCTTCCACCGCGACACCACAACTGATTGGGGGTCACCCACTATGTAGGTGACTATTTTGTTAACCTCGGAAAAGTGAAAGGTAATGTAGAGCGGGGTGAGATTTGAACGGAAGGGACGTAACGAAATCTCGCAATGTAACTTATCTAACGCACAACTGATTCTGCTTTCCGCCCACCACAAATAAATAGACTGGTAAACAAGCATAAAATGCTTTTAAATTGATAAACAGATATTGAAAGGCGTACTCAGATCAATATAGAGATAGAAATAAAGAGAAAGAGAGATACGTACATTGATAAACAAAAATAGGTGGTTATGTATCTAGAGCGAGTAAAGTAGATACACAACTAATCAGTTGCAATTTATTCCATATTGCTTACATTCTATTTTTAATTAGTGTTAATTAATAAAAATTGTTAGGTTGTCTCCTCTACTTTTATCTTTCACGTGTTTCAGTCACTGGACTGCAGCCATGCCAGTTCACTCCTTGATGAGTTTTTCAGTCGAACGAATCGACCTCATTACTTATTTGTTAAAGTCTGATACCTATTCTCTCGAGCCTTTTGTGTCGAACTGCTAAATTAAAAAGACGTAAACAAACCAACACTGGTTGTGAAGAGGTACACACACACACACACACACACACACACACACACACACACACACACACACACACACACACACACAAACACACACTCGGCATGTCAAAACATTAAATTAGCTGCAGTAAACAGTGAAAAACATTAAAAGATTCGCGAGGAAATTAAATATTTAAAAGCTACGAGCAAACCAACAGGGGTTGTTAGAAATAACAGTCGAAACATTGTTTTCAATCGACGTTTATTAGTTAAAAAGCTCAAGAACGAGAGTTTGCAATACACACCAGGATATTATAAAATAAATTATCTTTCTCATATCTCATTCTCCATATAAATTCACAAAAATAAGAGTCAAACATGGAACGGTGTATCCCACACCGGCGTTTGTTTCCACGTTTTAAAAATACCCAGGTACTCTCAATTTGTTGATTACACTCAATTTGGTGGTTACACTCCTTGTGAGCATGCGCAGCATCTTTGGTTATTATGGAAACAGAGTTCTTTGCAATCAGCTATGGAACACGTGGTGCTGCTTTGCTTAATATGCTAATAAAACTTCACGGTGATGTGTAAAATATTCGCTTCTGATTGGTTAAAATATCCAAATTTTGCAAATTTTAAGGCTAATTACTTTTTAATAATCAATTTATAGGAAAAATGAATTTCATTTTCATAATTAGTGCATAAAATTTAATCTACATACCGAATTTGAAAACAATTGGAACAAAATTGTAGACAGGGACGATAACCACAAAGATCCTATTTATGTATTACAAGGTTGACAGGGTCTTCGAAGCTTATACACTGTAGACTACCATGTAGTTTCCGTTTGCCAAATTTCATTCGCAATTTCACAGAAGGCTATGAGAAAGACACTTAATGCATGTGCTGTTCAAAGGGATCGAACTCAGAACCCTGTGGTTGCAAAGTGAACTTCGTGACCACGCAGCCATGACTGCATCAATAAATAGGAAGGTAGAGGAAGAGGGTGTGAAATACCGAGGTACTAGTAAATAATAAATTGATTTATTTCGTAGGTAATTCTCAAATTGATAATGTGTAACATATATGTATGTG
>NC_068982.1:174388703-174393162 GCF_001194135.2 Octopus bimaculoides | reverse complement strand
GTGTGTGTGTGCGTGTGTGCGTGTGTGCGTGTGTGTGTGTGTGTGTGTGTGTGTGTGTGTGTGCGACAGAGAGAGAGAGAGAGAGAGAGAATACATAATAACAGTGATTGGCATGGGAAAGAAAAAGAACGGTTGCCATAAATAAAATCTGAGAAAAGGGCAACAGTGTGAGTGTGTGTGTTTGTGTGCGCGTGTATGTTTATGTGTGTGTGTGTGCAACTGTGTGTGCGACTGTGCGTGTGTGTGTGTGTGCAACTGTATGTGTGCCACTGTGTGTATGTGTGTGTGTGTGTGTAAGAATGCTAGCTAGAAGGGGAAAATGAGGTAGGTGAGAGAGAAACAGACCGACCGACAGACAGTGACTAGACAACGTCACGCTTATATGACAACGGAGGCAGACACGACAAAAAGAACATTCCTACATAAATTAATACTAAAAGAAAATATAAATACGTATAGTCTCACACTCACACACACACACACACTGACTTGTAGATACACACACTCATACACACATACACACACATAGAGGAAGGCCCACATATACGCTCTCTCACACACATAAAGACATTAAAAAACATACACATATATATAGAAACACATATACACACTGATGTAACAAATATACATAAACACACGCATACCAATACAATAATGTAAAATAAAAAGACCACAATAGTAACACACATACACACACACACACACGCACACACACACACATACACATCAATGATTAATAAAAAAAAAAGCGGAAAAGAAATAAATCACAAAATATAACTAAAAATATAGGAAAAAAGAAAACAAAAATAGAAAATGCACTCAGTGACCTCCTTGCTGAGATCTACAAATCCCATGAAACATGGCCATGTATACACACAATATATGAATACATATAAATTTATAAATATGTATGTATGTATGTATGCATGTAATGTAAAGGAAGGAAACTATGTGAGTGTGTACGTTTATAAATATAGATACGTATATGTATGATTACACATATATACTTTAAACACACACATACACACGCGTACATAGACATACACACATACGCACACAAGCACACACACACCTACGCGCGCGCATAGAGATCGTAAAAAAACGTAACTAGCGAAGCGACGATGGAGCAATTCTGCCATCCCATAACATAACAGCATGAGACGAACAAGAAAACTTCTAGTGTTAAGATTCTGTCCTGAAATATTTATCAACTTCCTAGCGTCATCTTGGAAGCTCACGTATTGGGTTTTACTCTTGGGGAGTCAATACACTTCAGATTTTCAACGATGTAAATTCATCAGGAACGGTGCTACTAGTACACACATATATAGACTTTCTCGACTGCATTCAGAAATAAGCCATTCGACTAATTGACATGAATTTACTCAGAAACATCCTCTAGCCTTTCTATGGCCCAGAGACGTGGTGTCTCCTCTCTGTGACACTGCTGGCTGGTCTCGTAACACTTCAATTCAGGCCCTTTCAACTCATTCTGCTCTGTTTCTCTTGTCACCTACCTTGTGTCCAACATCGCAGACCCTTCTTTCTAACATTAATCACTACCACCAGTTTTTCCTCTCCAGGTCATTGACCTCTGGAATTCTCACCCTGCAAGTGATTTTTCTGTAGTTGTTTGAGTATTGAACTTTACTGTTGGGAAGTTAAAAACATTTTGAGGTTTTCAAGAGCACAAATTCGTTACAATTAAGTACTGATATCCACACAGGCATTCTCGACCATATCCAGACGTCCATTCGACTAATTGGCATAAAGTTACTCATCGACATGCTCGTTTGTAGTGGTTTACGTAGAACGGTAACGGCGTCAGTATATATCTGGTATATATCCTCAAGGTTCAGTGAAAGAAAACAGTAGACTTACTTTGTTTTTAGGAAGTTACCTCAGTTGTCTCATATTGGCTAAAGGCCAGTCATACGATTAATAGACATTCAACCTTGCAGTTTCAAAAGTACCCAAAGTTGCACCACAGGTATAGAAACAAAGTTAACAACAAATCGACTAGTTTTGTTTATGTTTTTATAATCGTTTCTAATATAGACAGAAAATAAGGCGGTGAGTTGGTAGAATCTTTAGCACGCCGGGCAAAATGCTTAGCGGCATTTCGTCTGTTTTCATGTTCTAAGTTCAAATTCCGCCGAGGTCAACTTTGCCTTTCATCTTTTCGGGGTCGATAAAATAAGTATCAGTTGTGTACTGGGGTCGATGTAATCGACTTATACCCGTCCCCAAAATTGCTGGCTTTGTACTAAAATTTGAAACCAGTATAGACAGAACGTTTGAGATTTGAATGAAAAGATTAGTTAATTTAATTGACCACCGTTCTTGACACGTATTTTATTTTATCATTCTCGACAGTGTTTGAACTGGGAGTAGAAAAAGCCGAAAGAAGAAACATAAGAACTTTATCCGATGCTTTAACTATACACCAAATCTACCACTCTATTTTCATATAATAAACAGCAGACAACGCCTCTGCTCATTGTATATTTGCTGACGTCATATATTTATTCACTAAATTAATGACATAGCGAAACTACTGGCACTGTTCTTAACTAGGTTCTGCAGAGCAAACCCTTTGGGATCTATGTGCACAGTGAGGTTGATTGCATGTTTAATAAAATATATGGCAGTAAGGCGGTGAGCTGGCAGAAACGTTAGCACGCCGGGCAAAATACTTAGCGGTATTTCGTCTGTCTTTCTGTTCTGAGTTCAAATTCCGCCGAGGTCGACTTTGCCTTTCATCCTTTCGGGGTCGATAAATTAAGTACCAGTTGCGTACTGGGATCAATCTAATCGACTGGCACCTTCCCCGCCAAAATTTCGGGCTTTATGCCTAAAGTAGAAAAGAATAAAATATATGGTAGTAAATATATCTACACACATATATGCTAATTAAGAAATTGCAATTACAAGCCATTACTGGAACTGAGAAAATATTTAAGATTTGTTGAAAATTAGCTTCCACTATGTACATTAGCGCAATATAGGCATATATATACCTGTGTATATGGATGTACATACATCAAACATATATGTATACATAATCAATCACTCATAAAATATTTATGCAAGCACATTTACCCACAGATATTTTTTTTTCGGTCTTTCAAAGCCTAGCCAGGCTCATGGGCCCGGTTTCCAGGTTTCTATGGCGTATGTGTTCCCCCACCAGCTGGACGGGACGCCAGTCCATCGCAGCGTTACTCAAGAAATAGAAAGGAAGAGTGAGAGAAAGTTGGGGCGAAAGAGTACAACAGGGGTCGCCACCACCCCCTACCAGAGCCTCGTGGAGCTTAGGTGTTTTCGCTCAATAAACACTCACAAGGCCCGGTCTGGGAATCGAAACCGCGATCTTCCAACTGCAAGTCCGCTGCCCTAAACCCACAGATATACTTGCACAGATATATAGATGTATATATACATTATTACCCTAGTTGATGTCTAAATCATTATAATGCAGACCGGTTTCTTAGTTTTTTTTCCCTCGATGGGCAAGAAATTTTAAAAAGAAGACGAGAAGAGAAATATACATACAGATCCCTGTATACGTTAGTGCTGGCATATAACTATCAACTCGCTAAGATGGCTCTCTTTGACAATGTAAATTATGTCGTCAGCGAAGGAATGTTGTTGACAAAACAGCAAAAATGTTAACAACTAGCTGTATTAAATGACCAATAGTTTTATGAGCGGAGCAACGGAAATCTGTTGAGATTTCTATGTCTTAACGATAGATAATACTCTAAATGGAATACAAGGCTCATTGATGATGTCACATCCGGCTGTTATGATATTTATTTTTCTCACGAGTTTATATGTGTATATATTATGGGTGATAGTGTTGCTGACGAGAATATAACCTGGAAATATTAAGTTTACATATAATAGCTTATTTATTCACTTACGTGTTTACCATTCATTCTTCATATACCTGTCAAAAAGCAGTTGTAAGTAGCTTAGAGGGAGTAATTGAAACATAGCGAATGTCGCTGCCTACATCGGTGAGAGAAGCGGAATGAGCCGTCTAGAGCCAAGTACCATGATCAAAGAAAGGTCAAACGGAGACAAAATATCTTCACAAATACACACACTCGTACGTACACACACACATACACATACACATACACACATACACTTATGCGTGCGCGCGCACACAAACGGAGATGCCTGTTAATAAGTATTTCACTCTCCATCTACCGTTCTTTCAATACTTGTTGACTTACGTAACACAAGGTACGAGCGCATACAGTTATATAAGGTATAAGGTACATTCACACCTGCGGTTACTTCCGACATAAATTACACTTACACGCATTACACATGTATATTGTGTGTTTGTGTATGTATGTGTGTGTATGTGTATATATATGTGACCGCGTGTGCATCGTTGGCGATTTTCTTTCTCCGTCTTCCCTTCTTTGGACTTTTCCTATATATA
>NC_068982.1:174383054-174385554 GCF_001194135.2 Octopus bimaculoides | reverse complement strand
AACATACATATACACACACACACACACACATATATATATAGATAGATAGATAGATAGGTAGGTAGATAGATAGATAGATAGATAGATAGATAGATAGATAGATAGATAGATAGATAGATAGATAGATAGATAGATAGATAAATAGAGAGAGAGAGATAGAGAGAGAGAGAGAGGTAGAGAGAGAGCGGAGGTAAGGGCATACGGATAATGAAGTTAGGGTAATGAGTCTGGTATTGGGAGAAAAAGATTTGTTGGGAAAAGGTAATGGAAATGAAATGTAGAGAACAGAGAATAAATACATGCTTGAAAAAACGGTTGAGAAGTTTACGAAATATCTCAACCTTATAGATATCGGCTCTACACTGACGTTGTTCAGTCTGATGACATATTGACGATGTGGACCCGGAGCCGAATGATATTAAGGCATTGAGGATTCTTCCACATGTCGAAATGCTCCACTGCATGCTAGCAAGCACTCAAGTCTACATAAATACTAAACTGTAAAGGGCCAGATGTTCAATGAAATGGTCAGTGGCTCAGGTTCATGAGGAAATTCTGGTTATTCGATGCTGGTTACTAGATGCATCATGTGCCCCAATTTTTTTCCTTTGCTTTCGAGGATTCCTATGACTCTGTCGCCATCCAATTCCAGTATTATGAATTTGAATTGGGAGCTTGAGCCATAGTGAACTTTCATTAGCTGATTACACTAGCACGGTGGATTGTGAAGAGATAGCAGAAGAGCTCAACTGAGCCAGTGGTGTTTCTGACATTGATTCTGTGCTCAATATTAATTTCCATTAAAATCAAAGCTACTACCAACATAAAACCACACAGTTGTCAGCACTACTGCAGCACTTTAATCTATAAGCCCCGTCATCACAAAATCGACCAGCACCAATAAAACAACTAAAAAATCAATTATTACGCATTTGCTATAACGGGGTCGTCAACAGCTTCGAGGTACTCTCGAACTCGAAAGGGGTGAAATGGGCCGCTCCTCTACTGATCGAAGCATGGTGATGCAACGTTTGCACGGTGATAAGTGGACTACTTTTGGTAAGCAGAATACGGCCAATACCACAATTACCACAATTCCCATCATCGCTAGTACAACACGACCACCATCGCTAACACCACAAACTGAACAACAGGTACCACAATCATCGTTATTACCGCCACAAAAACAATTAGCGCATCCTCAACATAGAAAACCGTCCTGAGAAAATACGCGATTGACACCATCAATAAAAGCACATTGACAGTGACGTCGACTACGACCCGGATCTCGACCACCACTATGACCACAATCACGACAACAACCGTAGCTGCCGCTGCCGCCGCCGCCACCAGCAGCAGCAGAAGCGACATTATCACCACTAATATTACCGGCACGCCACAGCTGTAATAAGTTGCTTACTAATGTTCCACGCCGTCTTTAACACTCGCGCCATTTTCCATGTCTTAAGCCGTACAAAAGGAACAAAGGACTATTGTTTCAATACTGCAACAAAACTGAAATATAATGTCGGTAGAAAAATGAACAATCTGTGTCCACACGATAATTTTCACGGTGTTCCAACACAAAGGGACAACTTCCAATAGACCGACGCTTTTGTCCAATATAAACTACTCTTTAAAGATGCCCCGCCGCCTTTTCCACCTACGTTAACATACAAACACTTTAGACACAGTTTAGTCATACATACATAAGTACCCACACAACTACATCCATGAACGATCTGTCTGTTTGTCTGTCTATCCGTCTGTCCGTCCGTCTATCTATCTATCTATCTATCTATCTATCTATCTATCTATCTATCTATCTATCTATCTATCTATCTATCTATCTATTCCACTAATTTAAAATACAAATACGTTCACAACATACACTTATATAATCAATAAAAATCCGCCTCTCGTTATAATTATCTTATGGTTATAGATGTGAACATACAACCGTGTGTGAGCGTGCCTGCTTGTATGTATGTATGTATGTATGTATGTATGTATGTATGTATGTATGTATGTATGTATGTATGCATGCATTTATGTACGTATACACACATACATAAATATATATGCGCGTGTACATGTGTATGTGTGTATAAGCGAGTGTGTCTTGTACCTGTACATTTATGATATCAGTCTGAATCCGGCTTTCTTTACTTTTCTGTGCCTTCATGTTCTGTAACACAGATATTTGGCAAATTAGTGATTGATGAAAAAGGGAGTCAAACTGAAATATATACTGGGGTCGGGATGATCAACGACAGCCCTTCAAGCCAGTGACCCAACATGGCCGTATTTCAATGATTGGGGCAAGAGTATAATGAACACGTTTTTAAAAAGATCTATCTATCTATCTATCTATCTATCTATCTATCTATCTATCTATCTATCTATCTATCATCATGGACGGACGGTAGACACATCGGCTCCCATGTAAGTTGCATTTTTCACCTCTTAAAAGACCTATTTTGTTTTAAAATTTTGTATA
>NC_068982.1:174375117-174376284 GCF_001194135.2 Octopus bimaculoides | reverse complement strand
ATATATATATATATATATATATATATATATATATATATATATATATATATACATATATATACATATATAGACGTGTGTGTATTTATATGTATATATATATGTGTGTGTATATGTTTTTATTTATGTTTGTATGTATGTATGTAGTTATCAGGCACGTGTCGATGTGATTACTGAGGGTAGGCAGTTGGTGACCTTTATTTAGTAAAACACACAAAAAATAAACGAAACTCAGGCGCGCGACTTTCTGCCTTTATAGCACGTAAAGAAAACGGCGTCGTTGGAATGTACGCAGCACATGTATTAAAGCAGTACTATGCGAGGCTTAAATACTGAGATTGAAAGGCAGGGGTGAATTATGCCTACCTAATCTACAAAAAAAAAAAAAATATATATATATATATTTTGCATTTTATGCATAACATTTAGGGTAACCGTCATAATTATATTGACTTAGGTGCATACTTTGCCATAAAAGGAAAATCTTGCTATCGATCTATTTTACTCAAGGTAGTCACTGCCTACCTTGCCTACCCAGGTAGCATGTCCCTGGTATACGCGGAGTAGATGGACAGGGACAACTGACGAAGGGGTATACTCTTTATGTTGCATGTCTCGTTTCTCTGTTTGTTTTTTTCGTTGTTCGAAAACAGTTCGTTTTCTGTCTTCGTCTTTATGTTTTCGTTTCTTATTGTCTTTAACGTCTTATTGCGATGTCCTGTACCCATATATGCATGTATGTGTGCATATAGATGTAGGTATGTACATATATGTATGGATATATGCATATATTTGCTCTTTACTATTTTACTCTTTTACTTGTTTCTGTCATTTGACTGCGGCCATGCTAGAGCATCACCTTTAGTCGAGCAAATCGACCCCAGGACTTATTCTATCGGTCTCTTTTGCCGAACCGCTAAGTTACGGGGACGTAAACACACCAGCATCGGTTGTCAAGTGATGCTGGGGGGACAAACACAGACACACAAACACACATACGCACATATATATACGACGGGCTTCTTTCAGTTTCCGTCTACCAAATCTACTCACAAGGCTTTGGTCGGCCCGAGGCTATAGTAGAAGACACTTGCCCAAGATGCCACGCAGTGGGACTGAACCCAGAACTATGTGGTTGATATTATATATATATATATATATACATATATA
>NC_068982.1:174366677-174374869 GCF_001194135.2 Octopus bimaculoides | reverse complement strand
ATATATATATATATATATACATACAGACATAACCATATCCCCTTATATACATAATCACAGATGTGAATGTGCCTATGTACGTCTTTGTGTTTCTCTGTGACGGCGTTTCTGTATTGTATAGTAGGTGATCAGGAGTGGTTGTAACATCGTCAGGGATATTTGTCTTGTTTTTTGTTGTTGTTTCAGTTGAGATAGCTGTCAGGGTAGGTTTTCAGGTTTTATTACTAGTGTGTGCACGTTACTTCTTCATTGTGTGTGTGTGTGTGTGTGTGTGTGTGTGTGTAAGTGTGTTAGGGTGTTTGTGTGCGAGAGAAAATGTGTATGTGCGCATGTTTGTGTGCGCATTTGTGTGTTTAAGTTCTGGAGCAGCTGTTGGATGTGTGAGTGTGAGATAGAAGGAACAACGTGTACATGAAATTAGAAGCACGCACACACACACACACACACACACATACATATACACACATGTGTTGTAAAGTTATATATAAATAAATATATAAAGGGATGTATATATGATATATATGTATATATAAGAGTAATGTAAAATTAAGTGGAGGAAGTGCAATAAAGGACAATAGAAAGAGAAAGAGAGAAACTACGAGAGAGAGAAATATATATATGTACATATATATATAAACACTATATGAGTATATGCATATATATGTACATGTATGTATATACGTTCATCTACATGTATGTATATACGTTCATCTACATGTACATATAGATACATAACTGGGTACATGACGTGGCAAAAGAACAAGGACAAAATGGTAAACAAGGTGCAACAAACAAGCAGGCCACATAGAAACACCCCCTTCATCAGCTGCCACCATTAAAACTCCGGCGTATGCATATATACATACATATATGTACATACTTACATATATATGTATATACATATGTATATATGGGTACAGGACGTCATAAAACGTGAACAACATGAAATGCGAAACATGAAAACATGGAATACGAATTTTTCGCGAACAACCGAAGGAACTAATGGTAAACAAGACAAGTAACATAAAGAACGACCCTTCATCAGTTGTTGGCTGTTTATCTACTCCACATTTCGAGCAATTACGACAAGATGTGTCTTCGAGAAAACAGTTGCTCCCGCAGAGAGAGAGAGAGAGAGAGAGAGAGAGAGAGAGAGAGAGAAGGAATGAGAGGAACAGACAAATGAAAGCAATACAGTTGGAAATAGAGAGAAAGTGAGACTATATGTATGTATGTATGAGTCATAGTTAAGTGAACAAGAGAGGAAGAAGTAAAAAAGTAAGTAAACGAGCAGAACAACGAAAGTCTCCTAGTATAAGGGTTTAATTAAGGGATGATGGAGCTGATTGAAATGGGATAAGCGTCCACGCCTCTGGATATATACTTATATATATATATCCATGGAGACTTTTATATCCCAAGTAACTTTCGCAAAATTCCTACTACTTTTGCCAAAACAGAAAGATGATCCGGAACAACATAGAGTTAAAAGTACTGTAATCAAATTCCTGGGCCCTTAAACTCAGCTATTGCCTGCATCGGTCTCGTGATTTCATTAATCACTAACGACACTTCGGTTATCCCAGGCCCAGCATCAAGGACATCTGCTTCACATCACTCCTCTCTGAAATCATCGACGTCGGATCATCGGAACTCCTGTAAGGTGTTAGGCGCTCGCATCATTTCAACACCTGTAAGACAGTCTGTCATCCTAAAATTATGTCTGTAAACTATTTCCAAAAAATAACCCACACCTAAAAATAAATAAATAAATAAATAAGTAAATAAACTGTAGGTTTCCTTTTTACACCATTGCCAAAAATATTCCGTTCAAATTTATGAAATTCTCCTACACAATATTCTTAACCATAATGCTTTAGTAACCAACATCTTTGTAGAGAAGGTTTCCATGTTCACTGCTTGATGTGCATCGAATACCACACTTCACACACTTGATAAATCCCTTACCAAACTATTTCTGTTTTCCCAAACTCTGCACCACATAAACATACACTATCAATGTCCAAAACAATCTCGATGTGATCATTAGACCTGTTTGAAATAGCAGCTAAATCTCCATCAAATCCCATCTTATTAGATTTAAAAAATGTATAGATTGGACAATGTAAACTGTGATATACATATTCATAAAAGTTCTGTTTAATTAGACGTGACCAAGTAAAAATGACAATAAAAGCAATAACACTTCCACATACTTCAGTCCAATGACACCGTTAGTGCAGAAAGTATCCCTGCCATTACTTTCATACAATGTGCGCCAGAATTATTCTCTTTGCACATCAAAATCCTCAGTCTTTCTTCTTTCTTACTCTACTAGAATTTCCCCTGATCTTTTAAAATATGTCATAGGGAGTTCCATTGCAAAGGTAGGCAGTATTTCTGACCCTGTTGCAACAAGCATGAACATCCTCAACCACATCTAAAACAAAGTAACCTGTCTGACTGATAAGGGGCTATTGCCCCAAATACTTCTACATGCTACCCATATACGTGCTATCATTTCACTTTATCTCCTACTGCGAATACAACTGCTCCTCATCGTCAGGTAATTTCACTCCACCTCCACCCATTATCTTCTCCTCTTGTCATCATTATAGTGTCGCCCGCAGTCGTTTCACTGTATTCAATCCTTCATACCCACAGCATCAACACACTAGAAATTCTTTGCCTTCCTTCGTATTCCTTGAAATAGCTGAGCATAGAATTTAACCTTAGTTTTATGACATGAAATAAAATTGAAAAAAAAAATCATCTCCGGTTTGTCTATTCTAGGAAAGACAGTTTGAAGAATTGATGGCTATTCTAGGAAACAAGCCCCAAATTTGTTGAGACGAGAGGTAAAGTTGATCTAAGCAGGGTTTGAGGATTAATACTAATTTTAAGCGGTAAACAGTTTATTCAAGGCCACAACGAAACGACTGCAAATGATTTCAAAGCAAAACCCATCTGATGGGTCTTGCCTCCGCTAATTGGTAGAGAAAGAGATAAAGTCTATGTGTGTGTCTATATATATATATATATATATATATATATATATATATATATATATATATATGTATGTATGTATGTGCGTGCGCGTGTGTATGCATACAAATCTTTACATACTTACATACACATGCGTGCGCACACGCATAATATTTATTTAATGTATCTGTCTTTTTTTTCTTTTTATTTGTTTTCCTATGCTCCATTGTTTACATTATTTATGTTCTAAATTCGATATTTTTGTCTGAATTTATCGAGCACTTTCGTAAACTGATTCATGAAACCACATTTTAATGTGTATGTGTGTGTGTGGTGTGTGTGTGTGCGTGTGTGTGCGTACGTATGTATGTATGTATGCATGATTATAAAGTGCTGGAAAGAGAAAGAGAGCGAATGAGAGAACGAGGAAGAAATGCATAATCTGATGTTCATTATTTAGACTATTTCAGAGATATATGTGTAATCTGTAGATGCTTTCAGTTTGCTGATATATTAGTTTTATGATGTTATTTTCCCATTTCTTGGCATTACAGACAAGTGGTGGCATAATTATCGGATATTCTGCTTTTGTAATATTCAATGTTCATACAGTGACAAGTTTCCAGCGAAGTAAATACGCAAGATATAATAACATTCTTCCGCTCTTGATAAGCTGTTTTTGATTGCTTTATTTTTGGTGAGTATATGTCATTTTTATTTCTTTTACTGAGGTTAATGTTGTTTTTAGTGGAACTTCTGATTAGAGCTTAACCATTATTGGCAGAATTGGTTCAGATTCGGATAAAATGCATTGCAGGCATTTAGTTATGTCTGTTTACATTCAAAGCAGACCGATATCGTTACAGCAAAGCACGATGTGGTCGTTAGGCGAGGGCACGCCTAAGTCAAATTTACCTTTCTTATTTTCAGGCTTAATAAAATTAGTACGATTTGAGGTCGATATGATTGACTTTAATAGCCTCTTCCACTCAAACAAAATTGTAGTGTTGTGCAAATGATAGAAATCATAATAAATTTTATCTTTTTACAAATTATTGATTTTTACTTTACTCTTTCATCAACATTAGTTGTCGACAGTGCAGCTGCAGGTTCATTCCCGATGCACCTTCCCTAATCATCTGTTCTTCAAGGTTGACCTAAAGATATTTTCCAAGTCAGAGAATGAGATCATTTCACTTCTTAAAAGAGTAAAGGTGTGCAGCAGTGATATTGTAATAAAGTTTGGCATATAAGAAGATGGGACTTTAGACGTGAAAACAAGGAGGAGGTCTCATTTAATGGAATGGTTTTGACAACAGAACGTATTTGAGAACCCGATAACAATGGCTACAAGTATCAAGGCATATAAGAATTCGATGATATGCCCAAGGAAATAAGGAAATACAAACAGCAATATATGTGAAAAAAAGAAACAAAATTTTGTAGAGAACTCCAAACTTAATTTTAAAATTTAATAAATACGTTCAGCTCCTCTGGGATTACTGTTCTGCGCTGTAGTGCTGGAATAGTGAATTGAGCGACGAATGAAATAGTTGCATTGGACAGAAAGGAGGGAAAAACCATAACCTTGCATTGAGTGCTTCATCCGAAAACAATTGTGTCAGTTATTTATACATGAAATAGTAGGCGAGAGAGGGAGAGAGAGGGAGTGAGTGGAAGAGATAGAAAGAGAGAGAGAGAATGAGAGGGAGATGGAGAGAAAGTGAAAGAGAGAAGGAGAGAGAGAGAGAGGAGAGAAAGGGAGAGAGGAAGAGAGAGCGAGAGATGGAGAAAGAGCGAGAGAGGGAGAGAAAGAGAGAGAAGTGTAGACAGGCATGCAGACAGATAGGCAGATATATGAAAAAAGACTTGTTAGCACTTTCGACTGTGTAAATGGAGAGCAAAGTTCAATAAACCACTACTTTGGAAGAGTGAATAAATACTTAAATATTCAGGTGTTGAACTTGAAGCAAAACTTGTATTCCAAAGTAGCATAATATGTGAATAGGAAGAAGCGATAGAGGAGTTGCAGATACATGGACAGTTCCACGGCAACTAAGAATGCTAAAATGCTAACTTTTTATGAGAGTGGCTCCAGAGATGAGACTTAAAGAGAGAAACTGAGTTCGTTGGTTACTGTTCAAAATCAAACACTAAGCATTAATTCAGTGATTAAGGGTGTTTATTTTACTGCTTCAGCGTATAAATGCCACTTATGTAATCTGTGATTAGAAAATATTGATTACATTGTAGTAGCTTGTACAATATTAGCTTAGAAAGAATGCAGCATGATAAAGTCTTTCTGTGTGCTTGCACTAACAATTAAAAAAGAATTCGAACGTAACACTTCAGAAAAGTGGTGCAAACTTGTACAAGAAAAGGTGCTATAATAACCTAATAAACCAAAGATTCTGTAGGACAGTGATGTCCAAACAGAATGATCGAACACCGTTAGACACCAGATAGCATATAACATGGAAAAGAGAGAACGACTCAGATGTTGCAACAGTGCTGTCTTAAAGCATAGGCATACTGGGCAGTTGTCCATGGCCTCACGGATCTAAGGGTCCAATTCTGATCTATGTATGTTGTGGCTAGCTGTCAATAAATAAATACTTTAGGGCTCAGTGCATTGATTTGTCCGGGAGCCTATAGTGCAATTCCTTCATACAAAAGCAAAAAGCATTACAAATAAAAAGTATCTCAAAATATACATAATTAAATGTGGAAATATCAAAGATGCAGGGGTGTTTAGCTGAAGAAACGTAAGTCGTGCCAGTTATCGAGGTTATTAGCTTCATTCCCGAAACATAAACACCCACCACAAAAAAAAAGAAAAAAAGAACAACAACAAAAAACATCCCAGCTTTGGTATCAACTGGAATGGTTACATGTGAAGACATAAATGTGAGTGCTCCCAAATGCAGCTTTCCTTAGAACCGCTCATCTTCTTGGAAAAGTACTTTCTACCTTTATCCCTTTTTTAAGGGATAAAAATAGGCGGAAAATCAAATGCGATACAACCACTCTGTAATAGCGAACTAATGATAATTTTACGTGTTGGCTCAAGGCCAGCAGTGAGAAAACTGGGGCGGGAGGTTAGTCAATTACCTCAGTTCCAATGCTCATCTGGTACTTATTTTATCGACCTTAAAGGCTAGGTTAACTTCGGTTGAATTTGAACTTAAAACGTAAAGGGCCGGGAGAAATACCGACACTCTAGCGATTCTGACATCTTCTGTCCTGATATAAATAGTAAGGTTGGTGTTTATATATTCAAAATTGTGAAACAAGAAATTTCAGTTAATTAATTTGACACCCGTGGTGAGAAGAAAGAATTATTAGCCAGCTTAATGATGTATTCTCATCATGAAGGCACAGAAGACTACCTCGTAATTACAATTAATTAGAAGTAATTAAAAATACAATGTTGGTAATGCAGAGTGGGGAGCGAGTCAGATCGTGGAAATTTAAGATAATGATTCTTCTCCATCATTCAGAATGGATCTAATTTTAACTTTTCTTGGCTTTGTACAATAAGTATGTTAACACCAGCCTTACCATGTGGCTTTCGTGCAGACCTAGGTATTTTCCTACAGTGCAGTATTTTTATGATGTGGTGGAGGCAGCCTAGCCTTAGAAATATTTGAAGACATTGAAAACTGGGTGGGTAAATTCCTATGTTTAATAAAATTATGATGATTTTTAAACAAGAAAACTTGCCCAACATCTTGGAAGGGAAAGAAGAATTATTTAGTTGCCAACTCTATTTTGTTTTTTCGTTGACGAGGGATGGCAAGGTAGTGAGCTGGTAGAACCGTTAGCACGTCGGACGAAATGCTTCGCGGCATTTCCTTCGTCATTAGGGAAATAAGTACCTATTGTGCATTGAGGTCGGTGTAATCGGCTTGCACTCTGCCACAAAATTTCAGGCCTTGTACCTAAAGTAGAAAGGATTATTAAGAAAAGATAAGGCAGCGAGTTGACTGAAGCGTTAGCACGCCGGGCATTTCTCTTTAGCGGCATATCTTCTGTTTTTATGTTCTATTTTCAAATTCCACCAAGGTTGACTTTGTTTTTCATCGTTTCGGGGTCGATAAGATAAGTACCAGAGAAATACTGGGCCAATGTAATCAACTTGCCTTTCCCTTTAAAATTGCTGGCGTTGCGCCAAAATAAGCAATAATTGTTAAGAGAGAAGTATAAAAGATCCCTTATAGTAGAGTAGGGTTGGCATTTTTTAGTTTAAGAGCCTCTGTTCTAATTTTCTTTTAAGATACTCCTTTTACTTAACTGCCGTAATCCAATATTTTCCACACATGGCGCCATATTTTAGCGTGTGTCTATATTTTATAGTACAATGTCACAGTGCATATTGACAAACGATAAATAACTAGACATATTGTGTAACTGAAACAATATAAATGGGTACTGATTCTGTCATTCCACACCGATATACATATATTCATGGCTAATAACATGTGAATAGACTTTTTCAATAGAATTGAAAACAAACTCCAGCAGTACTTAGTAAAGATCTCCAATAGAATAAATTAATTCTAAGTAAAGATTATGTATGTATGTATGTATGTATGTATGTATGTATCACTGTATGTATACGTGTGTGTATGTATGCATGTATGAACGTATTTGTGTGCGTGTGTATATATACTCACATATATATATACACACATATATATATACATTCATGCATGCATACATACATACACACACATTACATACATACATACATACATACATACATAATACATACATACGTACGTACGTACGTACATACATACATACACACATACAGTTACACACACATACATACGCATATACGCAGACACATACACATTGAGTGGGATATGATGTCCCAAAATATCACTTACAAGTTTATCAACTTCTCTGGAGTCACACCAGGAAATTCACATTGGAGAGGTCTTTTGTTATATGATAAAGCATTGCCAACACAAGAGCCAATTCTGATTTTCTTTAAACATCGCCAGGCATTGCTATTAGGTTAAACATGGCTGACCCCCCTGGTTATGTAATACGTGTGTATGTTTGCACGCATACAGAGGAACATATGCACAAACACATACACATATCGTTTATGTACATCTATATACATATATGTACATACATGTACGTATATATATATGTACATATATGTATGTATGTATGTATGTATGTATATATATATA
>NC_068982.1:174365254-174366203 GCF_001194135.2 Octopus bimaculoides | reverse complement strand
GTGTGTGTGTGTGTGTGTGTGCATATGTTTGTGTGTCTGTGTTTGTCCCCCTAACATCGCTTGACAACCGATGCTGGTGCGTTTACGTCCCCGTAACTTAGCAGTTCAGCAAAAGTGACCAATAGAATAAGTACTAGGCTTACAAAGAGTATGTCTTGGGATCGATTTGCTCGACTAAAGGCGGTGCTCCAGCATGTCCGCAATCAAATGTCTGAGAAAAGTAAAAAAAAGAAACGTAAAAAAAAATATAAATAATAAGGTAAAAAACATATAATGCACAAACATACGGAAAAAAGACACAGAAGGTCACCAAATCCTCATCAGTTATCGGTTAGATGGTCAGCCGCAATTTCGTGTCTTGATCACATTCCTATTTTGTCTTTCACACATTTTCTTGTGAACGTTGAACTATGCAAAATGTTGGAGAAGAATCCTTGCTATTTTCTTGCAATACATACGAATACGTACATCTAAAGAAATTTTTTCCAGGGGCCCTTAAAATGCTACCGTGGATCCCTAATTTACTATTTTGTTGCGTAAAGTCCCTAAAATCTTATATGGATCCTCGGGGGCCATATGGACCCTGGTTGAGAACCACTGATGTACATAACTTTAAGCATAGTCTTCTTCTGTTTCCTGTCCTTACATACATACATACATACACACACATACATACACACACACATACATACATACACACATACATACATACATACATACATGCATACACGCGTACGTATCATATTCGCACAAGCAAACGCACGCATCCTACTCCACACATATATAAATTGACGGCTAAGATTTAATATAATTGATATTAGAGATAATAAGGACTAATTTGGCACTAACAATGCAAAATATCGTGTGTGTGTGTGTGTGTGTGTGTGTGTGTGTGTATACATATGTGTGTGTGTTTGTGTATGTGTATATATATATATATATATATATA
>NC_068982.1:174362446-174365244 GCF_001194135.2 Octopus bimaculoides | reverse complement strand
TGTGTGTGTGTGTGTGTGTGTGTGTGTACGCATGTATGTATATACATCTATGTATAATCATGCATACAGGTGTGTGTGGGAATTTGTATGTGTGTGCCTGTGGATATAAGAAATGGAAATATCAGAAGCCGCCCCAATACTTATTAAGTTTCCCGTCTCTTCATAAACAACAAGACCGGAAATAATCATATCTCTGCCAGCAGTTCACTAACTAGTACCCACATGCCTGGTTAAGAAATTATTATTATGGTTGTTGTTGTTGTTTTTGTAATTATTATTATTATTATCATTATTATTATTATTATTATTATTATTATTATTATTATTATTATTATTATTATTATTGCTTTTGCAAGGGAAAGACGTCGTTTTGGAGCTTGTAAGTTGTTATTAGATCTTGTTGTTTTGAAGAAAGTTAGTGTGGTTTTGTTGTGCCATTTGTTATAAGTCAGTCAACGTTCTCTGAGGCTAGTTGGCTTTGTGGAATTTTCGTCTTTTCTGGGCGAATTCTGTAACTTTCAATAGCAAAGTTACTTTTTTTTTTAAATATAGCTTCTCAAATTGAGAGAAGTGATGGCTCTTGGAAGAGCCGCTTTGAATACTGTGCCCCGTCACAACCTTCTATAGTTAAATGAGAATTGATAAATATCAACAACAATGACAACAACAGCAACAATACAAATAAAAAAAAACGTGAAAGCAACTCTACCATCACATATCGGTCTGCTTTTGGCAGCCATAATATAAGGCATAGAAAATGATTATTTTGCAAGTCCACAAACTGGGAAAGGGAAATTGGTTAGCCTAATGGATGGAACTATTAATGCAACCGATCAACAAGCATGGAGGCCATCCCTCACTTGATAAACCTTCCAAATGGTAGTAACTTTTTATAGTGATTAGGAGTAAAAGATCTAGATGCCCGATATGTGGAGACGCAAACTATCCGAAAGGTTTGTGCCCACTGCAAAAAAAAAAAAGAATAATGTAGAAAGGCTTCCTCTGTTGCCAACGCCACCACACAACAGAAAAATCAGCAACAAAAGTAACAGCATCCTCATCAACAATAGCGGCACCAACCGTCGCAGTACCTACAGTAGCAGCACCAAAAACAGCAACAGCAGCGCCAAAAAGAACAACGAGAGAAGCATTTTCAGCAATAGTCTTGTAGAAGCTTCCGATTGGCTGACAGGTAGTGACAGGGTTTCCTGAATGTGCCAATGTGGATACAGACAAATTACATCGGATCATCTTGATTGTGTCAAAATAGCTTATTGTTTCAGCTTGTAGATAGCAGAGTTGTCCACATTTTAAAATTGTCGGCTATACAGACCACAAATTTATAATTTGTACGGTCGATGTAGACAGGCTTCGATTCCGGCGCGCTAAGCTTACAGAGGCCAGTTTAGTGAATTCGTTAAGCCGGCGTTGACGGAGGCAATCGTCAATAATAAATTGTAATTCGCTTTGAATAGGGAGATTAGATTAGATTCGATTAGGTATAGTATGTGCGTATCGATAGAGAAAAATAGAATAGGGGGAAATTTAGTTAGAAAATTAGAAGAAACGCTGCAAATATGAAGAAATTAGATTTCTCTTTAAAGGTTGTAAAATGAACAATATCCTAGACTGCCGGTTTGAATAAATGTCGAACTAAACAACTTTAATTTTATTCCCAAGGTTCCTGCGTTCAATTCCTATTCCTATCGAACTTCCATCTCATTCTTTCAGGAGTCAATAAAACGAGTATCTGGCACGTAACAGTGTCGACCGCACCACTCCTCTATAAATTTTGTGATCTTGTTTCAGTGCACTGATAGGAACAGTGTAGAACTGGGTGGTGTCTAAGCTGAGATACATGTAGTTTCTGAGTTTTGCTGTTTTATGTTCTGCGTTCAAATCCAACAAGGGTTCACTTTACTTTTTTTTCCCTTGCGGGTTTCGTGACAATACACTTTGCTATAAATGTTTGGGCATTTACCAAAGTTAGAACTTTTCGTTATTTCAGTTCTTGAAAATGTTAAAATGTCGGACTAAAGTATTTACAGTTATTTCAGTAAATTCAAATACTGTGAGACGAAGTCTGTTTGTAAGTCGCTCTGGGCAAAACAAAAAAAAAAAAAAATCAGAATAAAACGTCATTAGCGAACTCGATAAAATTTATTGCTGTGAGCCAATCATCATCATCATTGTCACCACCACCATCCCCATATTGATCATAATCATAATTACCTTTATAGTTTCTTGTATCAGTATCAATTTACTAAATTATACTGTTCATCTCTGATGAGTGTTCCAAAAGCTTATTTTTTCAAATCTTTTATTTTTCACCTTGGTATTTTTGTTAAGTCCGCCATTTGAAATGTTGCATTTAGAAAGTTTGATTTTATTTACTTCCTTTGTGTCTGTTTCCTGTACTGATTTCATAGACTTTTCAACAAATTTTGACGGTGTTTGAAAGAGTTAACGTCTAATGTCTAACAACAGAGAAAACAGTGTCTGGGGAACATACAGTAACTCAGCCGGTTCCATAAATCGTGCAAGAACTTGTTTTGAATTCGGATCCTAGTTCAAAGGCATCCAGAGATCCTGAAGGTAGTATCTTCAATAGCTCTGAAAAACTTTTGAAATAGGATTCACATTTATCGATATGTGGACTCAGGAGATTTAAATATTCGATACTCCAGAAAGCCATTTGCGTATACCAAGATAAACATGCATACAGCTTCAAAGCTGCCTACATTGCACTGAACAATGGTCACCATAAACCAATGACAATTATATATATATATATATAT
>NC_068982.1:174361672-174361883 GCF_001194135.2 Octopus bimaculoides | reverse complement strand
ATATATATATATATATATATATATATATACATGCATACATACATATATGTGTGCATATATATATATGTATATATACATACGTGCATATATATGTATATACTAATATATATATTTGTATATATATATATATATAAATATATATATAAACAAATATATATACATATACATATATGTATGTATATATATATATATATATATATATATATATATA
>NC_068982.1:174357567-174358542 GCF_001194135.2 Octopus bimaculoides | reverse complement strand
ATATATTTAATATATATATATATATATATATATATATAACCGCATATCTCGTCTACACTCAAGGGAGCAGAGTCGTAATTCTCTTACACCAGTTCAAGTATTTCATTGACGCAATCATTTTGGTGTAGCACTGCTGAACAACCTCGAGTTCCACTATTAATTTGTCACTGTGGGGTGACCATAGTTAAGAGCAGTAGTCCAGACGGCTGAAGACAAATGTCCTCCATAGGAATAATATAGTTTCCTGGTCCGTTGTTCTGAAGATTCTCAGAATCCATCCGGCCATTCGCATGTACATTGCTGCCTTCTTGGTGATATGTGCATGAAACGAGGTATCATTATTCTTATCAATTGTCATGCCACGAACTATATATGCTCTAGGATTGTCACGCGTTTTTGGTCCAAAGTATACTTGTTGCAGTGCGTTAGCGCAAGCTGGCTAAAAGCGGAGGGTTTGGAATTTTCCTACATTAAATTACATGCTGTTTTCTTCACTCTAATTATACAGCATCTAGATCTTTCCGGAGAAGATTAGCATCTAGAGGGTCCTTGACTGCTCGTACTACTTTTGTGTCATCAACATAGCTAGTAAGTGTGGCTGGCTGTGTAACTGATAGCGTGTTCAAGAGATCCTCCACGAACAACAGCGGCTCTGAGACAGTTTCCTGAAGTACTCTACTCGCTATTAATGTCTCCCGAGGGCGCTATTAACTGCTACAGCCTGGCTTCAGTTTTGTAAGAAGTCATGTAACTTACCTCCCAGTTTACCAACTGTGCTGAATCCTCGTAGCTTTTGATATACCCTGTGACCAACTTTATCAAAAGCCTTTGCAAAATCGAGATACATCACATCCACATCTGAATTTGTTTCATTATCAAGTCATACTGCTGCAGAAGCTGTGTAAGCCAGCTTCATCAAGAGAGGAAAGCAAATATATAGTCATGATTTTAACACACACACACACACACACACAC
>NC_068982.1:174355198-174357537 GCF_001194135.2 Octopus bimaculoides | reverse complement strand
GAACTTCGCTCTCAGATGTGTATTGAGAGACAAAACAGATATGTATGCAAGAACGCACACTCAGATTTTAAACGCACACACACACACACACACATGTGTTGAAATCAGGATTCTGTTTTTATCAATTTTCTTTTTTTCATATTTTCGTATGAGATATGGTTTGTTTGCAACAATAAACTTTCCAAATATACCATCAACCTGTCCCATCTTCTGGATGAAATGGCATTGGCGCATGTTGCAGGCTTAATATCATTGATTTTGACATATACCACCGGAATACGAATGAGTTTATACATCATTAGTCAATGAGCGTATGCTTTTTGCTTATGAGTAGTTTATAATATCTGTGTGCTTACTTTGGCACAGTACTCTGCTATGACTATTGCGTTCAGTATAGTTGCTTATTTTTAGAGACGATGCTATCTTCCAATTACAAGGATAATATGACCAAACCCGAAAACTGTCGAAGTCGTTTTACTCTACCCAATCCTGTAGAATATCAGAGTTGAAAAAAAAAAAGAAAAAAAAATCAACCCAGAAATATAGAAGATGAAATTCAAGACTTACCCTGAGTAGGGAGTTATAAAGATAGATTCATTGTAGAATAACCACTCAACACGAAACTGAAATAGGTTCTGCAAGAGTTAAAAGATAATGACAACATCGCAATATATAAAAGAACAAGAGTAAAATGTATGTATCCATGGATAAAAGCAAATATATTTCAAAAAATAGAATTATAAAAATCTAGAATGATATGTCACACAATTAGAAATTAAATTCCTGTTAATAATGCCGACAAGCGGAGAGTTTACCACAGCACAGGAGCAGTAAAAACATGAAACTTGGAAACAGTCTGCTTCTGCAAGTGCTGTCGATCGAAAACCCCACATACCAAACACCAGTAGGTTTCAGGGATCATCAGGAGAGAATGCGCACTGTTTCGTGGTCTTCCTCTCGACTGCTTTACAATTCCCTTTTCGCTGTATGTTATATATTGCATAGATTTATATAATTTCCGTTACTGTAATGCCTTGTTTTGTATCTGCCTCGAGCCATTAAAGATATAATTATAGGCTTAACCAAACAAACACCATGAAATAGAATTCCCGAGAATCGTAAAGCTCTCGACGAGACTAATTTGCGGCCCATTTTTAATAACCGTTCGCAGCCATTTCGCTTTGCTCACGTTGTTAATGTTCAGCTTTAATGGCATGGCTGTCACGATTTACCATTTAATGAAGGGGAAAAGAACAACAACTCTAAGCTGTTGCACGTCTTGCTAGAGAGATAGCTGCCGAAATCTCTTTCAAATCCCATGTTTTGTACAAGGAAGGACACATTGGTTCATGTAGTGATGGACATATAAATAGGACGGGTTGATCACGGTTGAAACACCGTTAATCACCGCTGGTCTAGGGTCAAACATCACTATTATAAACCGGAGCAGCAGCTGTAGTAGTAGTACCACCACTACCACCACCACCACCACCACCACCACCACTACTACCACCACCACCACTACCACCACCACCACTATCACCACCACCACCACCACTACCACCACCACCGCCTTTAGTCGAGCAAATCGACCCCAGGACTCATTCCTTGTAAGCCTAGTACTTATTCTATCGGTTTCCTTTACCGAACTGCCAAGTTACGGGGACGTAAACACACCAACATTGGTTGTCAAGTGACGTTGGGGGAACAAACAGATACATACAAACATATACACACATACATACATACATACATATATATATATCTATATCTATCTATCTATCTATCTATCTATCTATCTATCTATAATACAAATGATATGTGAGCATATGCATATATACATACATATATATTCATACCTACATCTACATGTATATATAGATGCATATCCGGGTACAGGACGTAAAAAAAACGTGGACAAAATAGGAACAGGGACATAAACAAAGCACAAAAAACGAACTTATTTTTACGGAAAACTGAATGAACACATAGGAAAACAGAGAAGCCACATATGGAACTTTTCCTTCATCAGCTGCCTCTATTCTAAACTAGACGTTTCGAAGATGAGGCAGAACGCGCTCTTAGAATAGCTCTTCCCACAAAGCAAATTAAGTAAAACCTGCTATGCGGAGGATTCCAAAGTGGCAAATAGAAACCAACACAGGGGAAAACAAACGTTGAGGGCCGTTAAGCCGAACGAGATGAGATACTGAATGCTGTGATGTGACGTACTTTAGCAGAGAGATATAGCAGTTCGTGTTGCCTTTATGCTGGCCGAATAGAGAAAGGAAGAACTGACCACAGGTCACGTGTGATCAACGAGGAGTTGTAGAGAGAGG
>NC_068982.1:174351437-174353355 GCF_001194135.2 Octopus bimaculoides | reverse complement strand
CTATAGCCTCGGACCGACCAAAGCCTTGTGAGTGGATTTGGTAGACGGAAACTGAAAAAAGCCTGTCGTATATATGTATATATATGTGTGTATGTGTTTGTATGTCTGTGTTTGTCCTCCCAACATCGCTTGACAAACGATGCTGGTGTGTTTATGTCCCCGTAACTTAGCGGTTCGGCAAAAGAGACCGATAGAATAAGTACTAGGCTTCCAAAGAATAAGTCCTGGGGTCGATTTGCTCGACTAAAGGCGGTGCTCCAGCATGGCCACAGTCAAAAGACTGAAACAAGTAAAAGAGAGTAAAGAGTATAGTCAAAAAGGAACTAGACATCCTCCTTTCTACAATACCGGATGAACCAACAGCCCGACACGAGGTACAGACGAGGGCAGCGGAATAAAACTCCCTTATATACCAAATGTACCAACAGCTGGGGCAAAGGCACATACAAGAGTGGTGATGTGAAACACCTTGACTGAAGAAGCCAAAATGACCATGGTGGTGCCACAGCATGACCACGTCCGCATGGCTGAAATGAGTAAAAGAGTATATATATATGTGTGTGTGTATATATATATATGTATATATATATATATATATATATATATATATATATATATATATATATACGAAACGGGACAAGACCGCAAAACATCAGGACAGTTAGATGATATTAGATTCCTTGTAAGAAAGCAGCGAATGTATACAAAAACAAGGACGGAAAAAAACGGACAATGTTACACAAATAAAATTAAAATAATAACAAGACATAACAATAGATGTCTTTCGACTAAGGACGAATTAAATTAAGCTGGCGTGTGTGGAAATAAAGCCTTACGGCAGGGATATATGATTTCACAGGCACAGGGAGGAATATCGATGTTGCACGGACAACGGCCGGCCAAGAAAGAAAAATCATGCTTGGCAGAACGCCGGTCACATGGGAAGAGAAATGTGAGAGAGAGGGAACGAAAGAACGAAGAGTGGAATGAAAGAATAAGCGTAAAAGAGCTGATTGACAGAAATAGAGTCGTACAAGGTTTAGAAAAATGTATACTTACATATACGAGACCAAAGTGTACGTACACCGCTATATATATATATAAACGCAAAATGAGAAAAGAACGCAAAACATCCAGACAGTTAGGTGATACAGAAATGGGACAACAAAGCATCCAGATAGACGATACATAGAAAACAAGGACGGGTCAGTCGAGTACCAGATTATCTTCACAATTTCGGCTGATTATACTTATGCTCTAATCTGGTCAGCTCCAAGGAAAAACTAAGGTAAGTGCATTAGATTCCTTGGAAAAGAGCAACGAATGTATACAAAAACAAGGACGGAAGAAAAACGGACAATACATATATATACTGTTAACAAAATTCGGGTTGCGTGGCGTTCAGTTATTCAATAAATGAAAAATGCATTAAATACTACAAGACTTACACGTAGGACAGATACAGAAGGACCCAAATTCTTCATCAGTTATCAACCAAAAATACTAATACTCAGTTTCGTGCCTTTGCATACATACATACCCAACTAGCTTTAAAATTTTGTCGTGCAAATCCACTCGTACGGTTTTGATCAGCCCGTGGCCAGAGTAGAAGACACTTGCCCGAGGTACTACGCAGTGGGATTAAACCCAGAACTTTGTACATAGTTGAACTCCAATATATATAAGCAAATTCATTTACGTTTTAAGTTCAAATCCTACCACCTATGTCGTTATTTCTTCAGAGGCTGCTAAACTAAATTATATCAATCAAGTATTGATATCCATTTAAATTTCTTCAAAAATGCTCGGGAACTATTATTACTTCTAGCCATTTGCAGTGACAGCAACGGCTACGCTTCGGTAATCTTTTGAACTTTAAACCGTACAAAGAAAAATAGATGCCGACACGATCGCTATA
>NC_068982.1:174349186-174350915 GCF_001194135.2 Octopus bimaculoides | reverse complement strand
ACACACACACACACACACACACACACACACACACACACACACACACACACACACACACACACATATATATATGTTTCTATCTGTCACCTTCATTTTATCTCTTTTTTTCTTCCTCTCTCGCTAAGGAACTTTTATCTATCTTCCCCGATTCTACTCGTTCGCCTTCTTAATTTTTCCTTTCATACTTTCTTTTGCCTTTTCTTCCGTTCTTGGTTTCCGCCTTTCGTTTTTTCTCGGTGTCAAATCAATCAACCAATCTATCTATCTATCTATCTATCTGTCTATCTGTCTATCTATCTATCTATCTATCTATCTATTTTTCTTGTCATATTTTGTCACTTCTTTTCATATTTATCTCCCTTTTCTCTTTCTCAAATCTCCTCTTTCTTTTTCTCGATTTTTCTTCCTCCTTTTTAATTTATTCCGCTCCCTCTCTTTCGACTTAACGTTTTACTCCATACACTCTTTTCCCCACTCTCTCTCTCTCTCTCTCTTTCTCTCATCCACTCCTCACCCTTTCTGTTTCCGTTTACATTTCCTATCTATTTACATACGTCATTCCACCTCCCACAACAGACATACATGCCAACCAGCCTGCCAGCCAGCCAGCCAGCAAGCCAGCCAGCCAGCCTATCAGCCGGCCAGCCCACTTTCCAGCCAACCAGACAGTCAGCCAGCAAACCAGCCAGCCAACCAACCAACCAACCCCCACCGTCTGCTGTTTGGAGCCGAGGTTATTCGGTGCAGTTAGTCAAGCGAAACTTCTTAAGAATTTTGAATAACATTAGTGCCGTATGTGGTGTTTTCTTCTTGTTTTTGTCACTAGGGTTGCTGTTGCTGTTGTTGTTGTTGCTGTTCTTGTTATCAGTTTTATTTTGTGTAGCAGTATTAGTAGTTGTCTGTTGTTAATATCAACGTTCTTCTTCCTGTTGTTGTTAGCCTTGGTGAGTCTTTTACACTTTTAATTATGGTTGTTGTAAGGCGGTGAGCAGGCACAAACGTTAGCACGCCGGGCGAAATGCTTTGCGGTATTTCGTCTGCCGCTACGTTCTGAGTTCAAATTCCGCCGAGGTCGACTTTGCCTTTCATCCTTTCGGGGTCGATAAATTAAGTACCAGTTACGCACTGGGGGTCGATGTAATCGACTGGTCTCCTCCCCAAGCATTTCAGGTCTTGTGCCTAGAGTAGAAAGAGTTGTTGTTGTGGTCGTTGTTCTCGCTGTTGTTTGAATTGTTGTTGTTCTTAGCGTAGCTGTTGTTTTTAGCGGCTGCAGAGTTGGC
This sequence comes from Octopus bimaculoides, assembly GCF_001194135.2. Lineage (NCBI taxonomy): Eukaryota > Metazoa > Mollusca > Cephalopoda > Octopoda > Octopodidae > Octopus > Octopus bimaculoides. The sequence goes on along the minus strand of NC_068982.1, from coordinate 174,349,635 downwards.
CCTGATCATATTTATGTTGTTTTGTTTCTGGTTGAGGTATTCTTTTATTCTTTCAATCTTTTACTCATTTCAGTCATTTGACTGCGGCTGTGCTGGAGCACCACCTTGGAGGATTTTAGTCGAACAAATCGCCCCCCCCCAGGACTTATTTTTTAAGCCTAGTACTTATTCTATCGTTCATTTAGGCCGAACCGCTAGGTTACGGGACGTCAACATACCAGCACCGGTTGTCAAACTGGCGGGGGAGAAACACAGGCACAAAGATACATGCACATGCCGGTGTTAAAACGGGGGTAGCTGATGAAGTAGAATGTTCTCTATGTGGCTTGTGTGTTTTCTCGTCTACGTTTTGTTTGCAATGTCCTGTACCTAGATATGCACCTATACATACAGGTGGATGTCGGTACGCACATACCTGTACGTATATATGCATATACTCATTTACTATT
>NC_068982.1:174347021-174348827 GCF_001194135.2 Octopus bimaculoides | reverse complement strand
ATATATATATATATATACGACGGGTTTCTTTCAGTTTTCGTCTACCAAATCCACTCACAAGGCTGTGGTCGGCCCGAGACTATAGTAGAACACACTTGACCAAGGTGCCACGCAGTGGGACTGAACGCGGAACCATTTGGTTGGGAAGCAAGTTTCTTATCAAATAGCCGCGCCTATTTTCTTTGCTGTATAGAAATGGAACTGACCTATGTTTAAAGACATTCCAGCAATGACAACCCAGTAAATTATGTATATCTACATTTGCAACAATGCAATGTTTCCTTGAGGATGATTCGGTTGCTATGTCTAGCGGGTCTACACTCTCATTGTGAAAATCTATGGTCAAAGTTATTCCATCTTTGATGTTCTCGTTTATTTTTCAAACAGCATATGTTGAGCACACACAATCCAACAAGATGAAGGACATTTGTCTGCTATTTCTAGCAGATCAAGCGATTGCCTAGAAGCAATAACGGTGAGAAATGTATATTGTTGTTATCAACGTTCTTGCTGTTGTTGATGTTTTGTTCTTTTAATTATTGTTGTTATTGCGGTCTTTGTTCTTTTCTGTGTGTTATTGGGAAAACAGTGGAGGCGCAATGGCCCAGTGGTTAGGGCAGCGGACTCGCGGTCATAGGATCGCGGTTTCGATTCCCAGACCGGGCGTTGTGAGTGTTTATTGAGCGAAAACACCTAAAGCTCCACGAGGCTCCAGCAGGGGATGGTGGCGAACCCTGCTGTACTCTTTCACCACAACTTTCTCTCACTCTTAATTCCTGTTTCTGTTGTACCTGTAATTCAAAGGGTCAGCATTGTCACACTGTGTCACGCTGAATATCCCCGAGAACTACGTTAAGGGTACACGTATCTGTGGAGTGCTCAGCCACTTGCACGTTAATTTCACGAGCAGGCTGTTCCGTTGGTCGGATCAACTGGAACCCTCGACGTCGTAAGCGACGGAGTGCCAACTAACTATTGGAAAAACAGCGGTTCGCGGGACTTTCTGAATAGCACACCTAGTGGCTCGCAGGACTTTCTAAATGACAAGCCTAACGAAAATTTATCATGAAGTTTTTATTGTAGTGCGGCCCGCTTAACGATGAACTATGTCTCATGCGGGTCAGTTCTCGAAAAAGTTGTCCTTACCTGGTGGCCGAAGTAAAATTTAGTTATTAACTTCAGTGTTCACTACTGCTGTTTAGCCCTATGGTCAGCCACTATCTAGTTGACCTATATACGATAAACATCAGTTTTCGAACGCAGAGTATCTAGGTCAACATTAACTAATGTGTTCTTTCTTTAGGACGGTAGCAACAGATCTGATGTTGATATGGTCATCATTATTATATATACAAGGGGCGGCAAAAATATTCTAGACGCTGGGTAAAAGAAAATGCCAGTACATCAGACATGATTTTATCAGTAAAAGAAAATGCCAGTACATCTCTTATGATCATTATTCCCCTCTCAGATTCACACACTTATTGCAGCGATCTTTCAGTGTTTCTAAACCATGTAAAGAACTCCAAAGGTTGGGTCTTTCAAGGCCTTTAGTGATACCCTTAAAACCAGGAACTTTTCAGCACCCACTAGTTCAGTGGTTCCCAAACTCTTTTTCTCTGGGTCGCATTTTCAGAATGAAAATTTGCTCGCGCCTCGGCAAAGGTCCAGAGAGAGGGTTAAAGGGAAATAACCGTGGATTCGAAGTCAGAACATCATCATTGATAACTCTCTCCTCAATGTTGCGGACCCAAGTCATTATATTCTTATTACTTGATATAATGCAAAAATATCCCAATGGAAAAC
>NC_068982.1:174339761-174342261 GCF_001194135.2 Octopus bimaculoides | reverse complement strand
TACATACTTACATACATACATACATACATACAAATGCATAAATACATACATATATTTGTATATGCATGTATATGTGTGCGTGCGTTCGTGAGTGCGTGTGTGGATGTGTGTGTGTGTTTGTATGCATGTATATACATGTATGTACAGTGTAAGTAACAGGAAGAGTTAAAAAGAGTGAACCAGTACCAATAGCTAGGAGCTTGTGAGACAAACAATCATGCAACCTGAGAATGAAATAGAAAGAGGGATGAATGAAAGAACGAAAGAGCGATTAAGCGTTGTATTTTTGATCCAATGCCGTTCGTTTCGACAACTAAATAAATGGGACATAAAATAGATAGAGTATGATAGAAAGAAGAAATTTCGATTAGAGATTGAGTAAAATCAAATTTTTTTTAAAAAATGAACAATTTTTCAAGCAAGGTAGATAAGTACTCATATCCTTTGGTGAATTGTACCTTTTAGACTATTGAACTTGATGTGACGTATGTTTAACTTGAACATTTTGTAAGTCAAATGCTGCCGGGAATACGTGAACGGGGAGATAATTTTGGAGGTTTGTACATACATTAGAAAAATAATCAGGAGAAATTCTCTTTTACGAGATTTGAGAGGTGAACCGACACGCCTGGATGACCAAAAGAAGAAGAAACAAACACCCAGGTGCATTTTGGTGAAGAAGTTATGCATACAGAAAGTAACGGAGAGCAGACGTCACTGCAGTATCAATAAAATGCAAACGCAGAGAGGAAAGCGTGCGGTTGTGAGCTTGTAATTATAGCTGCTTGTGTTCATCTTTGTGCTTGTCTCACTCATAACTGGGTGCAATGATGCATTCAGTTAGTGTTGCTGAGTGCAATGTTGCCAATAAATCGAATATTCCTATACGGGATGTAGTCTAGAATGCTCATGCCTAAAGCAGCACCGCCCCAGACATAAGAGTAGTGCTTTATTTAAATAATTTCAATTTTCAATAAATTTCAATTAAAAAAAAGATTGTAAGTTTCGATATAATTAAGCAGAACAGGACGTCTTTTTAAACACAATAGTTGTTAGCAAATAATAACAATATAAAAATGAATATAAAAGTGCATTTGCATATTTTAATGGTTAAAACACGGTTCTGCCACGAACCAATTTTTTTTCCAGTTCCAACATATCAAAGACTTTCCCCTTCCACCCCACCAAGAAAATAGAAAGGGTAACTTCGACATTTTTATGCGTAACACATTTATTTTATTTTTCTAAAAATGTATTTCATGAAGAGCTGTATATTTAGTGCAAGGCTATTTTATGCTTCATGCTTCTCATGATGGAAGCCCTATGTTCAAAACTATCAAAATTATCTGAAAAGAAGTACATTAGGATTCATTCAACAAAGAAATAGCATTTAAGAGAAAAAACAGGCTGAATACCCAAAGAAAAAGATTTTGGTTGATTAGTTAAAAAAAAGGTTGTGTTCAAGAGATAAGAAAAGGCTCACAAAACTCAGCATTAGTAACAGGAAACGCAACATCATTTTCTGAACTAGCAGCGACAAAATATATTCATAATAGTCTGAATTATTATCATAGGGAGTGTTTGATAAAAATCAATTATCGATAATATACAGTATAATCGGAAAACTATACGCACACATACACACACACACACACACACTTATACATAACTAAAGGTATATCGTGGCTGGCATAATAAGTTTAGAACAATTGTTATGAAATTCTTGCATGTATTCGGTGATTATGTGTGTGTGTGTGTGCGCGCGTGCGTGTGCGAGCAAGCGTGTGTATGTATGTATATATATATATAGACACACGTACACAAACATACATATATGCATATATATACACACATACACACACATATATATGTATATACATATATGTGTGTGTGTGTGTTTGTGTGTGATTGTATGTGTGTCGGTACTTATATATATATATGTATATAAATAAAGTCACACACAGACACATGGATTGTTGAAATTTGTTTAATTTTATGGCCTATGAAGCGAAATGATGATCTAAGCTAGTATTATTTCACTGTACAGACAAAAATTTATTATCGGTTGGTAAATATTAGCATGGATCAGCAACCAACTGTTTGCTGAAATTATTAACAAAACCATCAGCTCTTGCTAGATTCATCGCTCCTGGGGTACTTCTGCCTGATGAGACGCAGCATGGCGAGACACTGGTGTTCCAGAATCTTTAAAATCGAGTCTGTTATGAACACATCTACGATCGTATCTACTGTAAAGTATCAAGAATGAATATGCAATAAATAGGCGCAGGCGTGGATGTGTCGTAATAAGTTTGCTTCCCAAACACATGTTTCCGGGTTCAGTCTCACTGCGTAGCACATTGGTTAAGTGTCTTCTACTGAAGCCTCAGGCCGACCAAGGCCTTGTAAGTGGATTTGGCAGACGGAAACTGAAAGTAGTCCGTCGTGTGTGTGTGTGTGTGTGTGTGTGTGTGTGTGTATATATATATATATATATATA
>NC_068982.1:174334321-174339385 GCF_001194135.2 Octopus bimaculoides | reverse complement strand
AGTGGATTTGGTAGACGGAAACTGAAAGAAGCCCGTCGTATATATGTATATGTATATATATATATGGGTGTGTGTGTGTTTGTGTATCTGTGTTTGTCCCCTTCAACATCGCTTGACAACCGATGCTGGTGTGTTTATGTCCCCCGTAACTTAGCAGTTCGGCAAAAGAGACCGATAGAATAAGTACTAGGCTTCCAATGAATAAGTCCTGGGGTCGATTTGCTGGACTAAAGGCGGTGCTCCAGCATGGCCACAGTCAAAAGCCTGAAACAAGTAAAAGAGTAAAAGAGTATATGTATGTATGTATGTATGTATGTATGTCCACCACCACCGCTTGACGACCGGTGTTTGTGTGTTTACATCCCCGTAAATTAGCTGTTCAGCAAAAAAAGTACCGGGGTCAATTCGTTCGACTAAAATTTTTAAAGTCATGTCCCAGCATGGCCGCAGTCTGATGAATGAAACAAGTAAAAAAAGATTAATCACTGTATTATTATTTCATATCTTTCCTTTTATTTCAATAAATTTTAATTCTCATTCTGCAAATAGCACTTATGACAGCATATTCAGAACACGGAATTAAAAGATTATTAATAAAAATAACGTGTAAAATAGGTACTGACAAGTCAATATCCAACTTTGTCATAGTGCGATACGTCTTTCTCTCAGTGACTTCTTTGAAAGTAGAGATTCAATCAAGAAAAGATTCAAAGAAAAATGGAAATATCATCCTGAACGTATAGTTGTCACAAAGTCACAATGTCACGATCTTTGTTCCAAAGATTTTCCATCGAACTGCTCAGAAAGCGATATAACTTCGTTTTGAACTGAAATATAATGTTAGAGAGAATGTGGACTCAGCTTTCAGTTTTGAGTCACTTCATAAGAAAATGTCCTTTTGCTAATCTTAAACTTGCTAGAATTTAACACACACGCACGCGCGCATGTATCTTTTTATACATAAATGTTTGTATGCATATGTATGGGTAGGTATTTTTGTGCTTATGCAAATGCACAAGAAAGTGCTTTAACTGTGTCAGATAGTATGTCTTCGGTCGAGCTTGTGCAACTTTCCAAAGATTTGGGAAAGAAAATATTGCAAAGCGAGGTTTGTTAAATGTCTCAATCTGATGCAAAAGTATGAGTAGTGAGCTAACCTAAATAGCACAAGTGGGTATCGAAACTGAATTGCAGTTTGATTTCCAAGGAGCTTACAACGACTACATCTACGACGCAAGTACATACATATATCAATAAATAAATTATACAAAAAAAAAAAAAAAAAGGTTAATAAGCAAATCGCTTTGTTGTATGAAACCTTTTCAATTTAGTTCTGGACCGTGACCAGCAAATTATTCATGACGTGGTAGAATAGTTAATTAGTTTAGTTGATACGGAAGAGTTCACTCAGGATCAGTTGACATGGAAGAATGAGTTCGCGGTATGAAAGCTGCTTGCTCTCTGCAGATGAACCGATGTTGTATAGCTATTATGTATGCTTAACTGAGAACAAATAGCAGGATATTAACTATTTCCTACTGCGAGAAATTGTCAAGAATCAATGGACTATTAAGGCCCAACTATAGCAAGGTATCACACACGAATTCCATGACATTAGTAAAAGTGGCCTGTTCTGATAGTTATAAGTGGCCAACGAATTATTTGCTCATCAAATGGCATGATTTTAGACACGGAAAAACCTCAGTAATATAAAGAAAGAAATAATTTGAATTAAAAAAAAAGAAGAAAAACTGAGACAGCAAAATAGGTTGCTGGAGTTAAAGGAAGCTATATTTCAAACAAATATATATATATAAATTTCGATTACCATATACTGGCTTTTTGCTCTGCATACTTACTTTACTTTATACACGCACGCACACACACACACACACACACACACACACACACACACATGTATATATATGTATATATATGTATATATATGCAGAACAAAAAGCCAATATATGGGAATCAAAATTAATATATATATGTATATATATATGTGTGTGTGTGTGTGTGTGTGTGTGTGTGTATGTGTGTGTGTATATAATACACATACACACACACATACACTTTTACTCTTTTACTCGTTTCAGCCATGCAGTTGCGGTCATGCTGGAGTACCACCGAGGTCTTTCTGATTTCCTGAGACTGGGGTGTTTCACATCACTACTCCTGTATGCGCCTTTGTCCCAGCTTTTAGCCCATTTGGTGTATAAAGGAGTTTGATTCCGCTACCCTCGTTTCCATCTCATGTTAGACTGAGACTCTTGGTTCATCCGGTATTGTGGAGACGAGGATGTCAAGCTCCTTTCTGAAGACATCTACTTCCAACTTATGCAGATTTCTTAATTTTTTGTGACAGGGCATTGAAGAGCCTTTGAGCCCCAGGTTATTGCAGTACCTGGTTCTGGATTTAGATGGAATGGATGGTACCTTTGGTATAATACAATGGCGGTCAATTCTAGCATTTGTTTAACACTCAGTGCCAAAATTAAGTACTAGCCCTTCTAGAGTTTTTCTTATGTAGATTGTTGCCTATCTCTTGCGCCTTCGCTCCAGGGAGTAAAGCTGTAGTTTTCTCAGCTTATCCCTGTAGCTCATCCGCTGCATTGCTTCAGTCTCCTTAGTGTAGTGGCGTTGGACTGCTTCAAGCGCTGCTGTTAGTTTGGTACTATGTAGTGACCATAACTCGGAGGAGTAGTCCAGGTGGCTAAGAACAAAAGTTCTCCACAGGGTCAACATAGTTTCTTGGTCTCTTGTCTTGAAGGACCTCATTATCCATCCTGCCAGTTGTCTGCACTTTGCTGCCATCTTGATAATGTGCATATAAAATGAGGCGCCATTGCACACACTGATCCCCAATTCTTTCACTGCATGAGACTCTGGGATTTTAGTGCTTTCGGGTCCTGTATATGCAGGCTGTAGTGCATTCGTGAGTTGATAGCGCAGTGCTTGACATTTTCCAGCATTAAACTGTATGTTGTTTATTTCGGCCCAGTTGTATATCGAATTCAGGTCCTGTTGTAAGCTTGCGACGTCATCTTGATTTTTTTATTGCCTGTGATAGTTTTGTATCATTGGCATAGCTAGTGATAGTGGCTGTCCGAGTGACCGCGGGCATGTCTAAGACGGCTATTATGAACAGTAATGGCCTCAGAACAGTCCCTTGGAGGACGACACTTAGGGTTTGAGTTTTCTCAGAAAGGGCACCATTAGCTGCAACTACCTGATTTCTGTCTTTAAGGACGTCATGCAGCCACTCTCCCAGTTTACCAAGGTATCGTAGCTCATAACACATCATGCCGCTATCGACCTTGTGAAATGCTTTTGCACAGGCAAGGTATGTCACGCTGACATCTGAATGGTCAAGCAGCTGTTTGAAAACCCAATCATAGTGCTGTAGGAGTTGTGTGAAGCAGCTTCTTCCTGGACGGAAGCCGTGCAGCGTATTGTTCAGTAGGTCATTTTCTTCTACAAACATTATCAACTCCTTTCTGATAATTCGCTCCATGACTTTACTGATATATGAAGTTAGAGGGATTGGTCTGTAGCTTTTGCCCTCTGCTTTCATCTTTGTGGATAGGGCTTATAATGCCTTCTTTCAACTTTTTAGGAAGTTTACTACTTGCAAGAAAATTTTGGAAAAGCATCTAAAATGGTTTCGCTAAAGCCTGTTTACATGACTTCAGGAGAATAGCCAGGAAGACATCAGGGCCAGTTGCGGAGCATGAGCTCATTTCATCGAAGGCTGCTGTTATATCTGTCTCCTCAACGTTGATGTAATCGATGGCTGGCGCCGCCTTTTTGGAGCTGCAATATTTGAGAATCCAGCGGGATTTTTTTTATCTACATGTGTCCAAGACACTTTTCTTTTTAGGCAAGCTCTGAACATTTTAAATTTTCCATTGAAATGGAAAACTGAAGGTAGTGAGGGAAAGGACTAAAAAGGGATTGCATGAGGGACGAGATTGAAAGGGCCGAAAACAGAGCCTCATCAAATTTGTTGAAAAGCGAATGACAGTGGCAAGCATGGTTCAAAGAGCCTACTCTGAGTATTTTCCAGTAAAGGAGTGAATGGGGGAGTGGTTACTTGACTTAGTGGTCAAAGTGACCGTGATTTTGTTTTGTAGGATCTCTACTAGTAGCCCATCGGAGATCACTTTCTTTTTAAGGAATTTTCTTTGATTTTTCTTGGGGGTGGGGAGCTGTTGGTTTTCATTATCTTCTTTGCTTCCACATTGTTTTTATGTACAATCCCACATTTTCTCGTTGAGTACCTTCTTCAATCGTTTTGTTAAACTCTTGAGGTAAATAAAGCATTATTATTCCTATCATATGTTGTAGTAGTGGTGGTGGTGGTTATGGTAGTAGTAGTAGTAGTAGTAGTAGTGGTAGTAGTAGCAGTAGCATCAACAGCAGCAGAATTGTAATACTATTAAAATTATGTATTAATGTGTCTTTATTTTCAATGTCGATGTAAATTTGCTCGATGTAAATCCCCACCTCACTGTATTCTCTTTACCGCCTTCCAACACCTTTTGTCTTCGTATTGCCCTCAACGTCTTGAGTCCTTTGTGACCAAATTAAGAAAAAACTATCATCATCATCATCATCATCATCATCATCATCATCATCATCATCATCATCATCATCGTCATCATTAAACAACCTTTTTCAGCTACCGCTTTTCCGGATGTCCTGAAGATGGGATTTTCACCCCGAAATATAGAAATACAAGGTAAAACTGCAACTTTGTACTGTGTTCTTTTCCTTTTGAAGTTTACTTTGTACCTTCTCGCATTGTTCCGGCCTAACACAACCACATTCTTTAAAATTACTATTATTATTATTATTATTATTATTATTATTATTATTATTATTATTATTATTATTATTATTATTATTATTATTTGGTAATAAATTGGCATAATCAGCACCACCACTGCTACCATCATTACTACTACTATTGCTACTACCACCACTATTACTACAACACAATTACTACTACTACTACTACTACTACTACTACTACTACTACTACTACTACTACTACTACTA
>NC_068982.1:174327577-174330077 GCF_001194135.2 Octopus bimaculoides | reverse complement strand
AGAAAATTATTAAAAGATTGATACGAATAAAATCAATATTTTCTCTTTTCTCAATTTTTGCAATTGAAATATCGATATAAGTGGAGTTTTGTAGCATTTTGGTAATCAGGAAAGAATATCATAATATCTAGAAATTTCGTATACTAGGCGAGAATTACATACGTCTCTTCAGTAGACTGGCACAGAGTTTAATATCTTCACTTGTAATTTCCGTTTTACTGCTACGGAAACAAGAGAGCTATGTCATGAACGTAACATAAATATTACATGGAAGTAACTAAAACCGATATCTATCCCAGAATATCTTATAGGGTGTCACTATAAAAACATACAGTATAGTATCTCTCAAAGGTGTGATACCTCAATGTTATATATATCACATAACTACAAAGTTGTTTATGATAACATGCACCACTACCAGAAAGAGTAGCATCTACAGCATCAACACGTATATATTTTAATTGTAGTAACGATGTGAGACAGAACACAGACGTTCAACCTGTAAGTAACAGTAGCCAAATGTCCTTCAAATCAAATTATAATGTTTAGAAAAAATTAATGATAGGTAAGATAATGTAATTTTAGACACACAATTTCTTTAAAATAGATATAAACATTTTCTTTATATTTCACAGCGTGGTTTGTAAACTGAAAAAAAAAAAAATCTATGAAGGGATTTTATTCGGCAGCGATTTACTCTGCAGGATTTTATGCTACAGCAGCTTACACTACTATATTATTTATGTAAAATATGTACGTTCAACACCTTTTCTGGTTTAATTTGGTCTCCCGCCCACCTCAAAGCAGATTTAAACACCGGTTTTTAAGAACTTTTTCGTCGTTGAGGTATTAACTGTTCGAAATATATCTCATTGAAAGCATTTAACTTTCAATGTCGAGGAACATGCAAATAGACAAAATAAACATCTGATAGTAAAATTCTGTTGAAAGTAGTAGAAGCACTGTATAATTACTGAGTGCTTCAATCGCTGCTAGCTACAGTGCTAATCTCAAGTATTTCCATTTCCCAAGAAGGTACAGCGGTATGCCACAGGTTTTTATTTGATATTTTAACTCCAATCAATGTTAGAATTTATGCATATAATTTTAATATCTGATGCGTTTCTAAGAAGGGCCCTTCAGGTAGATTCGATATATCGGCAGATCAAAGATTTAGTACACCGCAAATAATGCGATGCTCTAATATGGAGAACTTGAAATGGTTTGAGATAACTAAAGAAGAAAGGATCTCTAAAATATAGATATTCCTTCAGGATTATTTATACGGTGATAGAAATCTTCGATTATAGAAGAAAAAAAGCAATCTTTAGTTTTACTTCAGTGACATAAATAAAATGGAACAAATATCTACCATATACGTATGAAATACGTTTGCATATAAGATTGGATAAAACTGTAAATTATATAAACATACAACAAACATCCATACAATACTACATGCACATATGCATACACATATACTTGTATATATATATATATATATATATATATATATATATATATATATATATATATATATATATATATCTGATACCCACATAAGATCATATGTACACACACGCGTGCGGGCGCACAAATGTATATGTATATGATTTTACGCGTGTACGTATATATCCGATTTCACCACGCATACAAATAACGCATCATTGGCTCAATATTGATCTGAAAAATCTATCAACAGACAGTGATAAACAACATTGAATTCAAGAGATTGGAAATGGGGTAGAGTTGAGAGGTTCATGCCTTTCTGAAAGAGTTTTAGAATACTTACACAGCTGTAACAAAAACTAGATATACGGTTCCCTACTTAACTGCCGTTTCCCAGGGCGCACACTATGCTCACCATGCCTGTATATACGGGTTTTATTTGTGTTTACATCTGTGCTTGTGTATACAGTATTCTGACTAGACCTTCGTTCACCTTTTTGTTACTTCATAGATTTCTATTTACAATCCTGCGTTGGACAGCCATTTTTAGACGACTGTAGACATACCCTTAGGTAGAAATCTTTCTAAATAAGCATATCTTCCTTTTTATATCGTGCTATTTTGAGTTTAAGGAACAATCATTTAAATTACAAACATAAAACAACAAAAACAAAATATCGGCAGAAACAACAATCAAAAGCAGTAGATCAAACAGATTAAGACTCTTTAATCGACCTGATTGACGTTTTTTCTGATCTTGAACATTGTAACTTTATAAGGCGTGATTCTGTCTGTTTATCTATCTATCTATCTATCTATCTATCTATCTATCTATCTATCTATCTATCTATCTATCTTTCTGTCTGTCTGTCTGTCTGTCTGTCTGTCTGTCTGTCTGTCTGTCTGTTTGTCTGTCTCTCTATCTATGTGTCTGTGTCTATTTGTCTATCAGTATATCAGTCAATCAATCAATCAACTAATCAATATATATGTCTATAGATAGATTGATAGGTATGTATGTATGTATGTATGTATGTATGTATGTATGTAT
>NC_068982.1:174324687-174327098 GCF_001194135.2 Octopus bimaculoides | reverse complement strand
ACACACACACACACACACACACACACACACACACACACACACACACACACACACACACACACACACACACACAGTGGTACGTAATTGTAATATTCAAGGGAGTTAGTAACCTTCGAGCACTCCGTAATAGGCACAGAAAACAACTTTCAGGAATGATAATAGTTTATTGGCGTCGAAGGTTGTAAGTTTTCCCCATATCGATGTTCGATAAGCTGAAAAATGTTTTTTTTATACTTCATGGTTGCTATGAATGCGAATAAAAATCCAAATCGAGGGAATGAAGTCGGTAAAATCCAGACTACATATGTTTCCTAGCTAGCAGAACCTATAATTTCTCAACGAATTATTTATATATAAATATATATAAATATAACTAATATGTAGAGGTGTCGATTCATTACGGCCGTTTCAAGCAGCTCCATTTAATTGATTAATGAAAACATTACACCAATTTGAAAGAAATCGTTCTCGTCAGATGACCGCATAGACTTCAAACATAAGGGATAAACCATTTTTTAAACAAATTTACATCAATAATGGAAACCAAAATATTGTTTCCTTTTGTTATATCTGTGGCAGAATGAGTTTAGGAAATAATGCTTACCTTTTTAAACCTACTATAATTTAGAAAGTAGCAGAGGAAATAGAAGGGATCAAGATAAAAGGAGTGGTGACGTAGTTACTTATATTTAGAAGACTTTATGTAGTATGTAGTCTTCAACCATCTAGAATTAAATCCATTGGGAGTTGTATTCTAGTTAATGGTGATAAATCAATTAATGTCAGACAATCTACTAGACTCCCAGTATACTGGAACCATACATCTAGCTTTATCTACATAAAAGAGTAGATAGTAAAAGAATGTCTGATAGGGAAGGGGTGGTAATTGGACGAAAGAAGGACAAGAGTGGCCAACTGGAATATAATGAAAAAACAGAAGTGATAAGTAATATAAACTTTAGGGCGGAAATTAAAACTGAATGATACGAGAGGAAGTAATTTATAACCTAGCAAATTTATGATATTAAATTGAGACCATTTAAATCAATATATAGAAAGAAGATTGAAATTAAACTAATAATGGGATACTTTAATATATACGAAAACTATTAAGAATATTCTAAGCATATTGTTTAGAAGGTCATGATAAAGACATTCTAAAATAATGTATAACGGAATTAGATTATCATATGGGTAGAAGTACATAGTATATTTTAAAGCAATAAAAGGAACTATTCTCATTACGAGTGGATAAGTATAAGATATCGTAAAATATCGTATCAAATATAAGGGATAATTGAATTAGAGGTATACTAAATGTATAAGGGATACCTAAACCGATTTGGGCATGTAAACATTTCATGAATATTGCATGATTTAAAAAGTATACCAAAATAAGGATTCCCATTTCCAGTAAATTATATATGCATTATTTTCTAAACTCATTCTGCCACAGATATAACAATAGGGAACAATATAGATATTTTGGTTTCCATTGTTGATGTAAATTTGTTTAAAAAATGTTTTCAAAGACTATTCGGTCATCTGACGAAAACAGTTTCTTTCAAGTTGATGTAATGTTTCATTAATCAATTAAATGGAACCGCTTGAAACGGCCGTAATCAATTGACAACTGTACATCTTTGTTACTTATTTATATTCTGTTCACTTAACCTGGAATTTGGACTTCGGAAATGCTATAGAAAGTACATTTATGAAAAGTACATGTTTGAATTACCAAGTGCAGATATTTTCACTTAGCTGAATTACATTGTCTACACATACGACAGGAATATTGGGTACAAATACTCCTACACGGAGCCTTTATATTCAATATTCAAATAATATTATTGGGGTGTGCAGATTATACCGAACTAGCAAGGCGCCTCAATTTAAGTACCTAATTCAACTGAATGTTAATTATATATATATATATATATATATATATATATATGTATATATGTGTGTGTGTATACGCGCACAGATACACATACACACACTCATACAACGGAAGCCACTTTTCGCGGTAACTTTAAGCGGTGTCTTTGAAATAACAATGACCGACTGGTAGCATTCATAGTGGATACAGCAATACTCTAAACGGGTTTGGGACTTACTCATTTTGATGGCAATAACCTTTTGATCTTGCGTTTACAACAAGCGGTTTTCATTGGACATGTATATATATATAAGCGTTGGCTGTCTGGTAAGTAGCTTGCTTACCAACCACATGGTTCTGGGTTCAGTCCCACTGCGTGGCACCTTGGGCAAGTGTCTTCTCTATAGCCTCGGGCCGACCAAAGCCTTGTGAGTGGATTTGGTAGACAGAAACTGAAAGAAGCCCGTCGTATATATATGTATATATATATATGTATGCATGTGTGTGTGTGTGTGTGTGTGTGTGTGTGTGT
>NC_068982.1:174320672-174322840 GCF_001194135.2 Octopus bimaculoides | reverse complement strand
TGTACGGTTTCGTGAATGAAGAATTTTGACAAAGATATCGTTTCAATATATGTATTCTATATGTAATATATTTGTCTCCCGGTATTGCTACAAATACCGAGGGACACTTTAAAGATGTTTTGAAACCAATATATAGGAATTCTAATGTAAAAAAAAATAAAAGAATAATTTCCCTGTTTCTCTATGGCATGTGGAACAGATACTTTTTGAAAGTATAATTTTTAAATGATGAATTTTAATAACTTATTTAAATCTCAGAAAGTTTCTGCGCAATGTTCGTTGTCTAATCTCATCTGAAAAATTGACATGTATGAACGATATTTCTGGCAAGCTTCACTGTTTGTTGCCCAGACATGTCAAAACTGGCATCTTGGAATACGAGGTCGACTGGGATAGTACTTTAGAAGAAGCTGCATTCTCGCTTCCTCCAAGAAAAATGAGGAATCATTTTCGCTACCCTTTTCACTGTCTGTTCACTATCCAATCTCGAGCAACTTTGACAGAATCACCAGGTCAGCATGACAGAAGACATATTGTATCAAGCACAAAGGTCAAACAACACGCATCTAGTGTTTACTTCTGTTTTGTACAACAATCCGTGTTAAAATACTGTACAATCCATGGCGGGAAAGGATTTTGAATAGTGTGACTTGGTGGATCCTCTACTAACTGCAGCTACAACACTATATCGAGAAATTTCTTTTCAGCCCATTATGATATTGAAACGATTGGGACAATATATCAGCTAAAATTAATTACTCTTCAGATTAAATAAAACAAAAAGCTTATGCCAAATCACATTGCTGTTTATATGCGGTTCGCTTACATAAGAAGTACTGTAAACCTGTCGAGTGTTCACCATTTATCCCAACATTTTTTGAACCGAGGCAGCTTTATAATGTTTTAGATTTGCAATATGAACACGACTATTAAGGCGGTGAGCTGGTAGAATCGTTAGGACGCCGGACAAAATGCTCAGCGGCAATTCGTCCGTCTTTATTCTCTGAGTTTAAATGCCGCTGAGGTCGGCGTTCGCCTTCATCATTTCGGAGACGACAAAGTAAGTACTAGTTGAGCACTGGGGTCGACGTAATTGATTTACCCACTCTCCAGAACTTGCTGGCCTTGTGCCAAAATTTGAAACCAATATGAAAACGATTATCTTCCATTTAATTCTTAAAATTTCGTTCATTCGTTCTCTCAGTCAGGCAATCATTCATTCAGTCAGTTATTCACTCACTTATTCGGTCGCTCGCTCGCTCACTCACTCATTCATTCACTCACTCATTCACTCACTCACTCACTGAATTCACACACAAAGCCCACATATATACACATTCACAATTTTTTGCTCTTCCTACGACAAATCACTTGCTCTTTTACTCAGTTCTATCTTACTCATGTTTATCATGTGTGTGTGTGTGTGTGTATGTGTGTGTGTGTGTGTGTGTGTGTGTGTGTGTGTGTGTGTGTGTGTTTGTGTGTGTGCGTGCGTGTCAATGATTGAACGAAAAATGAGTAAATAAACATCTGAGTGAGTGTGTGAGTAAGCAAGCAACCGACAAGCTGCAGGTAAAATGAACAATAATATTATGAAAAGATAACTTGGTAAAAGTAAGGAATAGTGTAAAAACAAAGGTCTCAAAGTTGTTAATTATTCAAGGTAAAAACAAACTAATTGATTGCAACCGAGTTAATGAACAGAAGACTTTATTGAAAGGATCACAGAGAGAAAAAAATATTAATTGAATTTAAAACATGAAATGGGATGACAACAATAGCAACAATAAAAACACAGTAACACTCACACCATTACGCACACACTGAACACACGCTTCGGTTATAATCGCATCCTCAAACAGAGATTCATATTCTCCTATATAAAACCTGTACGCGCGCGTAAACACAAACACACGTACACAGGCACATGTACTCGCACGCACACACACACAAATGCATCAAATTCGCACGGATATGTGCAGGCGTATGCATGTATGCACATATGCTAGCTATCACAAACGCATGATATTACGCGCGTGTGCAGGTGCACACACACGTATGCGCACACACATGCTCACACATACACATGCGCACACACATGCTCACACATACACATGCATACATACACATACACATGCAGACACACACACACACATACACACACATAC
>NC_068982.1:174318181-174320662 GCF_001194135.2 Octopus bimaculoides | reverse complement strand
GCACATCCATGAAGACATGCACTAAAACACGCGTATTAATACGATAACCGGCAAAAACTTGCACACGTATACTGAGACACAGATATGTATACACGCACACACACAGACACCCCCCACACACAGACACCCCCCCACACACAAAATCATCCATATTCATGTTCCTACAAACTCATACGCATTCAAGGATGCAGTTACAGAAATATACCAAGAACTAGTGCTTACATGCACATACAAACGCGCAAGCACACGATCACACACATACATCTATAAATATACAATCACTCAAAACGACAGCAGCATACTCTGCCACCTACATACGTATATGTATGTGTCTGAGCATGTGTGCACGCGTGTGCACGCACACAGACTCGTGCATAGGGTTGCACATATACACAGACGCACGTACACAGACTCACACATACACGCGTACAAACATTCATGCTAATTCACATATATTTGATATTAGATATAGGCGCCATTATTCTGAGAGCAGAAAAAAAACTTAGCACTTGTATTGGTGTTGTAATTGTTTTCGTTGTTTGCGTTAGGGTTGTTGTTATTGTTGTTCGCGTTGCTATTGCTAGTGTTGTTAGTGTTGTTATGGAAATACCTGGACAATAAGGTGAAAATAAGAATAAGACATCGAGAGGATGAAGTTACAAGGAAGTAAACGACAAGAAGAAACTATGGCGGCGATGACGTCGCCGATGATGCTGACTATGGCAAATAAGATAATGGCGACGATTATGATAATAGTGATGATGATAATTGGAGTGGGTTGGTGACGTAATAAGAATGATTAAGATCACGATCATGGTAAAGATAATAAAAGCTGTAAAGCTAGAAATCAAAGGAAAGGAAGAGAGAGAGAGAGAGAGAGAGAGAGAGAGAGAGAGAGAGAGAGAGAGAGAGAGAGAGAGAGAGAGAGAGAGAGAAGAAAGAGAGAGAAATTGAAAGAAAATTAGTGTAAAGAGAATAGAAAGAAAAGGAATACTTGGGGGGAAAAGTAAAAAAGAGACTTATTTAACAGAATGAGTTGAAGGTTTTTTGTAATATAATAAAAAGAAAAAAAAAGAAACAAAATATAAAAAAAAGGCTCCAGAAGTAAAAGAAAATTAATGTAGGTGAATGAAACCGATAAATATTGATCTAGATATAAGGAAAAATAAAATAAAACCGGAAGCGTAAGTTATCATATGGGGGAGAAAGCCATTTTGTTTTACGAAGAGAAATTTCATTTCTTGCTCAGTTTGAAGCGTAACAAAAGATTAAGGTTGTTTTGAAAAATGTAGGGTTTATAATAAAATGATGCAAGCGATGTGTTGTTTGTAGGAAACAAACCAAACCAAAATAATAATAATTTTTTTTCTTGATGAAAGATTTCGCATTACAATGAAAAATTGTTTGCGTGTCAGTTTGTTTGTGTGTAATAAGCCGTTGTTTGTGTCAGTCGAGTTGAATGAGGTAGGATGTGATTTATGATGGTGACGGTGTAGGTATTGGTAGTGTCATGATGTTAGCCGTTGTAATGATGATGCTGGTGGTTGCATTAGCAGTAACGGATACACTATTAGCGATGGTTGTTGTGATGCCTGTGATTCAGGTAGATTGGTGATAAGTAGCAAGGTTGATGTTATTGGTTGTAGTGATAACGATAGTAATGGTGGAGATATAGCGGCTGACTTTTGCTAGTATAGGTTATTTCATATGCTGTTGTTGTTCTTATTGTTGATATTGTTCTCATTGTCGGTGGTATCAGGGATGGCAACGGCAAATATTTTACAAAGTTATGTTGTTGTTTTTCTGGTGGTGGTGGTGGTGGTGATGCGAGTGGATGAGGGTCTCTTGATAGTAACAAAGACAATGGTTACGGTGGTCGTTTGGTGAGAGCGATTGAAATGGTGGTAATGGTGGAAGTGGTGACGGAGGTGTTTGTTTTCAAATTTATTGAAGGATAAAGAGACATTCTGTTGGTAGGAGAAACGTTTTGTTGACATAGATGATGTGTGGTGAAAACAAAATAGGTAGAAGCTAAAAACGTGGCTGGGGTCGGTGGCAGAGTGTTAAAAATATATTGAAAGTACATGGGTGAATGTGGATGGGTGAAGGATAGAGATTTGTATGAAAGAGCAAAAATGGTGATTTACAAAAACGTATGGTGTTGGGAAGTAATTTGTGTGTATGAGAGTTTTGAGGGTGGTGAGAATATGGCACGGAAAACAGTTGTGCTGTAAGGGAAAAGAGAAGGCAGATATACAAAGAAGAGAAACATAAAGAGGGGCATAGAAAAACAGAAAAACAGAAAGGGAGGTTTGGAAAGAGGAAAAATAGAATCCAGTTGGAAAAAATCAATAAAAGACAGCAATGGGGAAAGAAGGGAGTGGGGAAAATGAAGTGGAAAGAGAATGAAAGCGTGATTGAGAGAGTTCAATCCCATCCAATATGTGCATGCGTGCATGTATGTGTGTGTATGTATATATA
>NC_068982.1:174308737-174317210 GCF_001194135.2 Octopus bimaculoides | reverse complement strand
TATATATATATATATATATATATATATATATGTGTGTGTGTGTGTGTGTGTTTGTGTGTGTGTGTATGTGTGTACAGGAATCTCTCTCTATCTCAATGCACACATACACACACTTACGTATACGCACGTACAATACAAGAATTAACGAAGGCATAGCATATGCTACCAAGTTATACTCTGTTAAGAATTACCTTTATAGGATATATACAGATATACATGTTAAATTACTGGTTTGTTAATAGTGTTTCATTTCATTGATATATTGTATTATAGAGCATATCTTTAGGTTTTAGTCAATGTTGTGTATTACAATGATTGTAAACATTACATCTTTTACATAATATCGTCGGAAAAAGGGCGGCGAGCTGGTAGACACGTTAGCGCGCCGGGTGAAATGCTTAGCAGTATTACGTCCTGAGTTCAAATTCCGCAGAGGTCGAGTTTGCCTTTCATTCTTTTATGGTCGATAAATTAAGTACCAGTTGCGTACTGGGGTCGATCTAATCGACTGGCCTCTTCCCCAAATTTCGGGTTTGTGCGTAGAGTAGAAAAGAATATTGGCAGAGAAAAGAAGGAACAGCTGCCTACGCCACACATTTTAAATCTGCGCCCTCCATAACTATCCACCAACAAAACACTGCTTATAAACCAACTAATACTGGTTTCAAATTTTGGCACAAAGCCAGCGATTTCGGGGTAGGGGGTTAAGCCGATTACATCGAACCCAGTGCTCAACTGGTGATTATTTTATCGACCTCGAAATGATTAAAAGCAAAATTGACCTCAGCGGAATTTGAACTCAGAACGTAAAGACAGACGAAATGCCGCTAAGCATTCTGCCCGGTGTGCTAACGATTCTGAAAAAAAAAACCCATATATTAGCGGCAAAATCAAACAAGATTTTTCGCATTTACTACTTTCTTGGGAGCTAGTTCAAATAACTGATAAATGAATAAATAGTAGGAATATACACTGAGACTTGCGTTGGAGTTGTGACAAAACCGCAGGTGTAGCTTACTTATTGGGTTAATCTAAATATATAAAATTCTTTGTTTGCCTATCTGTTCCCTATGCGTCACTGTGTGTGTGTGTGTGTGTATGTGTGTGTGTGTGTATGTGTCCGTCTGTTCCCTATGCCTTCACAAACGGTCCAACCAAATAAAATCAAATTTTACAAGGTAATAGTATCAAGCCCCATGAATGTCTACATGTAATGCCTTTTTTGTTTTCATTTGGATTAAGACAATATAACATTGGCACTGGTTCAGTATTGCATATCAAAAGTAAAAGAAAAAGATCTATATTGTAATGTGATATAATATTGTTTCATTTTTATTCTTTAACTTCTAACGTGATAAGCCTACATGTGCTTAATATATTTATTAAAAAATTTGTCTATAATAATTATTGTGGAATTTACCGTTAAATTAGCAGTTCATGCATGTGCTTCTATTTGGTTAATTTGCTGCATGCAAAAATATAGACAAACTACATACATAGAGATTAATGTATAACTTTTTTTTTTTATGTTCATATTTTTTTTGTTGACAATATTGAAAAAAAATATGCCACCAAAGAAAAGACGGAATCTTTCCAGAAACAAGTATAAAGCAAGGAGGATTGTAGAAAACCGAAGGCGAGAGTTTCAAGACAGAAGAGAGATGAGACTTTCTCAAGGTCAGCAAATGCATGTTGCAGAACGTCAAATGGAGTCTCAATAGGGAGGGGAGATGAGACTTCCCCAAGATCAGTAAGCGTACGCTGCAGCACGTCAAATAGAGACTCAAGGGAGAAAGGAGAAGGGAGATGTGACTTTCTCAAGGTCAGCAAATATAGGCTGCAGCACGCCAGATGCAGTATCAATACAAAAGGGAGATGAGATTTTCCCAAGATCAGCAAACGCATGCAACAACACATCAAAGGCATGCTGAAACACTTAATGCTGAATCATTACAACGTTTTAATGCTTAGACAGAAGTCCAATAGAACAGCTCTCAGAAACAGACTACGCACAAATTCGTTCTTCACAACTCCTGGAGCTGCTTTCAGATATGGACCATCCTATTCTTATAAAAATGATAATTTTGTCCAAATTGGTGTGCTAAACTTAAATTGTTTCTGCAAAGCTTTAAAACTTCCAAATGAAACTAATCGCATGTGCTGCTCAGGCAACAAGGTAAGATTGCCAGCACTCCAAGCTCCTCCTCAGCCTTTTATGGATCTTCTGGAAGACACTTCCAGCCAGTCAAAGGATTTTCTGACAATATCAGACAATATAACCCTGCATTTCGAATGACATCGTTTGGTGCATCTAAGGAGATAGTTGAACATGGATTTACGCCGACATTCAAAGTTCAAGGGCAAGTCTATCACCTCATCGCTTCCCTGTTACCCACAAATGAACAACCACAGCTCCTCCAAATTTACTTTATGAATGATGTAAGATAAGAAACCCGAAGGAGGTGTCAAAACGATGGGTCGTGTAAGACGCAGCGCTGACCGTTGCAAAGGAGAATATATCCACTGATAGCTTTGTGGTGCGTTAAAAAAATTCACATACCCCCACCCCTAAATTTCCATGACAGGTTAGGACCTGTTATACTCCAAATGGACGCATGATATGTCGCTTAGTCGAATTAGCCCATCATTTACTCCACAAACGTTTTGTCGTCAATGCTGCACTTTCCCGTATCACCTGTTTCAACATAACTGTAATATATATACAAACTATGCTATTTTTTTCCCGAGCAACGCCGGATGTCTTTGCTAATATTTAAATAAAAGAAATCTATTTCAGAATTATTAATAATGTCTGCATTAGGTGTCGAATAAGGGGAATAACTGACATACTCTTCATAGAGAGAATGATATATATGTTTATGGTTTGTGTTGCGTTATTAGAAAAAAAATTACCATTCAAAATGGTTTTTTGTAACGCTATTCTGAAAGAGGAAGTATCTAACAAAGTACTTACAAGATTGGGGAATGCATATTCTTTAATTATTGCATATTAGTGGATACAATTAAAGGAAATAACATTTCTAATTATAGTTTAAAACTGTGAATTGGTTGAGTTGAAGAACTGTTGGACAGAATGCTTTGAGGTATTAGTCCCAACTCTCTGCGCCCTGAGTTCAATTCCTGCAAACGTTCATTCATTTCGGGCACATAAATAAATACCAGACCAGTGTTGGTTTGACGAAATTGTTTGAATATCGAAAAGGACATCATGCACTGTCTTTCTGACAAAGTGCATTTTGAGTTCAAATCCCGGTCCATCACCGAAAAACGGTGAAATTTTTATCAGGAATCACGACCGACCAATAGGCGCAGGAGTGGCTGGGGTGGGTAAGTAGCTTGCTTACCAACCACATGGTTCCGGTTTCAGTCCCACTGTGTAGCACCTTGGGCAAGTGTCTTCTACTGTAGCCTCGGGCCGACCAAAGTCTTGTGAGTGGATTTGGTAGACGGAAACTGAAAGAAGCCCGTCGTATATATATATATATATATATATATATATATATATATATATATATATATATACATATATGTGTGTGCGTGCGTGTGTGTGTGTGTGTGTGTGTGTGTGTGCGTGCGTGTGTGTGTTTGTGTGTCTGTGTTTGTTCCCCCAACATCGCCTGACAACCGATGTTGGTGTGTTTACGTCTCCGTAACTTAGCGGTTCGGCAAAAGAGACAGAATAGAATCAGCAATTTGAAAACCGATTGAAACAGTTTCTTTAGTTTAATGAGAAAATGGACTGCTGCAATACAGAGTTAAGAACGGCTGCTAGTGTTACAGATTAAAAGTTTAGAAAGGAATAATTAGTATGCTTTCAACGTGATTAATAAATAGAGATATGTATGAACTATAGTATGTTAAAGCCATAGAAACATCCACTTGAACTTTTAGCGAAAACTGGTTTGCATATATTTCTTAGATTTAAGAATCCTGATAGTGCTACATAAGCTCACTTCATGTTTTGTTCGTACTTTTCTAGACATATTTTGACTATTTACATTTTATTTAGAATTTTGTAAATTTTGTGGTAGCTAACACCTCTAAACCAATTCCTTCTTATACATACATACATACATACATACATGAAATGCATATATAGATACATAATACATATGTACATATTTTAAAAGTTATCTCGATAGATTTTTTAGAGTTCAGAGCCAGCACTATAAGGCATATCATAATACATACATACGCACATACATACAAACATACATACATGAAATGCATATATAGATACATATTACATCTAAGGCGCCGTGCTGGCAGAAACGTTAGCACGCCGGGCGAAATGCTTCACGGTATTTCATCCGCCGCTACGTTCTGAGTTCAAATCCCGCCGAAGACGACTTTGCTTTTTATCCTTTCGGAGTCGATTAAATAAGTACCAGTTACGCACTGGGGTCGATATAATCGACTTAATTCGTTTGTCTGTCCTTGTTTGTCCCCTCTATGTGTAGCCCCTTGTGGGTAGTAAAGACATAACATAATACATATATGCATATTTTTAAAGTTAGCTCGATAGATTTTTTTAGAGTTCAGAGCCAGCACTATAAGCCATAACATAATACATACATACATACATACATGAAATGCATATATAGATACATAATACATATATGCATATTTGAAAAGTTATCTCGATAGATTTTTTAGAGTTCAGAGCCAGCACTATAAGCCATAACATTTCGTAAATAAGTATGTCTATATAAATAATGAAATCGAAGACAGAAAATATGTAATGAGTTTATATGCATATTTCAACGAATATTCTCCTTTCATCAACATTTCATTTAATCCATCAGCTATCCACGATCACATTGACACTAGGTTTAGTGGTGTAATATAGTTGGAAAGATCTATTTGCATGTTAAACACATTCCTGGCAACATGTTATCAAGGCAACAGTATTTCCAATATTTTAAGATTCTTAACTTTAATATCATATTTCAATTTATTTTAACATTAAATTATCTGTTTAGATTTTTAATATATAAAAGCTTTTATTTTTTATTGTTATTTCTTTAATATTGCATGTAAATGATTTTTTATTCTTAAATCTTTAATATAAATTAAAAACTTTTAAAATTTTCATTTCAATTTTTTAACTTTTTATTTTTTATTTTTATCTTTTAATATTTCATATCAATTTTTAATATTTATTTGTAATTTTAATTCTATTTTTAATTCTATTCACAATTTAAAAAGTTTTTACTTTTCAATTTCTATATTTTAATTTCAGTTTTAATTTTAGTTATGGAAGTTTTCAATACTTTATTACATTTAATTCTCAATTTCCACTTTTTAATTTCAATATTAACTTTAAATGTTAATATTAAATGTTAATTCTTTAACTTTAATGTTTTTCGAAGATTTTTATAAGTAATTTTTAATTATTACTATCCAAGTTTTATAACACTATTTTAACCTTAATATCCCATTTTTTTTCATTTTATTTCTAAGTTGTTCAATCTATTTTTAATTGTTTGAAATATTTATTTTGTTACTATTGGGTTTTTGTAATATTTTTTGTATATTTTTTCTTACTTTATATTTATATATATACATTATTTTAACCAATACATAATCATATTTTTGCCAAGATCCTGCAATTAAGTCTGAAAGAATTGTTTCCCTTGAACAATCTAATGCTCAGGGGAAAATTTTTTCTGCTCACCGGTGTCATCATTTTTTTTTTGTGCTTTTGTAATCAATATTGCCACTCGCACCGGTCTCGCAATGTGCAACGATCATCGAATTGTTGACACAGGAACCTAAAGTCCTAAATATAAGTCTCTGTACCTGTATCATTTAGTAAATATAATCTTCTATTTCTACCGTAGTTCGTCGATACAGACAGACAGACACACACACACACACACACACACACACACACACAGAGTCACACACACACACACACACACACACACAAACACATACACACACACATTAGGATGGTGCATAATTATTGCGGCTTTTTTCAATGAATTTTATTCAACAAAAACAATAACAACATTTAACAAAAAACATCTTTAGATGATTATTCCGAAGCATATTCCCCATCCACTTCAATCTTCAATTTCTGCTTGGCGTTTTGTTTAAAATGGCGTTTTATTTAATTTTTTTGTTGAATAAAATTTATTGAAAAAAAGGCGCAATAATTATGCACCAACCTAATATATATACAAGAGTTAAGGAATGGAATAGATAATATGCGGGCTACATGTATTTCATAGCGAGCAGAACCTCGGAAGTGATAAATATCCAAAGCAGGCTACTCTTCAGGCCAAAGGTATCTTGGTTATATGAAGTTTACTTTGTCGTAAGGATCATTCTGATAGAATCCTCCGTGTGTTAACATATGCAGCCCGCATACTATCTACTCCTTAACTCTTGGATTTTTATTCACATACCTGGCAACAGAGGCTGCCAATCGTGAAGTATAACATAAATTTTTTCAGCTTATCGAACTTAGATAAATTAATAACCTTCCGCACCAATAAACCACTATTGTTCTTGAAAGTTATTTTTTTATATTTTCTACTGATTGCTTGAAGCTCACAATCTCACACACGTATGCATATATGTATATTCCTTTAACTGCATGTATCCCCCTTACATTAATGAGTGTCTATCTATCTATCTATCTATCTATCTATCTATCTATCTATCTATCTATCTATCTATCTATCTATCTATCTATCTAATTATATATGTGCATGTCTGTGTATATGGTTTAGTGATTCATTCACTAAGTATATAAGCCTAATATTATATTCCTCGCAGAGGGATTAATTTTTTGGTTGATTTTTTCCCCTGCCAACAGTAATGACCAAATATAATCACCTAATTATACAATTTTATGACTTTTCAAGCTAATAGATTTCTTTTTTTTTTTTTCCTTGAGTTGTGCTTGTATGATAGCTTGAAAATAGACCTTGTTATCGTTTGCTATAATGGATTATTATTTTTATGTTTTTCTATTATCGTTTAGTTGTGTAACAATATATAATCATCATCATCATCATCATTATCATATTATTATAATTATTATTTCTTTTTTTTTTAATATTTTGATAATACTTTTATTATTATATGATTATTGTTATTGTTGCTGCTATTTTCATTATTGTCATCCTCCACTTTCTCCTCCTCCTCCTCATCTTCATTATCATTTACGTTGTCATCATTATCATCGTTATCGCGATCCTACTCCTCCTCCTCGCCTCATCATCATCGTCATCGTCACCATTGTCAGCGTCATCATCATCTCGCGGTCTATGATTTATGAATTTTCAGTATTTCGCATTTTTGCTGCTCTTCAAAATGCGCAAGTGATGGTCTATGAAGAGATTGCATGATTCATCATTCTGAATAAAGAAAAAGAAGAACTCAACCAAATGAATTACATGCTTGCATATTTCCTTTTATTATATTTTTCAAAAAATTTTTTTTAGTTTTTCGCTATTGTTTTTTTTTTTATTTGCAACATGGATGTAAACAAGCATTAGGAGTTTTAAAGCTTTATGTTGATATCAAATTAGATTCAGTTCAGCGTTTAAGAGTTGTATATTTAGTATTGTGTGTGTGAGGCTTTTCTTTGTTTTCAATATAATTTTTGTAGATCGGTTCACCTGCTGTGCACTGGAAGTGAGAATGACTGCGGTCGTAAAAACGAAAAATCCTTTTGTATGGATGTTAGTGCGCTTTTTTGGCTATTAAAGCTACCGCCGCTGCTGTTGGTGCTGCTGCTCTTACTGCTGTTGTAATTGGTGCTGCTGCCACTGGTGGTGGTGGTGGTGGTGGTACTACTACTACTACTACTACTACTACTACTACTACTACTACTACTACTACTACTACTACTATCGCGATTTACTCCAGTTATGTTTTTCTGGGTTATATATATGTCATATGTCGACGCCTTCCCGTAGCTTAGAGACGCCACCCTTTTCTCAACAGATGCGCTCTTCCAAATATGTGGCCGCTATGTACTTCTAATGACGTCTGGTAGTTCCAACTTCTCATGCCAGGTTTTCTGATGCTCTAATCACGATGGGTATCACACTCATTCTCGAGGCTCTTTGAATATACTCCAATTCAAATGATATCCTTCAGATTTCTCATTCTTTGTCTTAACAATGTTCTGATCTGCCGGTACTGCAATGTCAACGAAAATCTATTCTTTGGTCATTATTATTATTGTTGTTGTTGTTGTTGTTAATGGTGGTAGTGGTGGGTAGTTAGTGTTGCAGTTGTTACTGTTATTATTTGCCGTGTATTGTAGTGTTTCTCAGGACTGCCGCAAAGATGGATTATACCGCGATTATTCATTGAAAAAAAAAAAAAATGAAAAACGTTTTTTCCCGTTTATCATTTTGTAATATTAACAATTGCTTTCAGATTAATAAAGAATATGTTCCAATTCCTTGGGGTGGAAAAACATCGTTTA
>NC_068982.1:174305170-174308549 GCF_001194135.2 Octopus bimaculoides | reverse complement strand
ATATATATATGCATACAGACACATGCGCGCACGCACATATATCTGTGCATATGTACGTTTATTTATCTGGTATCAGTCATTTGCAATATTTACTCGCGTTGCAAGATGACCGTCTTACAAGTTGTGGTAAGAGATGCTCAGTACGGTGGTTGTAGCGGTAGCCTCAGTAATGTAAACAAACACGCCCCTTCAATTATTTTAAGACATGAAAACTGACTTAAAAAGAAAAACAACGTGAAAGTTAAACAAATAGACAGTGCTTCAAGCATAAACAATGGAAAATAAAAGTGAATTGTGTTGAAATATTAATTTAAATGGAAGAACTACATAAACTATACAAGTACCACCACCACCACCACCACCACCACCACCAGCAACTACAACACCATTTCTTCTTGTACAAAGTTTGAGAATCATTTAGCGCTCCTCGATATGAGCCAGTACCAAGAAAGGCAAGAATTTTAGCGAGAAAATGTCCTTTGCTATAAAGAATTTATCCAAAAATGGGCGAGGTTGAAGCTAGTATACATATGTGCTAATTGGTATGGAGAGTTTCCATTTACCCTTGAAACTGAAGCGAGAAGGAAATCAATTCGACATTTCCAGATGTCCTTTCCCGTTCGAAGAGGTCATGTAAAACTGAGTAGATGATCTTCAAGATCACATGCGAAGAGACAAATGAAGCTGCTTCTTCTTAAACAAGCTCACAGAATGGTGTTTCAGTGCATGAAAAAAAATAAAGAAGTGTTATATGTACTGGCGCTGGCTCTGCTTGACACCTTTGCAGCACAGTAAGGGCAGGTAGGTAACGTTGAGAAAATAAGTAACATGTGCATGTTACTGATCATCAGCACTGCAGTACTACATGAATGACAACAGTGATTCGCTATTTCAGTCTTCAAATTCTTATATTTGGATAGTTTTTCGACACATTTCCTGAAATGTATCACTGTTATGCGGCAAGTTACAGAAATTAATGAATGAATGTTACACAATCTGAATAATTTGTTCTTATAATGATGTCAAATCCATTCACTTTTATCTCATTTCATGCTTGTGCATGCATATCCTCCAAAATTAAACAATTTTTGCTCTTTGGCTGAGTAACATGCTTCAAGAGTTGCTCAGTAACATGGTTACAGTGGCTCAGTAACATGGTTAAAGAGTGGCTGAATAACATGGTTAAAGAAGGGCAGCGTAACATGCTTAAAGAGTGCCGACTGTACTAGAAAGTGCATCTCAAGATTCCAGGTATACGCACAGCGTTTTGTCTGGAAGTGTAGAACTGTGCTGTCCTCCGTTTTATTTTGTTATATTTGATGTTATTTTAGTGTTTTCTCTATCGATGTTTGAATCTGAATGAGATTAATTTGTTGGGTAGTGTTTGTGTTTCGTATGTTTTGTATGATTTGTACTCTGTTTTAATGTCAAGTTCTGGTTGTTCTAAAGCATTGTTTTTTAAATTTTCTGAATCCTTCACAACCCATTTTTACTTGACATTGCTGTGACTTCCTATCAATGTTTTATAATTCAAAAGTAATGACAGGATGTAACCCGTGTATGGATTACATAAAAAAAATGTGAATAACTAAGTGAATCTCAGAAAATATTAAACAAGATGAATTCGCAGTAAGGTCACATAAAACATAACTTATAGCTAACCATATATATACTATTTGAATATTTTCATCGAATTTGATGTACTTGTTTGTGTCTGCAAAATACATTAAATTGTGGTTTGATATACGTCGGTAATATTCTAAAAGAATTTCTATTTTTCTATGTTCTTGATTATTGAGCGGTATTATTATGTCTATGTTGACGATGCAGTAAAAAATTCAGATTCACATAAACACATGGAATAAATTAGTAGAAGTATTGGCATTGCTATTTCAGTCTGTATTGGAAATTCTGATTTCACATTCACAAAAGAAAAAAAGAAAAAAAAACCGCATCACTCAAGTTTGTTTTCGAAAATTTAACTTTGAGTGTTAAATCGCACGACAGCGCAGCAAATTCTTCTTGAGTCTTCAAAGAATAATGTTTCACTCATCCCATTCCTACAACGATTGGGGTTCGGACCAAATCTAAAATTGTCTATGTCTGGAAGAGACTATTTTCAGAAGTGTTTTAAATAATGCTCGATTATAATCCAAATCGAATGAAAAATAAAATCATCAGTAGCTGAAAATATTTTGAATATATTATTTTGCATTGCAAGTTTCAATTTTAAAATGAAAATGTTCGTGTCTCCCCTTGCAAACATATTTTTAAAGAAGTAGTTCTAGAATGGTGAAAGAAGGCTTGCTTCTGTGTTAGGCACCAATCAGCTTTCTCTATTTGTGAGAAATTTAAGAAAAGACAAAACATATATACACATCCGTATGCATGTGTATTTATGTGCGTGTGTATATATGTATGTATGTTACTATGCAAATAAGAAACACACTGTTTTCACATCCAATATCTTCGCACACATTAGCATTGAAACATAATACAAATAACGCGCCAGTAATGCATTAATCGACTGAACTGCCAAGAATGCTTCATATGTAAATCAATCAATCTTTCTTGCTCGCAACTTCTGTAATTGTGGGTTTATAAGTAGTGTCTATGTGGACAGTTAAAGAGGGTGCTCAGTTGCTGATGAAATCTCAACAGAGGATTGAAACCCCTTTTTGTCTATCTATAAAGTATCGTATATAAAAGGAAATGTAATTTAGATTCAGTAGAATTAAGTACTTAAATTGAGGCACCTTGTTAGAACGAACTAATTTGCACTCTCAGACAATATTAGGTGAGTATCAAACTCTACATAGAATTTTTCCACTCGATATTCTTGCAGTGTATGAAGATGGCACGATCCAACTTTGTGAATTAATCCGTTCTTGTTTGTTCAAACATGTACTTTATATAAAGATACTTTCCAAATACTTCCGAAGTGCAGGTTTCAGGGTAGGTGAGTAAAATGTAAATGAGTAACAAAGATGTATAAGTGTATTGACTTAAAAGGAAGGTGGTTATGCCATCTATTAAATAGTGTTGGCTAATGGTGATGAAACATAGCACTGTTACGCATTCGCAATTTGTTTGTTCAAGATGACCGCGTGTCAAAATTGGCTTCCGGGTCTAATCTAATGAGAATTATTCAGACCAGGATTCTTCTTCCACCTGTAAAATATGTATGGAAATGTGCGGTAGTTAGAGTATGGGTAGCTCTAACGTTGCGGAATGAACTCTTCTCAACAACAGATTTTTTTCTTTCATCAGTGTGGTAACCATTGTAAATTAAACTGCATCAGAATTGTTGAAAAGATATATCTTACATTTCAAATTATCCAGAAAAAGCTATTGTACACTTTAATAATTAACACACACA
>NC_068982.1:174302830-174305018 GCF_001194135.2 Octopus bimaculoides | reverse complement strand
CACACACACACAAACACACTCACACACACACACATACACACATTAGTATGTATATTTACTGTGTAAGGCAGTAAGCTGATACAATCGTCACCGTGCCGGACGAAATGATTAGTGGCATTTCTTCTGGCTTTACGTTCTGAGTTCAAATGTCACCGGGGTCGACTGTATCTTCCATCCTTTCGGGATCGATACGCCACTTGAGCACTGGTACCGATGTAACTAACTTACCTCCTCTCCTGAAATTGCTAGCTTTGCCCCAAAGTTTGAAACCAATACATAAGATGCGTAAGATATTTGAGGACAGATTTATGTTTATAAAAAAAAATGCTATGTTGATAAAAATAAACCTTCTTTACTATAATGTTATTCAATAAAGCCACCTTCAGCTTCAGCAACTGCTTCTATACGAGATCTGAATCATCTACATGCTCGAATCAAGTGGTCCTGGTTAATTTTGGACCCTACTCTGACTATAGCAGCTTTCAAAGAATCTTAGGTGTTATGGGCGTGTTCATTGATCTCTCAACAACGCTCCACATGTAATTGTGCAGAGTCTTACTGAAACACATATGGCATTCCATTGCACACACTATCTATCCAGGGCTTAATAATTATTTCCAGGACCTCAATGTAGACGGCAGAGTTAACTCTAAAGCCTTGTGGAAAGGAGTAAAGAAGCATCACATTTCCTTCATTTCTTACAACTCCTAAAACCATGACAGTTGCAGGAAATTTTGTATGGATGACACTTGGTACTTCAGAAGGGTCTACACATAAGCATCTGTCATTTCTTCTGTTAACTTTTTGATCTTGGTCGAAGTTTTTCTCGTTTGAGAAAGACCAAATCTAATCTTCTGCTGGAATTTTCAGTTTGTTTAAGAGCCTTTTAGATCTGATGTTATGATTTTCTTTTGTTTTTCTGACGAATTGACCTTTCCTCATCATGTTGTCTTCGTGGACAACATTTCTGACTGTTCCTTCTGACACATGGAGATCTTTTGCAACTGACCTCATGGACTTCCAGGGATTGTAATCAATGTTCTGTTGAACTTGCTGGATAAATTCAAGTGATCTGCTGATTTTAGAGCGTTTAGAATGCTTTTTTTATGCTTTGATACGTTCCCATCTTCAGTCTCTAGCTCCTTACAAACTTTGTAAATGAAAAATCTAGCAACTTTTAAAAATCGAGACATTTCAAAATCGCTATGCTCAGCCTTTATAACCACAATAACAGCATACCTCTTCATTTCTTGAGTAAGCTGAGGGTCGGCTATTATTATTTTCTGAAACAAAGATTATACAGAGTTAGTAAAAATGCAGCAATGACCCCAAAAGGTATGTCCTCAAATACCTTACTCACCCTGTATCTCTCTCTCTCTCTCTTTCTCTCTCTCTCTCTCTCTCTCTCTCTCTATATATATATATATATATATATATATATATATATATATATATATATATATATATATATATCAGTACATATTGTAAAACTGAGTTTGCGAGTGTGTGTGTGTGTGTGTGTGTGTGTGTGTTGCATCTATAGAAATCCATACCTTACAAGATAGCAATCTGGGAGTCGCACCAATGGATTTCGTGTTTGAGGTGCCTGAAGTTTAGGTGGACATGAAGAAATTTTCATCAATGGAGCGACCACAATTATTTTACTATGTTGTGTACTTGTTGCTGTGCAGTATTGTCGAGATGATATTCAATTTCTTATTAAATGTGATATTTCAGGTGCTTGAAAATGTTGTACTGTTTCTTTTATTGTATATATAAAGGTGGAGTTATGGTTTAAGACTGGCACATAGAGGACCTTGTGACTATGTACTTAGATTCATTGTGACTATGTGCATGTTCGAATCAGATTACAGGAAATTTCGAGATTTTCGAGACAGTGTTCTAGTGATTTGCAATTCTATTAAATATTTATTTGTCTGTAGAACACTTCGAAGGTCACATAATAAATTTGCTGACAAAATTAATCCAAAACGGAGTGATGTAAAGGGAGTTGATATATATATGTATATGAGTATATGTATATATATATTTATATATCAATGTGTGTGTGTGTGTGCGTGTGTGAGTGCGTGTGTGTATGTATATATATATATAAATATATATATGCATATATATACACACACATATATATATGTATATACATATATATATGAATGAATGTATATAT
>NC_068982.1:174300313-174302523 GCF_001194135.2 Octopus bimaculoides | reverse complement strand
TATATATATATATATATATATATGTATATATACATACATACATACAAACACGTAGCGCTGCACACGTGCATGGTCTTGTGCGCATGCGTGTGTATGTATGCATATATGAATCAATGTGTGTGTGTGGATATGCAACAACTTCTAGGTCTAAATCAACAATAAAATAGAGAAAGATAATAAATAAATAAATGAATAAAACTAAAATGGCGCTAATAAAATATTATTTCCTCTCATACAAATGCACACACTGACAGACATTGGCAGGCACGAGGATATACTATACTCCCTCATGTGTTGAGTTACACCACCAAAATCACGTAAACTAACGCCCACTACTACCTCCACTATCACAAAATTAATCAACACATCGCTACTACTACTACTACTACTACTACTACTACTACTACTACCATCACTGCGTTGGCCATTGCCCTATAACTAACTCTAACACCCACACCATTGCAATTACTATTCTTAAAGTGTAAAAACTACCAACACCCCTCTACCACCACCACCACATTACGAACAAAAGAAAGAGCTGTATTATGGCCACCTCGTGTACTACAAATAGTAGAGCTGCATCAAACTTTTCAAGCATAAAAAGGAAAATATTCCTAGATAAGCAGCCCGGAAAGCTTTTAATCCAAAGCCTGTTTGAACAGAGTTGTTCTCGGTCTGGATAACAACCATATAATCACTATCGTCATTATTGGTTTCAAATTTGGCAGAAGACCAGCAATTTCGTGGCTGGGGGTAAGTCGATTACATTGGCCCCAGTGCTCCACTGGTACGTTACTCATTTTATCGACCTCGAAATGATGAAAGGCAAAGTCGACCTCAGTGGAATTTGAATCAGAACATAAAGTCGGACGGAATACTGCTATGCATTTTGTCCAGCATGTTAACAATTCTGTCGGTTTACCGCCTTCACCACTTCTATCGTAATTATTAATGCCATAATCCTCATCAGTACAGAACGATATAACAAGCGAATTTGCTACAAATCACACTCTACATTTACTTTCTTAACGGGCATAATAGATGTTATAAGTCCAGATATATTAAGCTGTGTATAAGACGAGATGAACAAAGCTAGAAGATTTTTGATGATATTACAAGTTTATTTAATTACGATTAACCTAACGCTAAACTGAATAATAACACGCTGTAGCATCATTTGACATCAATGCAATGACTGCCATTAACGCAGATTACATCACGAGAAATAAAATACTAAAAATACAAGAACCTACCAAGAAACAACTATGAGAGAACCTATCTTTAGGGATAGCACTGCGTACAAGACTTATTAAATAAATTAATCCAATCCGTCAGTTTTGATAAATATGATATACCTTAGAAAGAATTTACATCACAATTCTTTTAAGACGAACTTTCTCGTAGTATGTTAATGAGAAGACTTGATATTTAAGAACATAGCTATGTGCAGTCATTCTCTCAATATGAAACCATCTGAAATGGATTTGGATATCTCCAAGCAGAGTATGTATTTAATCATATATATGGAAGTTGTGGATATGATATCTATTGCTACAGTATCATTGTCCTTCTGAAGATGGTAAACTATGTACCTCAAAGGATCTTAAAAACTAGCTTCGTATGCTAAAAGAAAACGCAAAAGAGGAAGAAAAGAAAAAGAGATATAATTGGAGAACTGGATACAAGCACAAAAATTATCCACAAAATAGAAATAGCAGATGATCAATATATTATCACGAATGGGTTATTATTTATTGGATCACTACTTAGGTTTAAGCATACCGACATCGAGAAAATATTAACATTACCAGATAAGAATAACGTATGTGTGTTTGTGTGCATGTATGTAAATATATATATATATATATATATATATATACTAGCAGAAATACCCGGCGTTGCCCGGGTTAAAGAGAATAATGAAATCTAAAAACGCCGTCTAGACTACACAACCCTCAACTGTTAGTAGCTACGATACCATATTTATACATTAATAACTCTCCAATCCATTCCAGCATGGAACATAGACATTAAGTGGAATGCTAGAAGAAAGTTTTCAACTCATATGTATATAAAGTAAATACACGTAATTCAGAAACACGTTTTGTGTATTTTATTTCGTAACCAAAACAAACAGGTACAGATTATAAATAATGAAAGGCCAATTTTGGTGATTCATTTGACAGAGGTAGTAGAGAGACAATGCGATG
>NC_068982.1:174293420-174297071 GCF_001194135.2 Octopus bimaculoides | reverse complement strand
ATATATATATATATATATATATATATATATATATATACATACATACATACATACAGAATCACGTAATAGTTGTAATGTTCATAAGTAGCAGTTGGAATGTGCAAAAATTCATAGATATGCATCCATCTACGTGCTGCATATCGACTTGTCGAGTATTTCATCTGCTAATTATGAACATTACAATTATTACCTAAATTCTGAGCCCCCAGAAACAGCCGTCGAGTTAAAAATCTATACATTCTCTCCTTAGTCTTCTATATGTTTTGTACACCACGTGAAAGTAAATTTTATTTGTCAATATATATAAATATCTATGTACTTGTACATATATGTTTATCTACTGATTATATTTAGCCCCTGTATTTATATGTATCCATATATATCTATATGTATATATGTATGTATGTACATTTATATATATCAAACCAAATCGTGCATCAATATCTCCATATCAGATCTCTTGAATTTCTCCTATAGCCACTCTTTACCCCGTGGACCTGTCCCCGTTTAAGACTTCGGAGTTTCAGTTCATAGCATTTGAGTACTACTACATGTTCTCTATATTGAGCATCTCAAGATTTCACATCTTAACTGTATATATATGTATATGTACACATAGCCATAAATGCCAATATAAAAATATATATACACACATGCATGCGCGCGCACACACACACATATGTATGTACGTACTCATTAAACACTAAGAGTAAACATTCAGTTGGAACTATCTTGGGTTTTGTCGCCTTTTGAAGTCTCCTAACTGAACTTCTGGTTCAAATTGAACAACTTTTCTAAAAGGATATATATGTTTACCTTCAATCTTCCGCTTCCGTTAAGGTGGATAACATTTCTATTGCAGGAGAGGATTATCGCCTTGACTCTCAGTGCTATTTATCTTGGAAAAGTTAGGGTAAAGCAAAATTTACAGTTAAAATTTGAGCATGAAAATAACTCAAGGACGGAATGAGAGGGCGGAAGGGAGTGTTGAGAAAATATAAGTTTGGCATATGAAAAAAGAGAAGTATGGAACAGGAAACATAGCAAGGAGTCTTAAAGGGAAGTAATTATCGATGTATGATCGAAGAGTTGTATGGGAAGGGTGCAGTGGCTATTTGGAGAAAAGCGTTTGTTAGGGAATTAGAAAATGTGTTAGGTCAGCAAAATGTTTTTAAAAAATAGAGCAAAGAAAGGAAGAAATAGTCTAAAGTGAAGAAGTTTCTTACTCCTGTGTATTTATATGGCTTTTATACGGGAAAGCTGATGTACCCTGTTACATAATGCGTACTTACCGTAATGGTTGCATTTTCCGAATTTCTCTGATTTGGTATTTAAATAAAAATCTGGATTATGCAAGATATCACGGTTTCTAATTGTCTATGCTATGTACACATCATACCTCTTGCTTCCAATTTTTCATTTTATCGTGTAATCTGAGCTTTATATTTTAGTTTCAAGATGTAGATGATTAAATTTGCTGAGTTCCTTTTATTTATGTGTCTAAAAGAAATTATAAAGTATTTCCTAAAACTCCTCTTAACACGCCTATATAAAATTTCCATATTACTTGTAGGTTGGGTTATATAAAAGTAACCTCTGTCTCACAAACTATCGGTCTGCATTAGATGATCTCTCCCCTAGGCATGTATTTGGACTCCGACGTGAGCAAATGTTTTCAGCTTTGCTAATGAAAGCGTGTGGTATTATATTTTTGATATTCGTGGTTCTGTGTCTCTTAAAACGTTTTGGTTGGCAATGATGTGTTTGCCCATTGTATGTTGTGTGTGATAAAGGATGTTTGAGATATACGGTATATGGCATACCTTTTTCGTTGAAATGAGTGGCGGGTAAGATGAGCTTATGATTTTCTTTTTGAATCTAATAATTAGGCGTTGCTGAAGTATGGGGGTGCCTTATTGAGTATTTATTAGAGAATCCTTCTGCTAATGCTATTGATGCTGTTAATAAAAGCTAAAGTGGATGAAAAAATTATATGTTTTTAAGAGAGACATTTTCGTTTGATTGTCTGAACTGTTAGGTTAGTTGAATGCCCTAATTTCTAAAACTTCGGGGGATTTCCTTAAGTCGTCTAAAATATGATCAAACCCATCATCTCAATGTCTATTAAGTTCCTTTCAGGGAACGTCTAAGATGTACCGTCATACAAAATTTTATGTATCCGCGTTGTCATATGCTTCATGCGTTTACGCTGAAGGAACCTCATCTAGATTACAGTTTTTGAGAGTCTGATGGAGTCCTTATCGGCCAATAGGATTTGTCTGGCTTGCTTTATTATATTTCTGTCGCTACAATCTATTGTACCTTAGTGTTAGAAAACCTGAGTCGTTGCACAGTGAAGTTTTAGAAATTGAGCAAGTCTATAGTTATGCTTACTGTCGAAGCTAATGAAACAGCTAATGATATCGTTATTGATATTCCACTGACGTAAGTTGTTGGTCTTCCTGGTGCTGTTCATAATGTTTAAAATCGTTTTAACTAATCCAGTATAAGATTGTTACGTCAGTTATTTATGGGAGTAGATTTTAATAAAATATATTCTTCTTTATCAATTTCTAATCTAATGCCAATGTAAAAGATATTAATCTCAGTGGAATGGCACAGTTAATAAAACGTAGGAACAAATGTGGGATTTTATTATACCCCTTTTAGACTCAGTTCAAATTCCACTGCGATTAACCTTTCTTATAATCTAGCCGGACATGATGAAATAAGTATAAGTAACCTGTTTGTGGAGGCGCAATGGCCCAGTGGTTAGGGCAGCGGACTCGCGGTCATAGGATCGCGGTTTCGATTCCTAGACCGAGCATTGTGAGTGTTTATTGAGCGAAAACACCTAAAAGCTTCACGAGGCTCCGGCAGGGGATAGTGGCGAACCCTGCTGTACTCTTCCACCACAACTTTCTCTCACTCTTACTTCCTGTTTCTGTTGTGCCTGTAATTCAAAGGGTCAGCCTTGTCACACTGTGTCACGCAGAATATCCCCGAGAACTACGTTAAGGGTACACGTGTCTGTGGAGTGTTCAGCCACTTGCACGTTAATTTCACGAGCAGGCTGTTCTGTTGATCGGATCAACTGGAACCCTCGACGTCGTAAGCGACGGAGTGCCAACAACAAAAGTAACCTGTTTATGTCAATTTAATCTGATTTTATCTTTTTTTTACAAGCTTGTAACCCTGTAATAATGTTGATGTGCCCCCTAATTCGAGTAGTTTGATAGACCACGCAAAGACTCCCTCATTGGCTTCTTATTTTTGGTTTTGTTTTGGGTAGTGTTTAATCCCAAATAAACCCTGATCGAGCAGTCTTAATAATACAAAGGCGTGCCAACAATGAAAAAACTGTGCCTGCTTGTTTTTAAGTATGGAGTGTGCAGGGCATCGTTGTCCAATATATTTTCACTTTTCTTAGATCGTATTTTCAGAAAAAATTGGGACTACTCTTGCGAACAGGGCGAATTCTACAGCACAGGTTCCCACATCTCTGTCTCGTACTACAACTTTTGGTTGAGCGCGATTGTAGTGCAGCATGGTGATATGAGATTTAGATGTGACAAAAAAAAAGTAGAAGAAAAAAGACTCAAAATAAAAATAGAGAAATATTAAAAATGAACAAAAAAACGACTAAACACA
>NC_068982.1:174291552-174292822 GCF_001194135.2 Octopus bimaculoides | reverse complement strand
ACACACATATTTATACACACACACACACATATATATATATATATGTATATATTTGCACATACATATATGTGTGTGTGTGTGTGCGTGTGTGCACGTGAGTGTACTTATCTATGTATGCGTAAGTATACATGTATCTACGTCTGACTCTCTTTATTTCTCTCTAATCCAGTCTTTCACTTTCTCTTTCCTTCCCTCCCTCTGCCTCTCTCTGTCTCTCTCTCTCTTTATATATATATATATATATATATATATATATGCATGTGTTCGTATGTGTGTGTGTGTGTGTGTGTGTGTGTGTGTGTATCAACACAAATATATGGAGACAAAGAGTCTACACATCTTGCAGTTTTAATATCTTGAAAGGTTTGTTAGTAGCAGCTGGTGGCGGTGCTGTTGTTGTTGTTGTTAGTGTTGATGGTGATTGGGTGGCGTATGTTGCGGAGGTGAGGTTGGACGTGGTGGTAGTGTTATTAATGGTAATGTGTTATTGTTGCTATTGGTGCTGAATTAGTGGTGGGGGTGATGGTGTGTGTGTGGGGTACTATGCGAGCGTCTGCCTTGGTTATGGTAGGAATGCTGGTGGTGGTGGTCGTCGTGGCCGTCGTGGCCGAGATGGTGTTGGTGATGATGCTGTTGAACCTATGTC
Organism: Octopus bimaculoides; assembly: GCF_001194135.2. Taxonomy (NCBI): domain Eukaryota; kingdom Metazoa; phylum Mollusca; class Cephalopoda; order Octopoda; family Octopodidae; genus Octopus; species Octopus bimaculoides. The sequence continues at coordinate 174,292,176 of NC_068982.1, read as the reverse complement.
AGCTCTGATTGAGTAGGCTTATGACCAAAGGCATTCCAGTTACGACCCCTCTATTTTTTTTGTTTTTGTTTTTTCAAAAATAGTATATCTAGGACGACATTATTCAATGTACACTTCCCTTTGCTTTAAGACGGCCGGTATATCTAGCTGCTATTTCTGGCAGATCGAGCGACAACATAGAGACTTCCTCGTTCGCTCGTTATTGCTGCTATGTTTGTTTTGAGTGGCGGTGGCAGTAAGAGGACTCCTGCTGATGTGTTTTTGTTTTGTTACTGTCGGTAATAATTATTAAAGTAACAGTGACATAGTAGGAGGGTGATTTTGTGGTGTTGGCAATGGTATTAGATATAGAAATATAGCGATAGTAGTAGTAGTTATGGCGAGTAACGCGGATGTAATGATATAGTTGTTTAACTCTAGGTCAGCTCAGATTTGATCAAATATGTCCCAGACGCGACCGTTAAGTATTTTGCATATCAAGAAACTATAGTTCAGTCTTTATTTAAGAAAGTAGGGTGTGATTTGAGGAAGTTTTGTCTAGCACGGATGTACTGAACCATTTTTTTTTTTATCTATGATCCCCTTTGATTACTATTTTATCCTTATTTCTTTACTGCCCACAAG
>NC_068982.1:174291346-174291542 GCF_001194135.2 Octopus bimaculoides | reverse complement strand
TTTTTTTTTTATCTATGATCCCCTTTGATTACTATTTTATCCTTATTTCTTTACTGCCCACAAGGGGCTACACACAGAGGGGACAAACAAGGATAGACAAACGGAATAAGTAGATTATATCGACCCCAGTGCGTGACTGGTACTTATTTAATCGACCCCGAAAGGATGAAAGGCAAAGTCAACCTCGGCGGAATTT
>NC_068982.1:174287272-174291336 GCF_001194135.2 Octopus bimaculoides | reverse complement strand
AAGGATGAAAGGCAAAGTCAACCTCGGCGGAATTTGAACTCAGAACGTAGCGACAGACGAAATACCGCTAAGCATTTTGCCCGGTGTGCTAACGATTCTGCTATTTCATTCTGGCGGATCCAACACAGCCATTTGATGTTTAAAAAAATAGTTTTATAGAATGTCATTTATTAATGTTTTCACACACTGATTTGTGTAAAATGTTAGCGAAAGAAACCGCGATGTTTCTTGCAATACATACCAATACATGTTGTTGTTGTTGTTGGCACTCCGTCGCTTACGACGTCGAGGGTTCCAGTTGATCCGATCAACGGAAAAGCCTGCTCGTGAAATTAACGTGCAAGTGGCTGAGCACTCCACAGACACGTGTACTCTTAAAGTAGTTCTCGAGGATATTCAGCGTGACACAGTGTGACAAGGCTGACTCTTTGAATTACAGGTACAACAGAAACAGGAAGTAAGAGTGAGAGAAAGTTGTGGTGAAAGAGTACAGCAGGGTTCGCCACCATCCCCTGCCGGAACCTCGTGGAGCTTTAGGTGTTTTCGTTCAATAAACACTCACAACGCTCGGTCTAGGAATCAAAACCGCGATCCTATGACCGCGAAGCCGTTGCCCTAACCACTGGGCCATTGCTCCTCCACACCAATACATAAATCTAAAGTAAATTCTTTTCAGAGACCCTTAAAATACTTTTGTGAATCTCTAATTTACTATTTTGTTATGTGGATACCCCAAAATCATAAATGGAGCTTCAGAGACCATACGGACCTTCGTTGAGAACCACTGGTCTAGCAAATCAAGGGTCCACATTACAGATGCCCTGATTTTCTTACCCGTAAAGGTAGGAAATGAAGCAACTTGTTTGAATTTTACTCTTGTTTATGTTATTCCTTGGTTTTGTTTAACCCTGGAACAAACAAGATCGACGAAAACTACGATCAAAGCCATTCCAGCCACGAACACCCGGTCTTTTCTGTGACTACATTTTGTAATATGTCCTTCCGTTTACTGTACGACTGTAAGGTGATATTTGTGGGAATTCAACTGCTATTACGACCTCCGTGGGACTTGAATCCAGAACTAAAGCGTTATAACTAAATAATCCTTTAGTATTTTCTTTGTCGCTCTACCAGTTCTGTCATCTACTTCTTCCAAAATCTAAAAGAACTTCTACTGTAATTACCAGGCTCCTCTCGTGGACCCTATCTTTGTTCGTTTATTAGTGTAGTAGTAATAGTGGATGTAGTAGCAGCAGCACAGCAGCAGCAGCAGCAGCAGTAGTAGTAGTAGTAGTAGTAGTAGTAGTAGTAGTAGTAGTAGTAGTTATTATTGGTGGTGATGGTAATAATAATGAGGTGGTGGTGATGGTAGTTGTTTGGTGTTGTTCGTTTTAAAGTACATTATTTCAAAGATTTCCGGGGTCCACTCAGATAGCGCTTTCTTCCAGTTTTCTTTCTCAAGTTGACGGAAAAAATTCTTCTTTTGGGACTGGCGAAAAAGCTTCTTGATCATTCGACTTGCTAGAAATAGTAATCAAATCTCTATCAAATTATACTCCACATTGTATATTATGATGTAGACCTGAATACTCATAAAATCAAGATGGTCATGATTGGAATACCTTTCATTATAGTTCATCTCAGTTGAGATTAACTTAGGGCTGAACAAGATCAACAATGACTTATGCTATCTCGTAATATATTCACTGGAATTCACTTATTACAATCACTGACAATGTTGTTAAACAGTTATTATTATTATCAAAGTTAGTAGGTACCAAATACGATCAGTATATTGTTATATCTTTTGATTAATGTTATTGGCCGTTTATTGTTATTGACGATGAACTTGTAGATATGTTATTTTAGCTGTTGTCAATATTGACTTATCAGGCTTCGTAGGTGCAATCTCACAAATCCTTGTTCGAGATATACTGTGATTCCTTTACTCAATGCACCACGATATGAATGTTTATTATATGGAGTGCAATTAAGTTCGGCAAACACATTGCTTTATTTTCCCTTCTCCGGTATCTTTACATATGTCAGTCGTTGTTTTTAATGTTGTTTAGTCTCACACAAGTCCTGATGAAAAAGACCTTTGATCAAAGGCGTTCCACCTGTGACTATTTTATCCAGCATTGAGTTACGTTTGACCACATTTACTACTACTCATAACATACTGAATGACCATGCAGTGACTCTCTCTTTGGTTCTTTCATATGCAATATTGTTTTGACGATAGCGTCATCATGGACTAAACTAGAGCCAGGCCAATGCAAAGGTCCACTCATTCGAAGTGCTATATTGCCACTCCTTTCAACTTATCGTTGATGGAATGTATCCTAGCACAGTATTTATGGTTCATGAAGTTATTATTGATGCTTGCCTCACTGTACTAAGTAGTCAAACCTCGTTATGATCACAGCCCACCATTTAAAAATGGAAGGACACACTGGGGAATGTTCGCCGTTGTGGATGTGTCAGCTGTTATTGTTGGCAATGTTTTACAGTTGTTGATTTTGTTGACATTTCTACTTTTATAATCGCTCAACGATTTTGATTTTTGCGTCGGTTTCTTTTGTTATTTTTATAGTCTTGTTTACTTAAGCTTTTCAATTTAGGCATGCACTTTGTTGTTACAGTTGTTGGTCATATTGTTGCTGTGCTGGATACTTTAGCTACTGTTCTCCGTTTATAAAACATTTCTTGTTGTATTTAAATTATCTTTATCATTGTCGTTATTGCTCTTATTGTTGATCAACTGTTGGCACAAATTTTATTTCTGTTACTATTGCTGTTGTTGCCATTGCGTCTATTCGCATTATTTAACTTTTAAAATATTTTCATTGCTAATATTTCTCTTATTATTTGGGTAATACATTAGAGAGATCATTAAAGAGTCAGTCAAAATGACCTGCGATCCCATCGAGGTCAGCTTTGCCTTTCATCCTTCTGGGATCGATAGAATAATCTACCAGTCAAATACTGGATCGATGTAATTAACTCACCTCCTCCTCAATAGCTAGCCTTGTGTCTATGTTAGAAACAATTAGTATTAGGATAGTGGATTCGCAGAATCGGTAAAGCATCAAGTTGAATATCTTGTGATTTTTGTTTCAGCGCTCTACGTTCTGAGTTCATAACCCACAAACGTCTATTTTTGATTTTAGTCCTTGCAGAGTCAATAAAATAAAGCACTATTAAAATACGTAGGTCGATTTAGTCACTACCCAAATGCCTGACTTCTTGCCTATGCAAGGAATTATTATTATCACTGTTGTTATCAATGGGCGAGGCTGGAAACAATATTTAGTGACGGCTCTTTACGTTTAAATTTCAAATCTCAACGAATTCAACTTCACCGATGAAACAGAGGTACAACAAAATAAAACACGAGTCGATCACAAGCATTATATATAATTGACTTCACCTCCCCTTCAAAAGTTGATGAGCCTGTGCCTGAGCAAGAAGTGAATATTATTGGTTCTAATATGGTACGGCTCCTAAATTTTGTTTTTGTTTTAGTCGTTTAATGTTTGAAAGTGGCATAAAAAAAATACACAATACCTTAAATGATTTAATTACGTCTCTCGACATTTTAGGCGCTAAAATCTCATGAGAACTGAAATGGACTAAGCTTTTCCAAAATCGATATTGAAACTACTTATGTTATATAGTGTTCTATAAATCATTCCATTCATATTCGTTACTCTACGTCACTGTAAGATACTATAATAATAATGATAATAATAATAATAATAGACTCTTCATTACTAAAATATTACCTCATTGTTCTGTTGTAATATGTGTACACGCTTTAAACTCCTTTCTGTTTCTTTTCTGTTTTGTACTTATGCCTTTTGGACCTTTTATTGGCCCATGTGGTTTCTTCTTCTTCTTCTTCTTCTTCTTCTTCTTCTTCTTCATCTTCTTCTTCTTCTTCTCCTCCTCCTCCTCTTCTTCTTCTTCTTCTTCTTCTTCTTCTCCTTCTCCTTCTCCTTCTCCTTCTCCTTCTCCTTCTCCTTCTCCTTCTCCTTCTCCTTCTCCTTCTCCTTCTCCTT
>NC_068982.1:174286236-174287039 GCF_001194135.2 Octopus bimaculoides | reverse complement strand
TTCTTCTTCTTCTTCTTCTTCTTCTTCTTCTTCTTCTTCTTCTTCTTCTTCTTCTTCTTCTTCTTCTTCTTCTTCTTCTTCTTCTTCTTCTTTCGGCCAAGGTTGGACTTTGCCTTTCATCCTTTCGGAGTCGATGAATTAAGTACCACTTAAACACTGTGGGTCGATATAATCGAGTTGTCTCCTCCCCACAAAATTTCAGGTCCCGTGCTTTTAGTAGAAAGGATTATTATTATTATTATTATTATTTAAATGCGGCGAACTGACAGGAATAACGCCTAGCGGCATTTCGTCCGTCTTTACGTTCTAAGTTCAAATTTCGCCGAGGTCAACTTTGCCTTTCATCCTCTCGGGGTCGATAAATAAAGTACTAAAGTACCAGTCAAACAGTAAAATTCATAAAATCGACTATAAGTTCTGCCACAATATGTGGCAGTGTACTTTTAGAAATGATTTTTTTATTATGTCGTGTGCGTAAGAGTGTGGTGATATTTATTTCTATAAAATCATGAATGTTCACAATAGTATAATGTTGGCGATAATTGGGAATATATCTGTGTAAGAAAGGTGTGGCTTACTTTGACTATGAAGAAGAAATTCCTTTTATTTACTAGGTTGACTAAACAAAATTTCTACGTAGATCGTCAGTTAAAGAGGTGAGTGAGTCAAGCAGAACTGGGTAGGGGGTCTGATGGCTAGGATGGGTTGACGGATATATGCAAAGTCGGGCATGAAATGTTTATTTTAACGAACACAAGCACATAGGCACACACACACACACACACACACACACACACACACAC
>NC_068982.1:174280753-174284575 GCF_001194135.2 Octopus bimaculoides | reverse complement strand
ATATATATGCATATATATATACATACGTATATACATATGTATATATATGTGTGTGTGTATCAATACTTATCTATATGTATGTATATATGATTATACATGCATATTATATATGTATATGCACACACATATATTATGTAAATATACATATCAAATGATATTGGAAAATTTCCTAAATGAACTTTCAACGCGAAGAAAATACTGAACGAGAAAACAACACATTAGGATTAGGTTAATGAAAATTATTTTCAAGTGAAGTAAGGGAGAGAATTCTCGAAATTTCTACCATCCCCAAATTAACTATAGGTGTGTAAAGTGGAGTGGGCGAATAAGTCTCATGTTTGAGCTTATATACTATATATGATCTTTAATGTGCGCGCATATATATAGTTATATATATTCAACATGAGAGAAAGTGAGAGAGAAAGAGAGAGAATACACGAATACTAAGAGTTGAGTTTATCGTTTATCTAATATGCAACTTAAGACCACTGGTGAAAATGGTCTTCTGTAAGGATCTTGGCTGGTAAGCAGGGGCTAGTAAATGTAATTCTTGTGTCTATGATTAATATTCTCATTCGATTGTTTCTAATATTGTGTTACTAAGGTGCTGTTTATGATTGTTTCATTTGCCAATCAAGTGTTCTATGTTTTCATTGGTCTGCTTCACTATGTTGTACATTCTAAATATCGTCTGCTAATTTTGTAGCTGTACTGTCTGTTTCTCTGTTTGTTAACTGTCTATTGCGTAATTGTAGCCTGTTTTACTAAACTATAGTATGATTTTTTTACAATTAAAGCTATATCTATATTTATCTATGTATGTATAAGCATATGCATATACGTACGAATACACACACATATGTGTGTATGTATATGTATGTATGTATATGTGTGTGTGTGTGTTCACACGTAAACACATACTCGCACATATATAATGTTAGGACTTATGTAGGTAGAATTATCCTACCCCTACATAAATATTGCCCCCATACCTAGAGTTATAAGAAAATATTCAAAAGACGTTTCATGAAAATTTCCTTAGAGCTGCGGCTCTATTATGAAAGAGATCATTTTTACGAAATGCTCACTCCAGGAAATGCAGGAATCGTTTGTCCTGCAAAATAAAGGAACTGGCATATATAACTATATTGGACTGTGCAAAAGAGACTTTTTAATCTTACAGTGTATATGCTAAACTATAACGGAAGGAGTTGTGGTTCATCCTATTATTGTGAGGTGATCTAAATTTCTAAAGGTAGTTTTGGTAATTTATATTCAGTTTGTCACTGGTTCTTCATTTTGTATTTCTGCAACCACAAAGTTTCTGATTCCAATAAAATATGCCTTCCTAAAGCATAAATCATTATTTTTTATTAAGCCTACGAAATGGTAGGTACTGAAAATTCTATCCTAAATATTTAACACTACTTTTTAGTCATCCTTATACTTTCTTAGTTCATATTCTGCAGAAATTAATCTTGCATTTCATTCCTCTATCGTCGATAACATAAGTTTGAGTGGGATCATTTCAGTCGATTATTGCTTCTACTCCATAAACGTGTACTTCTTTGCTAATGTAGAAAAAAATCCATAGAAATTCAGTTGTATTTTATGGGACGAATTAAAAAAGGTATGCGCAAACCAAGGTAGGTAAGAAAAAGAAATTAAGACTAATTAATTTTAAATAAAAACTGACTGAAAAATTGTTTGATAATTAATTTATATTGACTTCTGCGAAATAATAAATGTGTCATGTATTAGAAATAGCTTTTGATTTCATATAAATCTGAGCTGTTTATAATTGAATGATTTCTGTACAAAAACAATGGAACTAAAACTCATGTCACCATACATTACGTGAGAGGTTACAAATATTTTAGGCATAATTTTTATTTGAACAACTTTAGGTGGTGTATCCAGGATTTGCAGGCCCCAAGGACAAAGAGCCTTTTGGTGCCCTCACCTCTGAGATATGACTCTTCGTTTTGTGACTCATTATTCAATGACAATAATATAAAGATTTAACTACTGCATTACACAAGCCTAACATGAAGTCACTATATAACAACACGTAATATCGGTTTCACATTTTGGTACAAGCCTGGCAATTTCGAGGAAGGTGTAAGTCGATTACATCAGCCCCAGTGATCACCTAGCACTTATTTTATCGACCCCAAAAGGACGAAAAACAAAGTCGATCTTGGTGGAATTTGAACTCAGAACGTAAAGACGGACGAAATGCTGCTAAGCATTGTGCCTGGCGTGCTAACGAATCAACCGGCTCATCGCATCATAACAACACATCGCAACTGTAACTAAGGCAGCAGAGACTACTAAATGTACTTATAGCCATTTTCATATTTATGTAATCCAGTAGTCTTCAAAGTCACCTAGCTAAAGTAATCTAGCAAGCATGCAATATAAATACCTTTTATATAGCTAGTTTCGAAACTCAAGTTTTAAATGAGAAACCAATCACTTTTGGTGTACGTGGATTATGAAATAGATTGATAAAATGTTACTTATGTTTTCAAGTAACAATTTCTTTTAGCTCACAAAACTTAACAAATACTTATCTACATCTTGTATTGATAATATTCAAGTGTCTGTGATTACACTTTATATGAACTTTCCGTGCTTTTTCAACTGCAAATATATACATCAATTAATCTAATAAAACTTAATGTATTAAGTATGATCTTTTTTTCAATACTTAATATTGCCAAGTGACTTAAGTCGTTATTGAGTGATTGATATCCTCAAGTATATAAGAATTAATTTCAAGTTGCCAAAGTCCTTTCCTCAGTCAAATGGCAACAAAGAATGCATTCAACAAAATCAGCAACACTTTGAAAAAAGAGAAAAGAAAAGAAAAAGAGAAAATAAACCGCTTAAACTTGGGAAAGCATCTTCAAATATGAAATTATAAATGTTAGCAAATTAGTTGCAACAATTGGTTAAAAAATCGGATTTTTTTACTTAACATAATGCAATCTTTAATTTCTCTGTACAATTTTGTTCTATCAATACTACCTTAATAACACTTTGCTAATTCAAAAGATTTTAACATTCTTTCTTCCAGTTTCCAGTCTTCGAGAGCTTTCAAAACAATACTTAGTGCATCGAGTAGATATCTTTACTGTGAATCTAAATTTCATGAGCGAGAAAAATCTTTAGGTTATTTCTGTAATCAGGAAGTAAATAACATCTTTACTGATGCCACAAATTTCCTGATTAGTAGTCAAAGTAGCATCAAATATACATCATCACCGTGCATTCGATTATGATATATTTCCTTCTGGCGATGAACAATCACCATGTTTCACATTGATTCTTACTTACATTTTGGCATGATTTTCCCCCGTATTTAGGTAGTACATTACAACAAATGTCTTTATGTAATTCTGTGAATTTCTCTTTCAAAGTTTCAAACTCAACGAATGCTTCTCTGCAATTAACTAAAGATATTTCTGCACTTGGTAAATGATAAAAGTTTTCTCCAAAAATAAAAAAAAATTACAAGAACAATTGTAAACATGAACTACGAAGTATTATGAACACAGCATTATGTTTATTTGTGTGATTATCCTCACTTGATTTTCTAAGAGTACTTGTAATTCCTCCAGTCTTAACGACGAATCCGCTGTGTATCGCACCACCACCACCACCACCACACCCTCCTCCTCCTCTACCACCAGACCCCCCCCCACTACAACTATAACGATCAGTATTTCCACTGTGGCTGCTGACAGCATCACCTCCAGCAGAAATAACAGTGTCGGCGATGAGGCTGTTGAGGCAAGATCTACAACCGATTGGTTT
>NC_068982.1:174274952-174280412 GCF_001194135.2 Octopus bimaculoides | reverse complement strand
GAGAGAGAGAGAGAGAGAGAGAGAGGGGGGAGAGGGAGAGAGAGAGGGGGGAGATTTATAATTAGATCATTTTTAATTTTTGTAATCAGTGATTGTGTTTCACTAGAAATATATATGTTTGTGAGAGGTTGACAGGCATCTTCAGCTAGCTGGTCGTGCTACTTCAGATTGATGACGAGCAAAGACTCAGAAACATGTCCCTGAATGCAGGCTAGGCTGGGTGGAGGTGCTTGTCTCCCCCTCATCAACATAAGGACACAGGAAACGTGTCAAGGCCGACAGGAAGCGATCCAGCTTCCTAGGGCTAAATAGCAGCAGTATGATTCCCTTATTGGGACTGTCACGTTAAGTTGACAGTATACAACTGCTTTATCGTAACACTGCTGCTTAAGTCTCTCTGTGAGATTCATAATTAGATGATTTCAAGCATTATATTTACTGCTACCAATACGCAAACAACATTCCCGTCATCATCATCATCGTCGTCATCGTCAGCAAATAGGAAATCTTGGTCGTATTTCTTTAAATTTCATACTCTTTTACTCTTTTACTTGTTTCAGTCATTTGACTGTGGCCATGCTGGAATGCCGCTTTTGGTCGAGCAAATCGACCTCAGGACTTATTCTTTGTAAGCCTAGTACTTATTCTATCATTCTCTTTTTGCTGAAACGCTATGTTACGGAGACGTAAACACACCAGCATCGGTTGTCGAGGGATGGTGGGGAGAGGACAAACACAGACACACACACACACACACACACACACACACATATACATATATGCATATATACATATATACGTCAGGCTTCTTTCAGATTCCGTCTACCAAATCCACTCAGAAGGCTTTGGTCGGCCCGAGGATATAATAAAAGACACTTGCCCAAGGTGCCACGCAGTGGGAATAAACCTGGAACCATGTGGTTGGTAAGCAAGCTACTTACCACACAGCCACTTCTGCGCCGAAATGAAATATATTTTAAAATATTTTTCTACCATATAGAGTCTGAAAAACAAAACAAAAACAAAAAGGAAAACAGCAAAAATAGAAAAAAAAAGAAGAGAAAAGCAGCACCGAAATTCGTAAAAGAAGGATAAAGAACAGCAATAAATAAAGTTGAAATACCAACAACAGAGCAGCGTGGAATTTATCATCGTCGTCATCATCATCATCATCATCATCATTGTCGTCGTCGTCGTTGTCGTCGTCATCATCATCATCATCATCATCATCATCATCATTATCATAATCATCATCATCATCATCGCCGCCACCACCATCAGCATCACCGTCGTAATCATCAAACATTGTGATTAATAAGTATATTTAAGAATAAAAAAATCGCTATGAAAATAAAACCGAAATGTTATGCAGGTGTTTTAAGTTTAAAGGGAAACAGCGTAGCTTATAATGGTGGTGGTGATGATGATGATGATGAAGATGATGATGACGACGACAACGACGAGGAGAATGATGATGATGATGATGATAATTCTTCTTTTCATTATTGTTATTACTATTATTATTATTATTATTATTATTATTATTATTATTATTATTATTATTATTATTATTATTATTATTATTATTATTATTGCTGTTATTGTTGTTGTTGTTATATCATGATCATGTTGATGGAAACATAGAACAACAAAGAACAATAAAACGTAACGTCTCTTGGAGAATACTAAAAACAGAACAAGTCACATGTACACGCAGTATAAGCGTTTATCTACAAACAAACACATACATAGAAAAACAGACGTGCGAATAGAGAAAAACAGAAACTCAGACATACGTGCACTCTCACACATAAGCACACATTGACACGGAGGCACATAAACATGTACTTACAGTTGCACACATTAAGACGCAGAAAGAACAAGTCACACGTACACGCTGCATAAACACTTATCTACAAACACATACATAGAAAGCAAGACATACAAATAAAGAGATACAGAAACTCAGACATACGTGCACTCTCACACATAAGCACATATTAACAAAGAGGCACATAAACATGCACTTACAGTTGCACTCACACAGACGTAGAACATAGAGAGACATATAGTCATGCACTAGCATAAGTGCATATACAGAGAGGCACGCATAGAGCTCCATATACACATATATTAACACACCTGTGCTCATAGAGACACAGAGACACAGATACACATGCGGTCTCATACATGCGCACAGACACTGACATAGAGACACACATAAGCATGCAGTTTCACCCGCGTGCACTTACACAGGAACAGAGACACACGCGCATGCACTTCTACTCATATATTGCATACTGACACGGACGCAGAGGCAATATATACATATTCATTCTCAGTCGTGCACTCATACAAATGTAAAGACAAAAGGTACATACACAAATGCACTCTTGTCTATGCACACACATCCAAACACACGCACACACACACACACATACACACATACACACACATACATACATACACACACACATACACACATACACACACATACATACATACATACATACACACACACATACACACATACACACACATACATACATACACACACATACACATACAGTACTCTCTGACGTACTCCATCATACATAAAAATAAATGAAGAAAAAAAAACAGTATTAATAGGTATTGGGAATATATTTTTTTTTTTACATCTTTAAAGATGAGTTTGATTTCGAAATGAAAAACATGCAACATATTAAATAACGTTGGTTGTGATGGTGATGACGACGACGACGACGACGACGACGAAGATTATGAGGATGATGGTGACGACGACGACGACGACGATTATGATGACGATTAAGAATGACGGGAAGGGTGATGACGATAATGATGATGATAGAAAGTGTGATGATATTGTTGCAAACTACTGAGGAGAAACTGCAGCATCATTATACTAACTCTTATGCTACTACTACTACTACTACTACTACTACTACTACTACTACTAATAATAATAATAATGATAATGATAACGATGATGATGATGATCGTGATAATAACTTTTTTTTTCCCGACAAATGCTTAGTTCCAGATCAAAGTAAAGTGAAACTCTGTTAAAAATTCAAAGTTGTTTATTTACAGTCAGGAATTTATAATATTCGCCACTTCCAACTTTGCTTCTCTGCTGGAAGGATTCTTTCGTTTTATTTCATTATATCATTTTGGTTCTTTAAGGAAACCAATTATAATGCTACAACATTTGCAACAACACAATCAATTGATACTTTATGAACGAGTGTTTTTTGCGTTGTCTGATATCTTTGTTTGGTAGTGGGAGCAGTGTTTATAGTCATTCATGTCTTATGCAAATAAATACCCCCCTCTCTCTTTCTCTCTTTCTCTCTCTCTCTCTCTCTCTCTTTTTCTTTTAGTCTATAAGGTTGAATTTGGGTTCCGCCGAGTGCTATAGAACTGTAGATGCTGAAACTGAACCGACGAGACGAGGAATTTAAGAACCTAAAACTACTCTATGACAGTTGGTCTTACAGTACTCCACTGTGTTTTTAAATGTATTTCAAAGAAAGAAATTTTATATATTTTCTTTTCCTTTTTATTATTAAACTTCATCAAGGCGGTGAGCTGGCGGAATCGTTAGCACGCGGGACGAAATGCTTAGCGTTACCTTGCCTGTCGCTACGTTCTGGGTTCAAATTCCGCCGAGGTCAACTTTGCCTTTCATGCTTTCAGGGTCGATAAATTAAGTTCCAGTTGTGTACTGGGGTCGATCTAATCGACTGGTTCCCTCCTTCCAAATTTCAGGCCTTGTGCCTATTACAGAAAGGATTATTAAATTTCCTTAAGGCAGCAAGCTGGCAAAATCGTTAACACGCCGGGCAAAATGCTTAGAGGTATTTCATCCGTCTTTACGTTCTGAGTTCAAATGCCGCCCGGGTTGACTTTGCCTTTCATCCATTTCGAGGTCGATAAAATAAGTAAAAGCTGAGCACTGGGGTCGATGTAATCGACTAACCCTCTCCCCGAAGTTGTTGGCTTTATACCAAAATTTGAAACCAATATCAAACTTCATCACAGTGGCTGGTTGGCAAAACGTTAGAGGGTGGCAAAAAAATACATGGTGGAATTTTCTCAATCCTTTTACAATCTTTACGCGCTAATTCAAATCTCGCTAAGGTTAACTGCTTTTCATACCCCTTAGATCGATAAAATAAAATACCAGTCCAGCACTGGGATAGTTGGTATTGACTAACTCCTCTCTTTAAAATTGCTGGTCTTATGTCTAAATTAGAACAATTACTAAAGTCAACGATCTGCCTTTGCAGTATTTCTTCTGGGGCTTTATGTTCCAAGTTCAACTTTCGCGGAGCTCAACTTTGTCATTCATCCTTCCAGGGTCGATAAAATTAAGTATCACTCAAGTACTAGTAAATTAAAGTAAAGTTACCTTCTTGAGTTATACCGATTCATAAGGGCCGGTTTCTCGCTTTCTCCACCTGGACGGGATTATTCACTGGTCTGGATTATTCATTTTTGCTGGCTGAATGGAGTGGAGCAACGTGAAATGAAGTGTTTTGCTCAAGAACACAATGAGTCGCCCTGTCCAGAAATCGAAACCATAATCTCACGATCATGAGTCCAACACCCTAACCACTAAGCAACGCGCCTCTACTATCAGTCAAGTACTAAGGTCGATGGAATAGAATACGCCTCCCCTCAATTTCAGTGCCTAAATTAGGAATGGACTGGCAGAGTCATTAGAGTGTGAGACAAAATATCTATGTATATGTACAGAGAGGGGCGGAGAAAGAGATAGAGATAGATAGATAGATAGATAGATAGATAGATAGAGAGAGAGAGAGGGAGAGAGAGAGAGAAAGAGAGAGAGAGAGAGAGAGAGAGAGAGCTTACTACTAGAAAATATCCGTCCTCTTATTAAAATCTTCAACCCTACCAACACACATGCTCTACTCTCAATACAACTATAACACGACCAAGATGTAGCCTCTACGTAGTCACTCAACATGCTATACCTCCTTCAAAAATCATAACTTAATTCTCCTTCAAAATCTCCTTCAAAAATCAGCAGCTACATCTTCAAAAATCATATCCTAACATATTAAAAAAAGTCTGGCGTAGAAACAATATCTGAATAATAGTGGAATGGTCATGGTTGGAGCTGTTTGTATCTTAGATCTACTTGATGAAGTCTAACCAGGAGATGAGAGTTAAACCAAGAACAGCAGTCTTTTCTGCTATAGGCGCAAGGTGTGAACTTTCTTTTGGTTGGGCGGGGTAGTCAATTTTATCGTCCCCCATTGCTCAACTCTTACTTGTTTTATCGAGTTTGGAAAGTTTGAAAGTCAAATTCGACCTCGACGGAATTTGGACTCAGAACATAAAGCCAAATGAAATAATAATAATAATAATAATAATAATAATAATAATAATAATAATAATAATAATAATAATAATAATAATAATAATAATAAT
>NC_068982.1:174266856-174274327 GCF_001194135.2 Octopus bimaculoides | reverse complement strand
AAAATATTCAGACAAATACATAACAAAAACACCAGGACTTACAAATATATATAACATACAGAAAATTGTACTACTGGGCACTGCACACATCCTACGCAAAACACTTTCAATACAGTAACCATAAGAGCATCACAGCAAACCACAGCACATACCCAAGGCACACAGAGCTGCGCTCGGTAGTGAAGTGAAAGCACGTTATAAAAATAAAACTACTGAACAATAATAATAATAATAATAATAATAATAATAATAATAATAATAATAATAATAATAATAATAATAATAAATGCCCCGATGCAGTATCAGGGTAAAAGGTGGGCAACAGCAAATATTCAGATATTCTGCTCAGTATCACTGATTTGTTAGTCAGTTGTTTGTCTCCGATCTTAAACCAGTTAAACATGTCCCTTAGTGGCTGACAATATATACATCTCTGATCACGAGTAGGAGTAGTGAGAGAGCATCATAGCCAATGTGTTGAGAGTAATTTCGGGAGGGTTTGAATTATTCACTTCTGGAAACATGGGTGTTTCGTTCATCATCCTTAAGCAAACTATATCTAGGGAACTTTTCAGCAGGATGTGCCATTCGACCCGAAGAGAATTTTAACTGACCCTACCTGCAAGTAATTCACTGTTTATCTTGACATGAAATCACCATGCCACGCACAGATAGTTGTGATGCATGAGCCTAGTGTACCCTCATCAGGCAGGTAGTCATGATGGGCATATTGAGCTTCGTATTTGTACCTCAATGTCACAACAAGAATAACAACAACAACAACAACAACAACAACAGTAACAACAATAAATAAATAAATACATAAATACTGTAATAGAATATCCCAAAGCATTAACGAGGGAATTACTTTCGAGAAGTGAACGTATGCGTACATGTATAGTATGCATGTATAGTATGAATGGACGTGTATCCACAGTACATGACTGATACAACGCAAGAAAAACATTGCTATATTTCTATAGTTTGTTGTTTGTTTGCATATATGTGAGAATTGTGTATTTGAATGCGTGCATATATGTTAATTGCAGATAGTTTCAATATGCTACATAACTGATATTCAACTTCCGGTGTTTCATATCAAATAACATTTTGGTCTAACTTGTGTGACGTCCGTAAATTACGTCATAAGACGCGTTGAACCAATAAAAAGAAACACAATTCAATATATACAAATCACATTATAATACACACAAATATAATCGCACGCACGCACACACACACACACACACACACACACACACACACACACACACACACACACACACACACACACACATATATATATATATATATATACACGCACACAGACATACACACACGCATATTTACGCACACACTTTAGCAATATATACATTATGTAAGGCAGCAAGCTGGTAGAATCGTTAGCCCGCCCGTACAAAATGCTTAGCGGCATTTCGTCCGGCTGCACGTTCTGAGTTTAAATTCCAAGGAGGTCAACTTTGCCTTTCATCCTTTCAGTGTTGATAAATTACGTATCAATTGAGCACTGGGGTCGATGTAATCGGCTTAACTCCTATCTCGAAAGTGTTGGTTTGTGCCAAAATTTGAAACTACGATATACCCTACGTAAGGCGGCGACCTGGCAGAATCGTTACAACGCCGGAAAAATTGCTGAGCGGCATTTTTTCCAACTTTACGCTCTTAGTTCCAAATCCATGAGGGTCGACTTTGCTTTTCATTTTTTCGTGATCAATAAAATAAGTACCACTTGAGCACTAGGATCGATGTAATTGACTTTCACCCTTCCCTCCAATTACTGGCCTCGTGCCAAAATTTGAAATATATATTACGTACCAAAATATATATTACGTGCCAAAATATATATTACGTACTATTCTTCGCAGTTTAAAGTCAAATGACATGTTGCACCTCCTGCATCATGACATACATAACGACTTGACGAAGAAGCATCTGCGTATCCGCCCAACCACATAGAAAATTAGCCAAAATGAGAGCTTTTGTTTTACTTTCTGAGTTCGAAAATGTTGAGCTTGATGCCGATAACGTTCCGATTCAACTACTGTTGGAAGATAAAGAGGGAGAAATTTCTAGACAGCCGATTGTCTGGGACAGAAGAACTGGATATAGCCATTAATTTGCCTGTTGTGTTTGAACACAGTTAGGGTGTCGAGAGATAAGACGTGTAAGTCGTGAGTTCCTAAACAGAAAGAGTACACAATAAGTCAGCTCAGATGACAATGGCTACTGTAGCAACTGTGTACGTAACGTATATATTGAATAATAGTTTGAAATAGGAGGTGGCACGTCTGGGGCGCAGTGACTAGAGCGAGTCCGTGAGTGACATAATGCTAATCATTCGACTAACTCTTCTCTGGATGCGGCTCAATATTTCTGTGAGTTGCAGCAGCACCGGACCAATGTGGGAACAATAATCTTAGACCTCATTTGAGCTGACATTCAGAGAGTTAGAAGTTGATATATTTTCTAGTCCTGAAGAGAAATCCTAGTTTTGGGGATGTGTTCCTGTCTATGTTAAAGAGTACGAGCGATGCTTATATTTTGGAAAAGCAGCGGTTTATTCTTGATATGATAGTGTTTTAGTTGCTTTGAGGGAGTTTTTGAGAGGGCTGCCATTAAAAGAGATACGATTGGCATCATTATACTAGCGGAATTTTTTGTGGTCTCCGTTCATAGAATCAGTGCTGTCTAGGTTGAGTGTGGGTGATGCATTGTTGGGAATAGGTTAGGAAAGAATGAAGGGTAGTCTTACCCACATAAGAGAGGGCGTTGTTTTTTGTAGCCGCAAGTGAAGCATTGATGTACAGAAGGAAGAAAATATGGAAGAAAACAGAACCCTGAGGCACACTGAGAATTGTACAGTGCCAATAATTATAGCGAACATCCGCAACCAATGCAAAAGATGCGAGATAGGTGCAGCCCCTACGTTGGAAATTTTGATGAAAATTTATTTGGTCATAAGCTAAAAGAGCAATATTGCTTATACTGATCTTCTCCAAAGCGAGAACCTTTGGTAACTTAACAGATTAGGTTTCCAGTGGTCAGGTTCTGTGGGAGTCGAACTGGTGGCCACTAAGGAAAGATAGAGATTCAAGTTTCATCGTTAATGGTTGTCTCCATTATTCTAGAGATGGTAGAAGTGAGTGCAATGAGAGGAGAGTTGATTTCTACATATACACAGAGGTGTTGCCTTCCACATATATACATTTACACACACACGCGCGTGCGCGTACACATAGATATACATATTTACAAGGATTGGTTGTCTGTGACAAGTTTCGCATTTTTCTTGTTTTCGTCAGAAGGTGAAATTTCGAAATCACTGTCAAAAATATATACATATATTCATATACATACATACATACATACATAAATACATGCATACACACACACAAACATACATACATGCAGACAGACAGACAGACAGACAGACACAAACAGACACTCATACACACATTCGCATACAGATACATATATATATTTATTTATACACATGATACACATGCACGCTCACACAAAACATACACACACATACTATGTACATAACAACTATACACATACACACACACACACACACACACACACACACACACACACACACACACACACACACACACACACACACACACACACACACACACACACACACACACACACATATATATATATATGTACATATATACATATATATATTATACACACCATGCCAGTCATTCTAAGCATATGTTTTAAATATAATTAAATAAACTGGTAACATAATGCAGTGGAATTATATTTTCTTCTCAGCATGACAGATCGTTCAATCAGCGTTCCAGCCGTAACCATC
This sequence comes from Octopus bimaculoides, assembly GCF_001194135.2. Classification (NCBI taxonomy): domain Eukaryota; kingdom Metazoa; phylum Mollusca; class Cephalopoda; order Octopoda; family Octopodidae; genus Octopus; species Octopus bimaculoides. The sequence continues at coordinate 174,270,480 of NC_068982.1, read as the reverse complement.
CTGTCTTCTTTTCTGACATGTTGTTTTTAGAAATAAATTCTTCAATATGTTGTTTATATTTTATGAATGTAGAGTGATATTCGAGGGAAATTTAGCTGCTTTATTCTTAAAAGTGAGAGCGCGAAAAACTGATTGGATCTGACCCGTAATCGTCTGTACAGGCAAGGTTTATCGCATTGGTTACAGCGGCATGTTCTGAAAATGCTCATATTCTCTCTACTACTGTGCCTGATTTCGCTAAGCCTATAGGTCCTTGTGATTACCTCGGTGAAGGTCTGAGCATAACGGCTAATATTTTTCTGCACATATTTCTGTTGCTATACCCTCTGCACTGTCTTTGGAACTTATGAGACTTTGCGCACGACAACGCTATAGCAATTTTTCTATGTGTGTATTTGCATTTGTGTCTGTAAGGATTGACTGCACTCAACAATGTTCAGAGGATGGCGTCGGTGTACATTTGTCAGGAAATTTTGACTGGTTAAACATGTAGTGGCAAGGACTGAGACACTTGGGGCTCATATGTCGAAGGGACCTTTCATCTTGAGTATTTTGTATCATTATGTAGGTGGGCTATTGGTAAAGTCAGTGCGTACAATCGTTGATAATTCGAAGTTCGTTGTCTTGTGCTATTTCTTGTTTGTGGTGGAAAAAGTTGGAGTTTCAAGGTTTAGCTGTGCTCATCCATATTACATGATCCCATATACATAAATGGCTGCTGTTACAACGTATGCAGACGCAGTTAGAAATCTGTGACTGGTTTATCATTTCTATTGTCTTCAATATTTGGTAAATGTTATAGAGGCAATCTCCATAGTTCATAATGTTTTCTGTTTTGAATGTGGCATTTTTATTTTGTTGAGTGTGCTGATAGTTGTAAGTGATGTTTCTATGCTCTGCTGGTAAAAAAAAAAAAGAATTTGGAGATATGATAGATACTATTTTAAATCCATATCTTTTGGTGCCAAGAATTATGTATTTGCTGCAGGCTTGGAATAATTGCACACTTACGTCTAGGTAATAGGTAGGGAAGTATTTGTATATGAGGCTGTGTGTATTTTTTATGGGAGTACTGAAGCTCTTATAGAAATATTTTAAAAAGTGTGGGCGACGTGACGAATACGGAGCGTAAAATGAATTCTGGAGAGGTTTGTAGCTTGGTTAACCATGATACTAATAGGTCACCTCTTGTATGATCAGTATTGTTATTGTTATTGTTATATTGTTGTTTTTGCAGCTGTAGTTAATCCAAAGTCAGTGATGATCGAGAAGCTTTATCATGTCTTTCATGTACTAGTAAGACTATTGCCTGCTGATGAGGCCAAATAATAATGAAACATGAGCAAATTTCAGTTCTATATTTAAGAGATGAGGAATTATGTACATTATTTACATTTGACGGATATTTGTCCCCATCTTGTTTGTTGTTAACACAACATTTCGGCTGATATACCCTCCAGCCTTCATCAGGTGTCTTGGGGGAAATTTCGAACCTGGGTTCTTATTTCTAAAGTATTTTTCAATGTTATATTATTATTATTGTTCAGTAGTTTTATTTTTATAACGTGCTTTCACTTCACTACCGAGCGCAGCTCTGTGCGCCTTGGGTATGTGCTGTGGTTTGTTGTGGTGCTCTTATGTTTACTGTATTGAAAGTGTTTTGCGTAGAATGTGTGCAGTACCCAGTAGTGCAATTTTCTGTATATTATATATATTTGTAAGTCCTGGTGTTTTTGTTATGTATTTGTCTGAATATTTTTATTATTATTATTATTATTATTATTATTATTATTATTATTATTATTATTATTATTATTATTATTACTCAGGTCACTGCCTGGAATCGAACTCGGAATCTTTGGGTTAGTAGTCCGCGCTCCTAACCACGCCATATGCACGTGGGCAATTATGGAGTGAATTTTAGAGGTTATAATTCTAATATGTTCCTATCCTTCCTTAATACCAGTTTATATGTGCTACTCATATCTGCACTCGGTCTGCTTGGGAGGTTGTTGTGTCCTAACATATGTGCTGCTTCTTTTAGTTTTCGAATTTTCCAGTGGTGTTCTCTGTCTATTATTTTAACTTCATCCCACAGTGGGTGGTGGTCTTCATTTTCCCATACATGATCAGCCATACCCGATTTATCAATCTCCTCGTGTTACAGCTTTGCGATGTTCCTCTACCCTTATTTTGAAGGGGTGGCATGTTTCGCCTTTGTATAACCTACTACAGCTGCATGGGATGGAGTACACGCAGTCTTTGGTCATATTCTCTTCTATTGGTGGTTTTACTCGATGGAGATATTTGCGAAGTGTTGTATTACTTTCGAATACTGTCCTGGTGTCATATGGGCCGCATATCTTCTGTATCTTTTCGGAGAAGCCTTTCAGATAGGGTAGATAGACTGTGGACAGTTTATAGGTTTCATCCTCTCTTTTCTTCATAATTGGAGTGAATAGTATGTTTTTGGGGTAGTTGTTACTTAATAAATTGTTACTTTGTTTGATCATTTCTTCGTGGTGGATATCACGATCGCTACTTATATGCTTTGCTCGATGTTTTAAGCACTGAGCAATCCCTCTTTTTACACTGTATGGATGGTGGGAATTGAAGTTGTTTCCACATTGCCAGAAATCAACCTTTACTCTCCAACTGTATTTCATATTTATATAAATTTCAATTAATGCAAATATTGGCATTGTCTCCACTGCTTTTCTTTGACTAGAATTAATCATTCAGATAATTATTTTTTACTCTTCCTTACGGGCGTAATTGTAATTAATTAAAATTTCTTGACTACATTAAGTATGCTAGCACCGCTTTTGTTGCATGGTTTTCATGCAGCAATTGTCACTAGCTGGTTTCCCCAAGACATCAGTTTACATTTATTATATTAATGTGGTACGTACTGGGAATTTTCATCTTGAATATTTGCATTAATATACGAGTGTCGTTGATGATATTCCTGTCATCGCAATGGAGATGCAGTGCGTGATGATCAAGTTTTATTGGTTCATAAAGATTGTTGTTGCTGTTCTTGTTATTGTTCTTATTGTGGTGGTGTTGGTGGCGGTCATAGCGGTATCTTGAGTAGTAGCTAAGACTAGAGTGGTCCGTAAATTCTTCCTTCTTTTAAATCGTTTTCAAGGAGATACTTAAGGTTGCTTTCTGGGAGATACTTAAATCTACGGTATCCAATAAGTCTTTTGCTCTTTTAAGAAATTAGGGGACGCTTTGAGAAAGATATTCGAAGTTAATGACTACGAGATTACTTTGGTTATAGCTGTGTATTTCCATTGTGAATAATGTCAGAAATTTTGCGGGATGGGACTAGACGATTACATCGACCCGAGTACTGAGCTGGTACTTAATTTATCGACCCCGAAAGGATGATAGGCAAGGTCAATCTCGACAGAATTTGAACTCAGAACGTAGCGAAAACAGATAGGCGTGCTAACGATTCTGTCAGTTAGCTGCCTTAATAATAATAATAATAATAATAATAATAATAATAATAATAATAATAATAATAATAATAATAATAAAAATAATAAAAATAATAATAATAATAATAATAATAATAATAATAATAATAATAATAATAATAATAATAATGGCCCG
>NC_068982.1:174260254-174263976 GCF_001194135.2 Octopus bimaculoides | reverse complement strand
TATATTAATGTATCCTACCTGTTGAAGTTAAATATAAAAATTTTATGCGTAGCTGAAGATAGCGCTGTATTTAAATTAATGTAATGACTGCATTGTTCACTTAAATGGATCCGCTTGAAACAGTCGTGCTGCATTACTACTTGATATCCCGTTGCTTATTTTGATTATACATACATAAACACACACACACACACACACACACACACACACACACAGATATATAATCAAAATAAGCAACAGGATATCAAGTAGTAATGCAGTACGACCGTTTCAAGTGGAACTATTTTATTGAACAATGCAGATATCTCAGAAACAGCTGTAAGACTTTGAATTTTTTCCAATAATAATAATGTATATGACTTGAGATGTTTGCCTTAACGTTTGTTGTCCTCTTTAACAATTGTATGTGTGTGTGTGTGTGCGCGCGCGCGTTTGTGTGTGTGTGTGTGTGTGTGTGCGTGTGTGCGCGCGCGCGTTTGTGTGTGTGTGTGTGTGCGTGTGTGTGTGTGTGTGTATATATATGTTTACCGCCACTTAAACATAGCTATTCCGTAGGAACCGACGCTACTACTATTTTTAACCCCAAGAGGACGCCTGTTGATTATTTGATGTAATCTGCACCCCATATACGTTGAAAGCAGGGTAGTGGACCCCTAGCCTCTTCCAGTCACGAGACCACCAGACCGTACGGTTTTGACCTCTTTATGGTTATCCTCGGTGGTGGATACTCGTCCAGTAGAGATAGCTGTAGTTCACTCCAGCTCGCAATGCATACAAATGAAGTAACACACAGTCCTTGAACTTGCAACAAGCAAATTAGCTCCAGCTCGCAATGTATAGAAAAGTAAGTAACAACCAGTCACTGATCTTACAAGAGATGAAAGCAGTAACTATACTGAGAAGTAATGTTTACTGTCACTTAAACATGGTTGTTCCGTAGGAATCGACTTTACTGCTATTTTTAACCGAACGTGATTTTTAGTTATTTCGAAAAATATTTTATTTTACATGAAATTCCTTTCTCTAAATTCATCTTCATGATATTCTTTCATCATCATTAAATTCATTTCCATATAACTTACCTATAAAATTTCATGTCGATGCTAATGTATGTATAACTGTGTATGAAACCATAACTCTACACCAGCTTTTGGTTCATTCACAAGTTCCATTAAATTATCAAAATTTCCAGCTTGAATATATTTTCATATAAATATTGCTAATATGTTTATTTTAAAAACTTTTTGCTAGAAACCTCACCCATTCTCTACAACTCTCTTTTTCTGTAATTACCACCTGTCCTACATCTTGTAGTCATCTTTCTACCTAAATACACCCATTTGTCTGTTCCGTCCACCAGTGAGCTTTGATTTGCTTACATTTTGCAGTCTTACAACTTTCAAAGGCTTGCAGAATGATTACAACTCAAAAAAAAAAAAAAAAAAATGTTTAACAGCATTTCTTTCGTTTCTTTACGCTCTGAATCGAAATTTCGCCGTGGTCGACTTTGTTTTTCAACCTTTCGGGATCGATACAATAAGTATCAGTTGAGCAATGGGGTTGATGTAATCGGTTTACCCCTCACCTGAAAATTGCTGGCCTTGCTCCAAAATTAGAAAGAAGTATTTTAAAATAATTTTCCGATGTTTCAAAGTTATTTCAATTCGTTTTTTTGCTTTATTTTGTTTCCTTTCATGAAGTCATTTCGCTATTTAAACTTTTTTATAAATGTTTAAAAGTTATAATTTCATTAAAAAGTTCATTTCCCTTTCATATTTCACTTACTTTCAATCGAAACAAATTTGGAAGTGAGGAGGGGGTTAAACAAATTAGTGCTCAGATTATACCAAGCCGTCTTAAATTAGAAAGGTACACATTAGACAATGTAGTTGTATAATAAAATAATTACAGCAACCAAAGATCTTTACTTTCAGAGATCGAATACCCAAGGGGTTAGCTTTGCCTTTCATCCTTCCAGTTTCAGAAAAATGAGTTACTAGTGAAGTACGGGAATGAATTTGTGATCTCGCAAAACATCTTAAGTATGAATAGATATATGATATAACAAGATATGACATGTATCACCTAACACATTCTATCTCGTCTTGGGATGTGAAAGTAGTATGAAAGAATCTATTTGTCGAATGTACAAAAGCATACTCTCCTCTCTTTTTCACAAACTCTCTCTCTCTCTTTCCCAAACACACATTTGGGTAACCTTATTTTTGTGTTTAAATGTTAAAATGTATTGTAAGGGGAACCGTTTATGTCTGTATATAAAGTTATCTGATTTTAATCCAATATGTCGGAACTAGTTGAATTATTTAAGACGGCTCTATAAGAATGCGGGTGATAAAGATTAAAACAAATCTAATGCCATCTAAAATATAAATTTAATATTTATTGCTTATGGATCCTTAAGCATGTACGGGTTGCGAGGCAAAACTGCTTCTGCTGCCCGCGCCACTATCGTTGTGTGTGCGCATACTATGCTGTCTATGTCAAAAGTCTATGTGGGGGGGGGGGGAGGCACAATATATCGATATAAAGAGGATGCGTATATGGTACTATGCTGTATCTTTGACTCGGTTTCGACACATTAGTGTCTGAAGGATGAGGCAGAATCAGGCACCAGTTTCGTATGTATGTGTGTGTATGTGTGTGTGTGTGTGTGTGAAAGAAAGAGAGAGTATATGTACACACATTTGCATATAAGTGCACATGAATGTACATATACACACTTATAAACATATACATACACACTCACACACGCGTGTGTGTGAGTGTGTATGTTTGTGTATGTGTGTGTGCGTGCGTGTGCGCGCACGCGTATCTATGATATGTTCTGTCCACGAGGGATCGTTTTAAAGCGTACGGAAAGAATTATGGGCACAGAATAAATGCTTTCAAATATAAACCTAAATTTTCTCTCTCGGTGCCTGTGTGTATGCCGTCTGCTTGCCTGCCTGCCTGCATGCCTGCATGCCTACCTGTCTGCCTACCTACTTACCTACCTACCTACCTACCTACCTATCTATCTATCTCTTTCTTTCTTTCTTTCTTTCTTTCTTTCTTTCTCACTCTCTCTATTTTCTTTTTAGTTCTTTAATTAGTTTCAGCTATTACATCTAATGCCATAGCAGTGCACTGCCTTCAAGACTTGAACATTCACTGCTTTCTGTGTGATATCAGCGTATGTCCAATGGTTCAACATGTTTGTTAGGCTTCTCAGCGAGATGACTTCAGCTGATGGATCAACGACTAGGTGGAATCTACTCTACTTTGGCGGTAGCCTTATCGATTCTATTGCTGAAAGATTGAAGAACACTACACAAATCACACAAGCAATTTTATGGTAGCACTCCTTTCTCTTACATTAGCCATTTCTTTTAAAGAATAACGTTCTTCTTTCCTAGAAAATAGGTATCAGAAGCGATTAGTCAGAAATTCCGTTTCGAAGATATTTTAGGAACATTTTTGTAGGAATTTCTTTTTTATTCTTTACATTTTTATTTAACTTACATTTGTAAAAACATACATCAAACTAAAAATGCTGCCACAAACTCTCAGACCTTCTGTGAAATATTTCCTTTGAAAATCGTGCTCGAAAACTAGCAATACACACACAGGCATTCATACACACACACACACACACACACACACACACACACACACACACACACACACACACACACACACACACACACACACACACACACACA
>NC_068982.1:174255059-174260202 GCF_001194135.2 Octopus bimaculoides | reverse complement strand
TGTGTGTGTGTGTGTGTGTGTGTGTGTGTGTGTGTGTGTGTGTGTGTGTGTGTGTGTGTGTGTGTAGATATGTATGCATATATGTATGTATATATATTATAGTATATGTATATGCATAAGTTTTTGAAGTTATCCTTGTTTAGTGTTTGTACAAGGAACGAATAAGAACGATAAAGATTTACAGAATACCAACCAACCGTTCGCTGACGAGCCTACTCCGTTTCTTTTTTACTTTACCGGTCTTCAGATAAAGCAGCACTGTTGTTTTATGTCTAATAGATTTATTCCAGCGTACTGAGCCTGGAGTGTGTATATAGCTTTTATTTTTATGTCTCTGATTTATTTATTTTGTTTTTCAAGCCGATTAAGACTCTTCGTGAATATAAAGATTCCAAGTTATGCAGTATTTTACTGCCGAATTCTGAAATTATTTTCGAAAGAAAGAATTCTATTTTGAAAGTCAATTTGTCATTCAGTCGACTAGAAGTAAGCTCCAAATATATAAAACAAGGTAAGATAAAATAAAGAAACGAAAGAAAAATTACCTCAGACAGAGAAAAATTACAGCGTTTTTTTATTGCTTTTTTTTGTCGTGTTATATTATATAATTAGATGAATATATATAACTTTATCTTTATTTTCATTGAGAAATGTTCCTTGCTGATAATTATCTATATATAAGGAAAATAACGGAACAAATAGAATCTCAAATATAAACATAGGAATGACGATGTCACTAGCACTTACATGCATACATACATACATAAACAAACATACATACATGCATATATATGTAGGTATTTGAGCTTGTTTATGTCTGTGTGTAAGTCTGCATATACACACACATACCTACATGCATACACACATACACATATATGTTTGTAAGTATGTATATATTTCTGTCAGTATCTATTTGCGATTGTATCTTGTTCACTGAATGCATGTGTGGTGATTTGCCTACCTGTTAAATCTTAGAATGTAAGACAAAGCATAAGACAAACTTCACCAATGTTAAAAGATCCTACAAAACATATACTTTGAGATTCTTATTATTCAGAATTGCGTGTGACTTTTGAGGATAGATAAATTCTACCAAATTCTTTAGAAACGTCTATCCTAAGAACTGTGATTGTCTCTAAAAATATGTTCACAGATGCAGTTATATACAAATAATTATGATACAAATTCCGTAACATCCATTTGTCCACCGAGTATACCCATGCAATTTCAATTTATTCTGTCTACCTATTTTACATATTCCATTAGAATAATCCCATTTTCTTCTTACTATTGCCTAGTAGTCTATCTTCCATTTTATTTCATCCATCTCTGTAATTTGTCTACTAGTTTCCCCAGTACTACTTGGTGATAGTGTGTCTGTCAGTTTTATAAATACCGTCAGGTGACAGTGTATCCAGCAGCAATATAGATACTTTTAGGTCTGGGTTGTCAGACATACGGCCTCTAGTTCAATTTCATACAAAAATGTTACTGCGTTTTAGTTATAAAATATTCTGTAAAATATGTATCGACGGCATGCGTTCTGAGTCGCAGTCTGACTAAAGTCGTGCTTAATATTGGTTGAAATTAGTCAAATAAATGCACTTTAGGCAATATTTTGCTTTCTCAATCAACGGGTTAAACATGGGTGTTTCTCTTTTTAGATATATTTACATGTAAGACGGCGAGCTGGCAGAAGCGTTAGCACGCCGGGCGAAATGCTTAGCGGTATTTCGTCTGTCTTTACGTTCTGAGTTCAAATTCCGCCGAGGTCGACTTTGCCTTTCATCCTCTTGGGGTCGATAAATTAAATGCCCGTTGCGTACTGGGGTCGATCTAATCGACTGGCCCGTTCCCCCAAAATTTAGGGCCTTGTGCCTAAAGTAGAAACGAGATATATTACATATTTGTTGTAATGGATGCTACTAATATGAGCAATGCTGAAAGAATTTTGCTGTAGAAGACGCCATTAGTACAGCAATATTGAGTTTGAAAAACTATTTTGTATGTAGTAAAAACAAATAATAATATCGGCGCTTAACAATTCTGTCAGCTCAACTGGTGTGGCTTATGGTCTCATTCAGTACCAAACAGTGGCTCTCATGGAACTGATCTTAATTGATTGGAAGTGTTATCATGTACATGTTTTGTCTTGGTGTAAAAGATGGGCTACAGCAAATATCCTGCTCAATACCACAGATTTGCTTGTCAGTTGCTTGATCCTAGCTAGTTGAGTGTGTCCCTTAGTGACTGATGACATGTGCATCCCTGATTCTGAGCAGGACAAGTAGGGGAGCATCAGATCCTTGTGTGCAGAGGAATTCTTTGGGGTTTGAACAATTCACCTCTGGGAACACGGATGCTTCGTTCATCATTCCTAAACAAGCCGTGTTCAGGTACCTTTTGAGAGGGATGGGCTACTCGACCTGAAGAAAATTCTAACTGGACTACAACTGCAGGGTCATGCATTGTTTATCTTGATATAAGATCACTATGTCGCGCACATATGGTTGTGATGCATGTACCTGGTGTACCCTTATCAGACGGGTAGTCATGATGGGTATACTGGGCTTCGTAAATTTGTAGCTCAGTGTCACTTTGACGGCACGAGTTGCTTTCTCACTTAACAACAACAACAACAACAACAACAACAACGACGACGACGACGACGAAGACGACGACGACGACAACAACAACAACAACAACAACAACAACAACAACAACAACAACAACAACAGTAATTTCTATTATAGGTAATAAGACAAAAAATTGAAGAAGGGCAATAGCGGATTGCATCAAACCCAGTATTCGATGAGTGCTTTATTTTGTTTACCTCGTCAGAATATGAACTCAAGACAAAAATAAAAATAAAAAATGCAGAAATAAGTACCGCAAGCTATTTTGTCCGAAGCTCTAACGAAGTTATTGCAGTACATTCAGTCACTATATTTTCTTCATAAGTTGACATAAACCTAAAAATTTTTAAGGAAACCTCTTAGCTGCTTCAATTTTCCGCCTTCTTTTACAACATATCAAGTAATTATGTATTCTGACTGATTCTAAAACAAGGCAAAATCGACACCAAAATCAGTGGGATTTGAACTCAGAATATACTCGAGTGTAATCACCCTATGAAATGAAGAACAAAACCACTTCTAGATGAATTCGAACCCAGAAAGTAGAAACAGGGAAAACTGTATATTGTAAAGCATTTAGTTCGTCGCGCTATTGTTTACACATGTATGTGTACTAATGTATTTCGTATCGTAGTTATGTTATAGTTATATGATTAGAAGCCGCGTTAGCAGCAGAACCAATGACCACAACAACAGCAACAACAACAATTATAGGAACACTTTTAACAGCCAAATAAATTACTACATTACAGTAATTGCAGAAACAACAACAACGACAATAACAACGACAACAACATTAGCAGCAACAACAATAATTGAAGCATTTCCAGCAACAATTAACGCTAAAAACAATAAGGACAAGAACAAAAAAGACATCCTCCACCTCCTCACCACCACCATCATCATCATCATCATCATCATCATCCAAAACAACAACAACAATCGAAACAATGTATGCAAGAACAACAAGATCTATGCAACAATACTAACTGCAGTAGCAGCAGCAACAACAGCAGCATCAGCAACGGCAGCAGCAGCAGCATCAGCAGCAGCAGCAACAGCAACAGCAACGACAACAAATTCAACAATAAAACCAGCAATTCCGGCCACCGTAACAACAATTGGGAAACAAAATGAGAAAGAAATCACAGCCGTTCAAGTTATAATAACAACAAAAACAACAACAAGAACTGGAACATCAATAATAATAATAAGAAGAAGAACAATAAAAATAAGAAGAACAACAACAATAACAAAAAGGAAAAGTAATGGAAATAGCATCAACAAAGTGAAAAACATTTAATATTGCTATTCCAAATGCATTTGTATTGTCCTACATGTCCCCTGTTGCATAAAGTTATACATTGCAATTTCTATGCAATGTATATGCACATATACAATTGATACTCAAATAGACACATACACACACACATACATGGACACACACGGACAAACACACGTTCACGTATGTATGTATGTATGTATGTACGATATATATATATATAATATAATATAAAATATATATATGTGTATATATAAGTATATATGCTTGTGCATACGTCTATATGTATATACATATGCATTCATATATAAATATATATACATTTGAATACGCACACACACATATATACATACATATGAATTTATATATATGTATATATATATATATATATATATATATATATATATATATATATATATATATATATATATATATATATATATATATATATATATATATATATATATATATGAGTGTGTGTGTGTATGTACACATACATGTATATACGTATGTTCAGATGCATATACAGACATAGCGTACTTATAGGGGATAATATTTTAATATTCTAGAAATCAGTAAAGAGGATCACATCAAACATTACAATTTAATATTAATAGCAATATTCCCTCTCTCTCTTCACACTTTTCCCCTTCCTCTAGCTCACTCCTCACTCCTCACTCCTTTGTAACATTTAGCCTTTTTCTTGCTCTCGGTCCCTCTCTCTTTCTTCTCAGCCTTTCTTTACATCTCTTCAACGATCCTCTGCAACCATTCAGTGCAACAATACGCGACCAGTAATGAGAATATTTGCTTCCGTCTTCGTTGCTTTCTAACGCATACGCATGCTCTCTGTACCATGCCTTGCAGCATCTCTCTCTACACTGCACTCGTTTCCGTTTTTATGCCATCCGTTCTCTCTCTTTCTCTCTCTCTCTCTCTGTTTATATCCGCTGCTATTTTCTCTCTCGTATCTCTCTGTTATATCTCTTCTATCATTCACTTGTCAGTTTTTTTTCTTTTTCTACCCAGTCTCTGATTTTCTGATCCTCTCATCTTTCCCACCTCTCGCTTTCTCTCTGTCTGCCTCTTTTCTCACCATTTCTACACACACACACACACACACACACACACACACACACACACACACACACAGAGGCATATGCACACATACATACACACATGCGTGTGTGTATATATATATATATGAGTATATGAGGATATATAT
>NC_068982.1:174248851-174252425 GCF_001194135.2 Octopus bimaculoides | reverse complement strand
AACAACAATTACAACAACGATAAACATGCACGCGCACACAATACCGGTTATATTCTCTCACTACCCCTGTCTTTCATTTTATAAATATACAAGGACATAAATGCATAAATATGTATGCATGTATGTATATGAAACACACACATATTTATGCATACACACGTGCATACGAGCATGCATACACTTATGCATATTTGTCCCTGTCCTCTATCTTTCTCCACTCACTGCGAGTACAACAATAAAACAACAACAGCAGAAACATAAATCGACGTCACCGTCTACGTCGTCGACAACAACAAGAAAAACAACAACATTGGCGTCGACAACGACGATGACGACGATGGCGACGACGACGACTGCGACGGCTTCAATAATAAAAGCAATGATATTAACAATAGTAACACCAACAACAACAACAACATAAATATGCATACAGAAAAATAATGGCGGGGGATATTATTGGCCGAAAGATCGATTTACTAAGCAGGTTTCAGAATCGATATTTCCATCTTGCTTAATCATCATACAACACAGTTAGTAACAAGCTTGACGGCAGCCATTAACAACAGGCAAAATACAACAGCACACAAAGGGAGGAAAAAATAGAAGAAAAAACAGCACAAAGAAAAAGAAAAGTAGCTGGAAAATACTAAAATAATGAGCCAATGAGAAGGCGTCTTATATGATCACTTGATCTTTTAGAAATAGCAGTCAAATCTTTCTCAAATCCCTCCCTACTGTCATAAAAAAAATGACTTATTGGATAATGTAGTCCTATATACATTATGATGAAATAAATACAAAGTGATAAGCCAAAATAAGCGGAATCGTTATGACTAGAAAGCCTTTGATCATTGGTCTGTGGGTCAAGGGCTGGTCTGAAATAAAGAAAAAATGACAGCAATTAGAATAATTCTTGTCGGGTAAAGCCGCCTATCTTTACATGCAGGCGCTAGTACGCACGCGCACACTGGCATATACTCACACACACGCATACACACATACCAAATATAAACACGTACACACTGGCTGTTACTAGCATTAGACATGAAACAACAACATTAAAAGCGCCGGTTCGGTTTGGATTGAACGGTTTAGGTAAAGTGCGTCGTACTAATTGCTTGATGATATTTATAGTTTCTGCCCCAATACGTTATGAGTTGAAAATATGCCATAGGCTAAGTTCATCTTTCATCTCTACGATGATAATAAAAAAATATACATCAGTAAGTATTCTTATAAAAATTTACGTGCTGTCTAGTCAAAACAAACTATTATCGACAATGGTGAAATTCATTGATTTCTATCAAATTAACTATTTTGATGAAGGGGTATGTAACCGATTCGATGAAATTGATCTGAGTGCTTGACTGGTGCTAACAAAAAGTAGAGTATGAAAGATTTGAACTTGCAATCGAAGACGACGCAAATAAGAGTTATAAGCCATTTTCCCAGTGTTTTACAGATTGCTCAAGCATCTGCTTTCATAATAAACCGTTTATTGTTTTTTTTTATATTTTGCTTTATGAAGAAGCACAGACGATTACAAGTACTTGTAGTATGATTCAGGAGTGCCAGTTCAGACTGTTTGGCCACATTGCTCGATTTTCCGAGTTAGATCTTGCTTACCGTGTTCTCTTCAATGAGGATCCGGCTGGATTGACAGCTTCTGTTGGTCGACCACATGCTACATGGTCACGGCAGATCAGGAGGTATCTCGCGCAGATAGGGACTGACTGGGATTTTGCTCGACAAGTCACCAGGGAGGACCTGGGAATTTTATCGACAGATAGTGAATGCAACAACGAGCTGCAACGGTGTATGCCCCCACATCTGACCTAATCTGATCTTGGAGTTTTGGTCATTTGCATTGATTTCAATATATTACTGACCTTAGAGATTTGGTCGTTTGTAACGGTTTCAATACTTTTCTTGGCAAAATGCTCAGCGTCATTTTGTTCATCCTTACGTTCTGAGTTCAAATTCCGTCTAGGACGACTTTGCCTCTCATCCTTTCGGGGTCGATAAAATAAGTACCGGCTGAGCACTGAGGTCGATTACACCGACCTACCCCGTCCCCAAGAGCTTGCTGGTCTTGTGCCAAAATTTGAAACTAATATATTACTGCTGTTTATTTAAATCAAATCAGATAATTAATTATAATATAGTGGTACAATGAATGGTGGGATTGTTCGATTTAAACACTACCAAAACTATAGTCGTTCTTGCTTTTGAATTCTGGTTCTTATTCGTTGATCATATTTCCCTGCTGGCTAACCATTGTGGTCACCTTGTATTCCGCAGAAAGTTTGTAGAATGACTGTGAGTCACCTGGTAAATAATTCTCAGCTATTTCACATATCGTGGGTCAACTTCCCAAAATTCTGTTAGTGCTATTTGGCGATGGTGTTTGTCATTGTTAGTTCAGGTTACTTTACAAAGGCAGTGCGATCATTATTACAGCATCAGTATGCTGGTGTTACTGCTACAACTTGTGCATTAGTATAAGTGGTGCATACTTGGGTTGTAATGGGAAGAAAATAGAGTTATTCGAACAACTTAACTCATAGTGAAAACTTTGAGTTTTACAATAGAGAACTGAAATTGCTATACACTTGCTTTCATTACAATATGCAGAGTTTTGCTAACGGTTTTAATAATGTTATAAAGAAAAGATATAAATATGATATGAAAATAAAGATACAAAACACTAGAAATGAGAGAGAAAGAAAAACTAAAGAATGTGCTGAAAGACTCAAGGTAATAAAAACAACTTTTGAAATTTTACTTCCAATTACTATAAATCGTATATCAAAAGCAACAAAAGCTGCTGCGGGATGTAAAGTAGAAATTTTAATAGCTTAATATAAAAGTGGAGACTGGAGGTAAAAACTGATATGGAACAAAGAATATTTGCTCCAAATATCAATAAATAAACAATATTTTGAATCATAAGAAACCATAAGTAGTCATGCAAGAATAATTATAGAAACAAAAAGATAGGTGTTAATATCGTTATAAGGTAGGTTGAGACAGTAAAGTGCATTAGTCTATTTAGTTTGTATATCTCACGTCTCAGCTTAAATCTCAATGGGTTTCACTTTACTGTTTCATTTCTGATGACTGGACATAATAAACAAGCAGTAATATATTTAGATCAATAGATTAAGATTGAATTTCTCCCAACAAAAAAGCATAAACCAAAAGGAATGAATTTTTGAAAGAAACAATCTGAACAATCGCTAAAGCCAGATATTGTACATGAAAAAGAATTAAAAGTTGATTTCTCTCCAATCCTAAAAAGCAAACCCCAGTCTATAGACGACATACCCCCCCCCCAAAAGGGAGATAGCTTTTGATCCTCATTGTCTCTAGGATATAAGGACCTGTAATGGAGATTTTCTTTCTGGTCTTACAACCAAGGTGTTTTAGATCTTCATTAGGCCAGTTCGGGAAAGTTGCAGAATATCTTATTAGAGAGACTGCCCATGTGTTTACCGCAGAGTCACTTTTCCCTCCATTTAGTTTCTAGCCTAGCACCATTCTTTACTCTCTTGAGATATTCGCTTCTCTCTTT
>NC_068982.1:174245983-174247510 GCF_001194135.2 Octopus bimaculoides | reverse complement strand
GTAGCCCATCTTTTTATACCAAGACAAAACAATGTACATGATAACACTTCCAATCAGTTAAGATCAGAAGCCATGAGAGTCAGTGCCTGGTACTGCATATTATTATTATTATTATTATTATTATTATTATTATTGTTTTTTCTTCTTTCTTTAAATTTTCTTCCATCTCTCGCCGGGTGTTTTCCGTACACCTAGGGCAGAGAAGCTCATTGTATGCATTCCCAGTTTACACACACAAATTCACAGGTAAAATATGTATTTAAAAAAAAATTAATGAATAACTAAATTCATGAATGGATGTTTTACTACTACTACTACTACTACTACTACTACTACTACTACTACTACTACTACTACTACTACTACTACTACTACTACTACTATTATTATTATTATTATTATTATTATTATTAATATTATTATTTCTCTTATTTAGTGATCATAGTTAGACTTGGTAACTGATTAGAATGTACTTCACTGAAGAGACCTTATTTGATTGGAATATGATCGTTTCTAAAATCAATAGCATTTAAAGACTGAATCTTTGAATACAACTGGTGACAGCAACAGTGTGTATGGCTAAAGATTTCGAGCGACTGATCTTACAGAAGTATCTCCTTATCTTGGAATTGTTCAATTTTAAACACACACCGAGGCACATTTTATCAACAAATTCTTCGGTTAATTTCAGTTGACCAAAGTTCTATATATTAGACCCTACAGTATTCTTGTGTTTAGTATGTAGAATTCTACGCTGCGCTGTTTCACCTTAGACGTATTGTTGACATTCTTAAATAATATATACTTTCTTTTGAGTAACAGAACTCATTTAACTACAGGTCTCATTATTCCCGTCATTCCAGCATACATTATTGCTTCTGTTACGAAATTCTGTTTAGTAATCTTTTCATGTGCGTGCGTGTGTGTGCGTGTGTTTGCGTGTGTGTATAAGTATGTATTTAGTATTAACAAAAGTCGAGATGCGTGGCGTTCAGTTATTCCATAAATGGAAAATGCATTAAATACTACAAAACGTACACGTAGGACAGACACAAGGACCCTAATACTCCATCAGTTATCGATCAAAAAAATACTAATACCTAGTTTCATGCCTTTAATAATAAGACTAGGAATTTCATATATCGGCGGCACCTACAAGATTTGCGGAGAACTAGGGCTCGAGCAAACAAAATATTACAGGGGGATATATAAATGAGAAATGCATTAAATACTACAAAATGTACACGTAGGACAGACACAGAAGGACCGTAATTCTTCATCAGTTATCGACCGAAAAATACTAATACTCAGTTTTGTGCCTTTAACGATAAGACTGAGAACTTCGTATATCGGCGGCACCTACAAGATCTGTGTAGAGTTAGGGCTCGAGCAAACATGAAAATACTGTTTGGACGTACGAAAGTAAACAAATGTAATTTGAAACGATAGAGGAAGACAATAAATAAAGCCTTCCAGCCAAACACGAGAGTGATGGTTAACACCTAGAAGAAATCCTCAAATGAATAT
>NC_068982.1:174242332-174245170 GCF_001194135.2 Octopus bimaculoides | reverse complement strand
ATATATATATTCGTGTTCTTTTGTTTTTCTTAGAGAATATTCTTTTACGTTCTTTTTAGTATTTCACCCTTCTGAAGTTATTGTTTAATAATTCCCATAACGATTCTTTTTTTTTCGCCTTCTTTCGAACGGAAAAGAGATACGGGGACTGAGATAGTAACATTACAAGCCTCTCTGAAGAATTTGCTAATATGGAAGCTTCTAGAATTTCAAAGAAATTGTTTTTCCAACAGCAAACTTAAAATTTAAACTGTTCTTGTTATACTTAACACTGCATTGTTTATTAGAAATTTGTCTTCTATCCGTAGCTACCTCCTTCGAAGATTCATTTGTTTTTATGATAATAATATATTCTTGTGTTCAAGGTGTACTATCAGTGGGTTTCTAAATTAAGTGTGAGTTATAATACTTCATTTGCTGTTATAAAACTTCTTGTTGTTAAGCAAACACATTGAAGGTTACTTAATTTGTTATTTCGACCCAGCTTTAGAAATAAGAGTGCGTTGAATTCTACAGTATCGATATTTCAATTTTTTTAACGATCTTCAGAATAAATAATTGCATTTAAAGTTTGACCTGTGCACTAGAGAAACGGAATATTTATGATAAAGTTGAGAGGCTTCGGACGAAAAGGCAGTCCCCCTTTCCTCCTTGCGTACTCCTTGTTGAAAAAAGTAAGAGAGAGAGAGAAAGAGAGAGAGAGAGAGAGAGAGAGAGAGAGAGGTTGGGGATAAAGAGAAGCATGACTCGATTGGTGCGGAAATATAGACGAGAGGCTCAGTTTATCAACAGCTGTTTTGTTTTCATGGTTATCCTCTAGGATCCTTGTGATCGAAAGAATTACGCTAACCTAAATATGTAAACGTAACTCCATGGAAGCATTTATTTGAGCTTTGTAGAACGGCGGGGAGTAGTTTGAAAGAAATGTGGTTGATAATTCTAGCAGATCGGTGGCAGTATGGAACACTGGCTTGTGTTTTTATCTTTGATCATACATGTCTGAAATATTTTTTGGCTCAAAACAAGGCCAAATCTTCGTGGTGTGAATTTCGAATGTTCACTGTATATAGCCTCTAAGGGAGATTTCTCGACATAGCTAATACTATCAGGTACAAAGAGTGCGAGAGAAATTTAAGTTTCAATTTGTTTATGAAAACTGGGGTGTATGAAGTTCTTTGTAATACCGCCACCGCCTGTATTTATGTTAAACGATTCTAGCTTACCAGATCCTAGAATGCTATAAAAGATGTCAATTGTTTAAGAGATGAAAATTCAGCATGTCTTTATTTCTATAAAAGTGTCCAAGGATCGATTGAAAAGGGTAGGCTTATAAACATACTCACCAGAAAACGAGGTTATGTAATTTAAGCAAAGACGTTAGAATACAAATAATTTTTTAAAAGTTAGATTAAAAATTCCCAATAAAAATTTGATGCATTTGGTTTTGTTAGTAAATGCTTAAATGACAATCTGGAAAAGTTTAGTTTTCAGAAAAAATAATTTAACCAGCTAACACGAACATTAAAATTGCTATCTGTTAAAAGACCCCCTTGCGTTATGATCGTGGGATTGGACCTAGAAAGTTACCTTCCCAGGCACAAGTCGGGGCAAGGTTGTTTTATGGAAGATCAGAAGTCACCCATGCGTACCAGTCTCCCCTTTCCATGCCTCCAATCTTACCCAAGGGAAAGGTAAAGGCTGATACAGCTTGGCACCAGTGGCATCGCAAATCATTTCCACAGCTGAGTGAATTGGAGTAACGTGAAATAAAGTGTCTTGCACAAGAACACAACACACAGCCCAGTCCGGGAACCGAATTCACTACATCATAATTGTGAGCCTGACGCCCTAACCACTGAACCATGTACCTTCATAATCTGTTAGCGGGACAGCAAAATTATGCAAGACTTTTCTCAAATTCAACATCAAACTCAGTTTTGTTGTCTACAGTCCAATACTTCGAAACCTTCTTAGAATGTTAATAGCGAATTGTTGAGCAAAGAATGACGAAAAGAACAATACCCCGATTATTTTAAAATTATCTTTTCCTGATAGCCTTTCTACCGAGCGTAAATCAGGACAAAATAAAAACTCTATAACTCCAACCGGGAAAAGAAAGATGTGGACATGCACCATGGACTTACTCACATCGTACATATATCAAATTTTCTGGATAAAACGTTGGTCAACCCGAAGTTATCGAATGAGACGTTTATTGAACGCGCTGCTTGTAATATCGAATCTAGAACGACATGGTTCCGAAACGAACTGTTGAGACATACAAACTTGCCTGCGCCCAAAATAATTTCTTTTTTGGTGTTCATAAATAAAAATCAAGTGAAATACAAGCAGTGTCAAATAAAATACAAGGTTCTGAATATACTAACAACGTTAAACTGACATAAATCAGAATTGAAAAGAATCAATAAAATTTCGTTTATGTATTTTAAAATATCACTTGCACTCCACGGTTTACAATTATGGAAGTGTGAAAATCCATTGTTAACAACGAGGCATATTACATGTGAAATACTCTTCTTTTATATTTTCATAACAAAAAAAGTAATAATAACGTTTATCGAGTTTTGTGTTCAGTAAAAACACGATAAAAATTTTAATTCCACAGTAAACAGGTTTAATTATATTTTAAGCATTTTAAAAAGCGTGTTTAGATTTATTATTAATGCAAACCTTACAAAATATCGAATCATTAATTTTATTGTGAAGATTAAAATAAAAACTACATTTAAGTTAAATTTTTATGAAACCCATCAGCAATAATCCTATCTGGATTTAAACCTTTTAGAAGTGATCTCTTAATATATATATATATATATA
>NC_068982.1:174241190-174241844 GCF_001194135.2 Octopus bimaculoides | reverse complement strand
TGTATGCATGTATATATGTATGTATGTATGTATGTATGTATGTAAGTTGTATACACTCGCACAAGCATACACACACGTACATATGTAAACGAAAAAGCAATGAGAAGGTTAAGAAATTTTATAGTAAGATATTATGTTTGATATGAAAATATCGTTAATGCATCAATATCACTCAGTGGATGTACAAGAAGCGATATAGTTGCAATATAATTAAATGATAATCGAATCTTCTCTGGAATGGACAAGTAGGAATTACAATTTATACCCATATACATATTCACGCGCGAATATGAATTTATTCTTTCAATAAACATGATTTACGTCATTATTTCATTTCAAAATGGTGGCGAGCTGGCAGAATCATTATTACGGCAGGAAAATTGCATAGTGGTATTTCGTTTGTCTTTACGTTCTGAATTCAAATTCCGCAGAGGTCGACTTTACCTTTCATCCTTTCGGGATCGATAAATTAAGTACCAGCTGCGTACTGCGGCTGATCTAATCGACTGACCCCTTCCCTCAAATTTCAGGATTTGTGCCTATAGTAGAAAGGATTATTTCATATCCAACAGAAAATACTCAAACATAACCATATATTTATATCTATGACTATTTATGTGTGTGTGTGAATATATGTATATACACATATATAGA
>NC_068982.1:174239525-174240767 GCF_001194135.2 Octopus bimaculoides | reverse complement strand
ATATATTTCGTTTTTGTGTTTGTTTTGTAAGATTCTTTATGTGAATTCATGTGTTGAAGCAAATTTTGTTGTGTCTGGGGAGAGTCATTTTGTCTTTACGCCTTATTAGCTAACACACTCACCAGTTCGATTTCCACTCAATTTATATATATATATATATTTTTCTTCCTGCATTTTCGTTGCTTCTTGCAACCTTGTCAATAGTTGTTGACTCTGTGCATTATCGCAGCTGCGTTCCTTTTGTTTGTTTGTGCGCTTGTGTATGCTTCAGCGTGCACGTGTATACACATATGTATGTATGTATGGATGTGTGTGTATGCATATATGCATACATGCGTGTGTGTACGTATGTATATATTCAGCAGATTCATGTTTTTGCGTGTGCATGTTTGAATGTATGTATGTATGCGTGTGTGTGCGTGTGTGTGTGTGTGAGTTTGCGTGCGTACCTGTGTCTTCTTGTGTGTGTGTGTTTGAGCGTGTCTATGTGTATGGATTTGTGTGACTATTTATATGTGGGACCGCCTTTTTCGTGCACGATTCTTTTTCGGCTGGACGGAAACCACACGTCGAGCGAAAGGGCAAAAGCTCGTTCGATCTCGATTTTCAGTACGAATACGTTCGTGAGAAGAGACTCAATAGATCGCAGTGTTTACCAATGGCTATTATGAAGCAGCTTCTGTGTATAGTAAAACCAACAATTTAATAGTAGTTGGGGCTCTATAGGCCGCCCTTAACTCTTTTACTACGCTTCAAGGAATACCTCAACAGTAATAAGTGTTTCTTCCATCAGTGTCATGTAGAGAACATATTAATGATGGAGAACTTCATCCTTCCCAGTGTTGATTGGTCCACAAACAGCTTGAAACCAGATTTTTCCACCTCAACCCCTGATAAGGAAGCAATCGAATTGCTTTTTGATTTCATGGATGAGGTTTTCCTGACCCAACATTTTCTCGAACCAACAAGGTGTCACAAAAACAGCTTGGACCTAATGTTCAGTAACCACATTGACACTTTACATAATATTGCAGTTGGAAAAACACCATTACTCTCAGACCATGATATGGTTCTCTGCAATCTGAGATTCTACCACCCAGAGATCAAATCCAATGACATCTCTCCCGCTCATCCATTTGACACTATGAATTTTCTTAACGCAGACTGGGATGCGATCAATCATGGTCTTTCACAAGTTGATTGGGCATTCACGCCCCCCCCCCCAAAAAAAAAATAAACACC
>NC_068982.1:174228995-174239515 GCF_001194135.2 Octopus bimaculoides | reverse complement strand
GCATTCACGCCCCCCCCCCCAAAAAAAAAATAAACACCTCATGGCAGACATTTGTAGATACTGTAACAAATATGTGCACAAAACATACCCCATTAGGATAAGTATACAAAACTCAATCCTAAAACTCAATCCTAAAACTCAATCCCAAAGTGTTGTTTTCATCTAACGCTAATGAGGTTGATCTGGCTAGTATTAGTGATCTAATCCCTCAACTAACCAAATCTGACATAACTTTTGGTGCTTCTGATATCCTAACAGAAATAAATAAGATCAAGCAAAACTCGGCAGTAGGTCTCGATAAGTTCCCGGCCATTATCCTGAAGATGTGTCGACATCAAAATGCACCCCTTCTAACTGAGCTCTGGAGAAACTCACTTAATGCAGGCTACATTCCTGATCATTTTCTTTCCCAATCTGTCGTTCCAGTCTTCAAAAAGGGAAACACATCTCTTGCAGTGAACTACCGTCCGATTTTACTCATCTCTCATATCATTAAAGTATTTGAGAGGGTGGTGAGATCGCGAATAACTCGCTTCCTCGAAGACAATAATCTGATGAATCCCAACCAGTATGGTTTCCGTGATGGTAGGGACTGCCTGTCGCAGCTTCTGCACCATTTTGATGACATCTTAAAAAGCGTTGGGAGAAGGCTCCAACGCTGACATCATATACCTTGATTTCAGTAAGGCATTTAATAGAGTGGACCACAAAATCCTGCTGAAGAAACTGTCCAACACTGGAGTCCGTGGAAAGCTACAGCAGTGGATAAAGTGTTTCCTGATGAACAAAATTCAACATGTGTTTGAGGGAATACGATTCAGCTCAGCCAAAGTCAGCAGTAGTGTCCCACAAGGTACTGTGTTGGGCCCATTCCTCTTCAATATCTACATCAATGACATAGTAGATGTCATCAAACATTCTACATTGAAAATCTTTGCAGATGATTCCAAACTCCAGAAAGCCATAAACGGTATGGGAGACCGAACATGCCTTCAGTCGGATTTGTTTGCTGTTGTCCAATGGGCGAAAAAAACAAAAAAACAATATGCTTCTAAATGAAGATAAGTTTGATTTGATCCACTTTGGAAAAGATGATACTCTGAAATTACCATATACTCTTCCTTCGGGCGATTCCCAAGTATCATCAAACAACACCAGCAACCTTGGAGTAATTGTTGATAACAATCTAAGCTGGAGTTCCCACGTAAACAGCAAGGTAGATTTGACCCGCAAGATGCGCTCTTGGATTCTGAGAATTTTCCAGTCTAGAGACACCTACACCATCATTCTACTGTACTCTACTATTTCCCGATCCCACCTTAAATACTATTTCCCACTGTGGTCTCCCCATACAAAGCAACTCATTATGAAAGTGAAGCACTCCAGAAGTCAATAACAAGAAAGATAGACGGCATGAGAGGTATTGACTATTGGGGTCGACTAAAAAACTCAATCTCTACTCCCTCCAACGCCGCCGGGAGCGCTACATCATTTGTGCGATGTGGAAAATATTACATCAATATTGCACAAATGATGTTGGCATCAATTTTAAAATCCATCCAAGATACGACCCCCTTTCAGGATTGATAAAATGAGATACCAGTTAAGTTCTAGTCTCGATGTAATCGACCTGCCTACCCTACTAAAATTTGATGGCCTTGTTCCAAAGTTAAAAAGAATATTATAAATATGCATACACACGCCCCGACACACCATTCGCATACATAACAATTTTTTTTCTTTCTGAAAGTCTTGTTTTCTTAAACTTCCACTGCATTACATGTTGGCGAAGAAAATTAAAGAAAAAAATGAAATTTCAAAAATGGAATTTCTTTACCATGTAATAAATGGATTGTAAAAGAACTTTGATTTCTTGCACATTTATTATGTCTAGCTAAGAAACGAATATAGTGATGTTAGTGTTAGTACCAATGGTCCTTGAGAAGGAAGGTGTTTACGTTAGTAATATTTCGTGTACGGTGTTAGTGGGGGTTGTGTTATAGATGATAGTGTACGTTGTGTAGCGAGTAGCGGTGGCAAGAGTAATTATGATGCTGGCGTTGGCGGAAATAGTCGAGTGATGTTGGTGATAGGTGTTGTGTTCGTGGCTGTTGTTGTTGTTAACTTCAGGCAATCTCCCATGAAGCATACTTATTATCAAAGGCGTCTCGGCCGTGACCATCCAGCTTTTGGCTGCTATTTTTAACACGTCGAGCGATGACCAACTTGTTTCTTCGTTGGTTTGAAGTTGTTTTTGTATTTGATTTGTAATATAGATGATCTAACGAATTGGAGGTGGAGATTTTGATGATGATAATGATGATGATGATGATGAGGAGGAGGAGGCGGAGGCGGAGGAGGAGGCGGAGGAGGAGAAGGAGGAGAAGGAAGAGGTGGAGGTGGAGAAAGAAGACGAAGATGAGGATGAAGATGATGATATTGTTCTCGTAGAGTCGACAACTCGTCGGACAAATGCTTAGCAGCATTTCTTGCGACGCTACATTTTACCTGTCATCCTTTCAGGGCCGATAAAATAAAGTACCAGTAAAGTACTGGGGGACGATGTAATCGACTAACCCATTTCCATTAAAACTGATGTGCTTGTGCCAAAATTTGAAACCTTTGTTATTGTTATGATGATCTTGATGATGATGGTGACGAAGAAGACGACGACGACGGCGGCTTTGATTAGCATTAAAATTGTCCATACATCCCAAAACTTTTCACAAATTGGGTGTCTTGCTTAGTGAGAAAACTTAAACCATTAGCATTACCATAATGGGGACAATGCCACAGAACCAAAGGTACGTTTGAGATTACTGAATTTAGTTGATGTGGTTTCGCTTCTTGTCGTAATGACACTTCACTTTAATGCACTACATTTCAAAGAATTAATGCTCTTGGGAAACGCATGAATGCTGCAATCTCCAATAAACCCATTTAATTCCTACCTTCCTGCCTTCTTTAAAATACAAGACCTTTTGTACTACATCAAGTCAAAAGAAATTCTTATGACTATCATTATGAACAGTTATTTTTCTCTATAAGCTGACACAGTTAAAAGAATATGGTGCAAAAGAGGTAGTGGGGTGGTAAAATTGATCAATAAGCGAGGGAGACTCTTGACAAAATCCAGATGTTTGTGGTGGAGTGTTGTACAAAGTAAAAGTAGTTATTTTCTTGTTATTTTTTTCTCTCCAGTATATTGAAACTTGTATCAGTTGTGGTTGTGGTTGTGGTCGTGGTAGTGAAAGTGTTAGTGGTGGGGGAAGGGGAATATGAAAATGATGATAAAGTGTTCACGTGAATAATTCCTCAAAATATGTGTAAAACACTATTAGCAGCAGTAACAGCAGCAGCAGCAGCAGTAGTAGTAGTAGTGGCGGTGGTGGTAGTAATGGTGGTGGTGGTAGTGGTAGTAGTAGTAGTAGTAGTAGTAGTAATAGTAGTAGTAGTAGTAGTAGTAGTAGTAGTAGTAGTAGTAGTAGTAGTAGTAGTAGTGGCAGCAGCAGTATCGGAATCAATATGAGCGATAATTGATGTTTATGTGCGGTACATAGCAATTACGACAGTTGTTAGAAGGAAAGTGACAAGGGAAGCCCAATATAATTATACGGGAGGAACAAAAAACAACATCAACAATCAACAATAAAAAAAAAAGCTTCAATAGCATCAAAAACAAACAAAAAAATACAAGACATCTAAAATAATCGACCTAGATATTTCTCAGTGGTGATAGTGGTGGTGGTGACGTATTCAAGGCCAAAGAGTTCAATCGGAAAATAAAATCGAGAAGTATTGCAGTTCAGACCAGATTTGTAATTCACGAAGCACCGAGACATGTGTCTGTCATAACACTAAAACAACAGCTAAAGTCTAAATTTTATGTTTCGAAGTTGTTATAGCGTTTGTTGAAATCAGTGATTCTGAACAATTTTTTTCTCCTGATCAATTCCATTCCTTTTTTACTCGGTGTGTGTGTGTGTGGTGGAGACCCTCATAGATATTCGATGTCTAAAAACTTCTAATATATTTTTTATGATTAAATGTTGTTAGGAACTGTATGAAAAAGTGTTTAAATATTTTGTGCATTGCAGAAATAATGGAAGTCTGTCGGGGTTCGACAGTGACGTCAGTAACGTCGGAGGTGGGAGCGGAACCCAAAGGCGGACGCGCAGACACGGCCACATGTTAGGCACGTAACAGCAGAACTAGGGTTGGGGATCCTCTCTTTTGGGGCTTGTCGCTTCTGGTCCAGGCTCTTGAGTCGCTTTTCCTCAAACAGCCTGACACCTTTTTGGACAGCTGGACGCCAGGCGCCATGGTCAGAGGCAAGCGATTCCCAGCCACGGGCTGAAATGCCGCAGGCCTCAAAGGAAGTTTTCAGGCTGTCCTTGTATCGCTCAGTGGCCTTTCAGGCTTTCTTGCTCCGGAAGCCAGCTCAGAGAAGACCATCTTTGGTAGACGCGCGTCGTCCGTTCGGACTACATGTTCGACCCACCGGAGCTGGGCCTTCGTGATGAGTGCTTCGATCCCGGGCATTTAGGCTCTGCGAAACTCCTCAGTGCTGGAGATTCTGTCCTCCCAGGAAATTCCCATGATTCGTTATATGCGACGAATTTCAGAAATATAACAAGTTTATTGCACATAAATTTTAACAAAATCTTATGTGGATCCCAAAGGGCCATATAGACCCCGACTGAGAACTAGTGGCTTTAAATCGAGGTCAGCCTTCAGTAAACAGAACTACAAGCAGAGCCATCCCAATCATGACCATTCTGTGTTTTTCCCAACGTGAAGGGAACCCGCAACTATATTATTCTATATATGCTCTCTCAAGAGAGCATACGAGGTCTGACTAATAAATATCTGGACTGTTGCCATAGTAACGATGCTAAAGCACACAGAGTGAAGCCGTTTCGTAAAAATTGACCTTGGATTCTGCTGTGCATGCGCACTAAGTTTTAACGTTCTAGTTCACTTCCACTGTTTGCAATAGTATTTGGAAGGAAGGTATATAGGGTGTGATCATCGCATTGACCATGACAGAGAAAGTTCTCATGGCGATACCTGCTCAGAGGCCTACGTAGAGTTGCAGAAAGTATATGGAGAGGAGTGTATGAGGCGCACACAAGTGTACGAGTGGTTCAGACGTTTCCAAGATCGCCGAAAAATGTCAATATTGATGAAATTTCTAGGAGACCCGCAACCAGCAGAACTGAGAAAAACGTCGCAGATGTGCGTGCAGCTGTGAGAGATAATCGACGAATCACCATCCGTGAGTTATCAGAAGATATGCAGATTAGTTACAGTTCATTTCAGTCCATTATCACTGAAGATTTGGGTATGAGATGCGTGTCTGCCAAGTTTGCACCAAAACTGCTTTCTGATGACCAAAAAGTTACTCGGGTTTCAGTTGCATAAGATCTTGATTGTGTCGATGACGAAGAAAACTTTTTGAAAACTTTGCATAGGCTTCTGAGCAGGTATCGCCGAGCTTTTGGCAAAATTTGATGCAGATTCTCTGCTGAAGTTTCTCTGTGATGGTCAATGAGACGGTCACACGCTACACACGTTCCTTCCAAGCACTGCTATAAACAGCAGAAGTAAGCTAGAACTCTGCTCTGCGCATGCACAGCAGAGTTTTAGGTCAATCTGTGCCAATTGGCTCACACTCCGTGCTTTAGCTTCGTTACTATAGCAGCAGTCCGGATATTTATTGATCATATCACGTTTATAGGATTTTGAAAGTTAACTACTGAACTACGCTCTGTATCACCATCATAATCGTCGTTGTCGTCATCATCATAACCATCAACCGCATCCCCATTATCACCATTATCATCGTCGTCGTCGTCGTCATCTTCCTCCTCATCATCATCAACAGCAACAACAACAACAACAACAACAAGATAGTGTTTGCCAATACCATCGAACACAGTCCTAGACATTCGGAAGGATGAAAGCCATAGTTGACCTCGAAGGTACTTTGAATGAGAACATGAGGAATCGGTATAACTACCGCATGGCATTTTAGCAGAGGCTCTAACGTACGGTGCCTTTGATAGCTGTAATAACCCTTTTTTACTATGGACACCAAAAGTGGAATTTAGTGGGAGGAGGATAGTGGATTTAATCGCCCCCTCCCCACCCGTGCTTAATTGGTACATGTTTCATCGAACACGAAATGACGAGAGGCAAAGTCGACCTTGGTGGCATTTGAACTCAGAACGTAAAGCTAGCAGAAATGCCGTAAAGTATTTTGTACAGTATATTAACGATTTTGCTGGCTTGCCACCATTTTGATTTCCGTAAGAATAACAACAATAATAACTGCTTACTCTGTTACATGATAACAAATTTAGTAGAAGAGGTCATCAGAGTTGGATTTCATTAGCCCAGCACTTGGGGTTGGCAAGACTAATAATACTCCAATCAGTGACAAGTATCGGTACAAGAAATCTGAGTAGATTCTCGACTGAAGAACAAATATGTAACATGACGCGACATGAGAAGATTGGACATCGATATTCGTAGTGGATGAGGTCGCTTTATATTTGATACTAAAATTCCGATCATCCGATATCCATAATTATCAACGTTTTCGATGGACTATTTGTGACGACGACGACGACGACGACGACGACGACGACGACGACGATGATGATGATGATGATGATGATGATGATGATGATGATGACGACGATGATAATGATACTATCAGTGCTTAAAGACTGATCATATAGCACTTATTTGTGAATTTCGGACGAGTGCCTGATCCTGTAATCAAGATTTTGAGAATAGGTGCTAGATTTCTGGTGAAGTGGACTAGCTGTATGGAGATCTGCCTGTTTCCACCAACGTAAGAGAAAGGTGCTTGTACATTGCTGGTGAGCTGAACAAAAGCTGGAAAGTGACTTACTGCTATGGACGCCAAAGTATGGCTCTACTCAAGCGAGTCGACTGAACTCAATATATATTGTTCAATTTACCAGAGACACTGGATGCCTCCCCGAAGACCTCCCACAGCTAATGTAGGACTGAGATGGATGGCGTGTGCAGGTTAAAAGCGTCGTCTCCAGAGGGAGTTTGTTCGTCACCTACTTATCTAAAGTTGCATATTCTTGTTGAAAGAGTCGTGCATGTTCAGAAATAAATTTATCATATTTTTTGTTTTTACATTTATGTTATAAATGGCAAGAATGGTGCCACGGTTGTAGTATATTCTATCGTTACTACTTCTGATGCTATACTGCTGATGAAAATGATGATGATTACTGTTTTTAAAAGCTTGTCTTAAAATATGTTTGATTTATCTAACAAGAAGGTATTTGTCAAATCTGAAAGATAGCAGATTCCTACAACACGTCATAGAAGTTATGAAATGGAGCAGGGGAGAGAAATGGAAAGGATGAGAGATGTGTGTGTGGCGGGGAAGGAGGTATACACGTGGGTGTAGAAAGAGGGGGAGGGAGAGTGCGAAAAAGGGAGAGAAAATGTTTTGGTAAGATAGAGGGGGACAGAAAGAATTACAGAAGATAGAGAACAGGGAAGCTAGGAGATGCAGAGATAATGTGTAAAAGAGGTTAATTAATTTACAGGTTAATAACCTGGCAATATATAATAAATATAGCTGTTCATATTATTGGTTGTTATATTCCTTTCGTCCTGCCTAATGTATTTCACTTGTCAAGAATTAATTTGTCTAATATCGTTAACTACAGTTTATAATTTTTTAACGGTAATGTTAAGTTTTTGCAGCTAAGTCGGTTACACTGTCACCTGGAACACGGATCTTAACATTGCACAGACGTTGTGCGATTTCTTCTTTTCTTTTATTTTTAGATACAATATACTATAAATCATTAAAGAAACTCACTATTAAGCACATGACTACCAAACAAAATATTGGTGATTCGATTTCTTTCGTATCGTTGAGCTAAAAAAAAAAAACAACTTAACACGGACGTGCCCGGTACCATTTTCAGTGTAAGTACTGAATTTTCATACCTCTCATACTCTATACTAATAAAATGGACAAGACTGATGCTCATTTTCATGCATGTGGAGTTCATGCGCTGGGTAAAATATGCGCTGAGGAAACTGAATGTCTTATCTAAATAATTGCAATAAAGTAAACTCTATTACAGACACACGAAGACCAGAAAATGATGTTTTCTGCTAAAATAGCTCGTTATGGGGCGAGAGGACAACAGGAGAGATCTTTAGAGGAAGAACTCCTTTCAAACAAATGTTTTGGGTCGTTAGTTCCTGACACTTTAATGGAGTAAGTTCCACTGAGGTCATGATTCCTAAGTGTTCTCCAGCTATTTTTGAAATGTCATCTTGAGTGAGGATTGAACTCGGAACCTTCGGGTGGTCTTATTTCCCTGAACTGTGGTGTGTGTCGCCCGACCACGAAGACCACAACAAAACACTGTGGACCTATTTCAAAATGGATTTACCTCCTATACTGTGTGGCAGCTTGCAGCATTCCTTTTCGGCTCCAGAGCTTCAGCTGGAGTTCCTCTTTCCCATAGCCACATTAAATTCTTCTCAGCAATCTCTGACGGGCATTTCATTGTCCCTTTTGCTTTGCGACCTTTGATTCTGAGCTGAACTAGAAATTGGCACATGACGGCTATAACAAACCCTCGTGCGCCAACTTCTACTACCTGTACTGTGCAATGGTATCTCACTGTTGTCAATTTTTCCACCTTAAATTGGTGTTGAATATGGCGTAGTGGTTAAGAGCGCGGGCTACCAACCCCGAGATTCCGAGTTCGATTCCAGGCAGTGACCTGAATAATAATAATAATAATAATAATAGCGACAACAACATCGAAAAATACCTTAGGAATGTGAATCCAGGTTCGAAATTTTCCCAAGACACCTAATGAAGGCTGGTGGGTATATCAGCTGAAACGCTGTGTTCACAACAAACAAGATGAGGACAAATATCCGTCAATTGTAAATAATGTACATAATTCTTCATCTCTTGAATATAGAATTGTATTACTCTTACAAGGGGCCGTCAGCTCGACCAAGCTGGTTCTAACTCCTGATTTCGACCACAAGACAATTTATGGTTTGTCTTTTCATTCTGATGAGTTCGGATAGTGTTCGCGCCAGTCTGGACTGTGTAAATATTTTCCATTCCGTTCAAATCTAAATAGATTTTTCCTAAGCATGACTTCATGCTTAAGTATCTTTCTGAGCCCAAACCACTTCTTCGCTTCGGTTACAAACATTAGGGCAGACTATATTGCACCAAATCAAAATATCCAGTGGTTTTCCAAAGGCCTTTGATGCCAATGGAATTTTCATTTACTTCACTAAACGCACTTATCACTAACTGCTTGCTTATAAATCATTACATATAAGAAAGTGGAGTAACAAAGTTTTCACTGTTATTATTTTTGCACATTTCTAAGGTGAGTGTAATTAATCTAGAACCAAGGTTTTTCTAATAAATTCCTTAATTTCATTCAACACTAACATAGTATCAAAATGCGCAGGAGTGGCTGTGTGGTAAGTAGCTTGCTTACCAACCACATGGTTCCGGGTTCAGTCACTGCGTGGCACCTTGGGCAAGTGTCTTCTACTATAGCCTCGGGCCGACCACTTTGTGAGTGGATTTGGTAGACGGAATCTGAAAGAAGCCCGTCGTATATATATGTATATATATATGTGTGTGTCTGTGTTTGTCCCCGCAATATCGCTTGACAACCGATGCTGGTGTGTTTACGTCCCCGTAACTTGGCAGTTCGGCAAAAGAGATCGATAGAATAAGTACTAGGCTTACAAAGAATAAGTCCTAGGGTCGATTTGCTCGACTAAAGGCGGTGCTTCAGCATGACCACAGTCAATGATTGAAGCAAGTAAAAGAGAGTAAAAGAGTATACTAATATTAGAACAAGTCTTCAAATTTAGGCGATAAGTACAGTCGAATATATCAACATATGTATTTCAAGATTACTTATTTACTTATTTTATCGATCCCAGAAGGATAGAAAGGCAAAGTTGATCTTAACGAAAATAGAACTTAAACGTATACTACTAAATACCGTTAAGGATTTTGTCGGTCTCTTACCAGTTCTACCAAGGCCTCACCCTGGAATGTGCATAGAAATAATAGACCAAATATGCCAGTCATTGGTTACATTGGAATACGGACGACAAACACAGCTGAGTTTAAATATATGACCCGTATTATGCACACAAACACCTAAATCCACACATACCAAACTCACATATATTGATGTCTTTTCATCTTACACAAGATCAGTTTTTGAAAGACAGAGCTATAGTGGAATCCTGTGTATCATTGCTACTTGCTCTATCAAATTTGGCAGGATTTGAACCTAAAATACAACTGATGAGGAAAGCCAAATACTGTAAGGTACTTACCGCAGTATACTTTCTGAATATCTAGACTTCTTCTTCTTCTTCTTCTTCTTCTTCTTCTTCTTCTTCTTCTTCTTCTTCTTCTTCTCTCTCTCTCTCTCTCTGTATATATG
>NC_068982.1:174225105-174227605 GCF_001194135.2 Octopus bimaculoides | reverse complement strand
AGTCGATTTTGCCTTTCAGCGTCTAGAAAATACAATACCAGGGGCGATATTTGGTGGTGGTGGTGGTAGTGGTGGTGGTGGTGGGGGCGATCTCTTTAACTACACCCTTCTCGCAAATTTTGTAGTTTTTGTGGAAAAGCAGTATCACTGGATTGAGCGTGTTGACTGTAGATATTTTTACCTTCCACTTAAGTTCTCATCAATATTTTCAGATAGTTTTCGAAGAGAATGTGACGGTGAAGAGGAAAATGAACGGCAAATTCTATAGATAATGAGTGAGTGTACTGAACGTCAGATGGATAGAAATTAAACATTTCTGTTTCGCTCGCACATTTCAATCAAGAAAATGTCGCGATTAGAGTATATAAACCTTTCAGTTTAAACGTTGGAGTAGAGAAGGAGCCGTACTTGGAATAAAGAATAAGGCAATTTTAGGATACTCCAATAATCCCTAAATTATTTCCCATCTATTGGGACACATATGCAATATATTTCGTGTGAGATAATTTTGTTTGTTTCCGCTTGCTGTTCCCACCACACTCAATATAAAAGTCCAACTGTTTTGAGGCAAGAAAAGAAAACGTTATAATTACAAATTTTATAATTATTATTTTTATTGGGTGCTTTTATAACACTCCCAAGCGTAGCTCTCTGTTTTTGCTTTCTATTGTATTGACAGTACTCTACGTAATATCTATGCACTATCTAGATGTGACACTTTCTGTAGTTCTTTGCATATGTAAGTTCTGATGCTATGGTTATGCACGAGTCTGTATCTTTTGTTTTAACTATTTCCCAAGACATCTATGATTATAGAGATAATTTTGGTCTTAATACAACATTCTGATCTCTTCAGTTTCAAAATCTCATGTTTGAATGATCTTTCTATTTCTTTCAGTGATGCATTATTACCTGTTGTGAAAGCTAGTTCGATTAGAGTATACTTTCTATCCTGGCAGTCTTGATAATAATATCCGGATTATTTGTCTTGTTGCGTGTGCACTCACACATCCCAAAGTATTGTCGAGTCGCCGTTTTCTGAGACATTTTCTGTGGGTATATTTATGTCATCACTTATCTGGTAGTATTTGAGAATGTTTCTTAATTTCCAGTGTTTATAAACTACAATTCTGTAGTGTCTGCATATGTTTTATCTCTTACTCAGGACAGCAAGAAACAGTGTGATTGTTTCTCTCCAGCCTACTATAGTTACTTAGTTTATTCTGCTTCAGTGCATGTTTATGGTTTTTCTGGTGAGGTGGTATTGGTCCTGTGCCACAATAAGAAATGCTTCAGGCGCAGTTTTAAACCCGTACATCTTAGCTAGTACTGACAATTTTGTGTATTTTCTTAAAAAAGTTTTTTCCAGACGTTGTTCATGTAAGGCCTCTCCTTGTCACTGTTTTATCAGTTCGTTTTCAGCTACGTAAGTTGTTACGTTTTTTAAAACAAATTCTATTGTTGATTTTCCTTTGTTTTCATACTATCAAATCAGTCTGTTTTACATTTATTCGCTTTCTTAACGGTAAAATCAGTTTTTCATGTTTCGTTCTTTACTAGATATTTTTGTAGTACGACAGTAGATATTTTATAATAAATTAATTTCAACTTACAGAAAGCTCCTACTTTGCAATATTCTGAAGGCAGTCATCACTTTCTATTATTTTCTTCTCTTTTTAGTCTTCCTAATTCTGTTAACGTATAACTTTTTCTGAGCCAGCTTGAACATTGATGCCTGTTAGCAGATATGTTTTGTATTTAGATCTATTTTATGTATTAATCTAATGCGTCTATCATATTCTTTTCATATATTTTCTTTCATTTGAGTGTGTTTATTAATTCCTGAGTATTTATAAGTCTGCATTTGTTTCTAATTCTATTGTATTATTTAAAAAATTAATTAAAAACACGAGTATTTTTAATTAATTTCTCTCTCTTAAAGATTGCATTGACGCATTTTTCTAATCAGGACCATATAATACCAACTCCATATACTGTCTACAGTAGTGTTTCTACTTGTTTATTACCAAATAGATTACGTCCATATACAAAAGATGGTTGATTGTCCTTCCATAGCATTTGTACCCGAGTTTAGTCTCGTTTAATATGTTGGCTATAAGTAACAGTGCTGGGAAGAAAAGGAGTGCAGAGGAAGAGAGAGAGGGAGGGAAGAGAGATCCGTTCAGTGATG
The DNA here is from genome assembly GCF_001194135.2 of Octopus bimaculoides. Taxonomy (NCBI): domain Eukaryota; kingdom Metazoa; phylum Mollusca; class Cephalopoda; order Octopoda; family Octopodidae; genus Octopus; species Octopus bimaculoides. The sequence continues at coordinate 174,225,414 of NC_068982.1, read as the reverse complement.
GGGGTTACGTTTTATAATTCCTTCCTTTATTCTTATATACAGAGTTTACCATTTACCAATGATGTATTCAGTATATTTGCTTATTTGTGATAATTTGCTTATCGCTTATGTGTCCAGGATTCACGAATGGGCAACACTAATTCTTTTATTCTTTTATTTGCTTCAGTCATTTGATTGTAGCTGCGCTGGAACACCACCTTAAGGGGATTTAGTCGAACAAATCGACCCCAGGACTTATTCTTTGTAAGCCTAATACTTATTCTATCGATCTCACCACCATCGGTTGTCAAGCCCAGACACAAACACACA
>NC_068982.1:174221691-174224928 GCF_001194135.2 Octopus bimaculoides | reverse complement strand
TATATACGACCGGCTTCTTTTAGTTTCCGTCTACCAGATCCTCTCAGAGGGCTTTGGTCGGCCCGAAGCTACAATATAAGGCACTTGCTCGAGGTGCCAGGCAGTGGAACTGAACCCAGAACAATGTGGTTGGGAAGCAAGCTTCTTACCACACAACAGAATAAATTTCAAGGTATTCTATATATTTCATGCTTAGAGACCCTTCTCTCTCCTTCTATAGTCTACGGTTAGTAATTAATTCATATGCACCTTCTGCACTCCTGGAAACGGGTTTCTACTTATCAAATAGTTAACTCTTTGTAGGAAAGCTGGCTGGTTACGGGCATGTAGTTTTAGGATGTGTCGGTCCTTTTATTAAATATTGCTGAACAAAACGGTTTTCTTTTCAGTCAGCCATTCAGGTGATGCTTCCGTCTTTTTCAAAAGGTTATTATATATTTATACCAGCCCTTTATGTGTGCATATCAAATATTGCAACAGGTTTGGAAGATGATTATTTCCGGGTATTTTCCAGCTATTCGTGTATTTTGTATCGTCTAACCTACGCCTTTTCTCAGGTTTCCTTCAACTGCTCAGGTACTTCACTTGTTGCTTTGAACCTTCTTGTCCATGATGATCCCCTTGATGTTCATTATCTTCCCCCCGATTATTCTCTATTCCCTTGATGTTTGTGTTGCATTGATTTCTATCTAGGTTAGTTCTCGAAGAGTTCATTTTGCTCAATAAATTGGTGTCATTTTCCTAACGACTGAGTCTCAGCTTAGTGATGTGAAGCTCTAACTTTCAGCTCAGTTTAGTGAAGATATACCTTTCTTCAGATGTCCTATGGTTACAAGACATTTCTATTGTATTCACCCACTCCCTTTGCTTCTTTCATTATCTGTGTCTGTTCTGTGTTGATTTCTTTAAGAATTAAGTTATCTTTCATCTTTTATCCTTTATTTTATAAATGAGTAGATCTAAGCACGTATCCATTTTCCTTCGAAACTGCATGGCTGCTGCCGATGTAATTTTGTTTTTTTTCTGGTGATATTGATGTTTGAGTTTGTTTTCATTAATCTAAAATGGCCAGGCTTGCAATTTTATTATTGATGCTTTTTACCTCAAAGTATTTATCATCGGGAGTGTCTTTCGTTGGTGCATAAAAAGATCTATCGATTTTTAACTATTTCGACCTTTACGTTATTGTCATATTCATAATCTCCATCTTTAGAAATTTCTATTCTTATATTCTCTTTTATCTATATTTTCGTTTGTATTGTATTTGTTCAGCTTTTATTGGCCAGCATCGTACGACTTCTATACTTTCATTTTGTTGTGTTTTGTTATTTACTTTGCTTACCTTGCATGTATTAAGCTTTTTTTTTTTATTATGGTTTACGTACACAATTTATTTTTATGTTCTTTGTCTTTTGTTTGTTTAATTTTCATAATTTCTGTTTTCTTCACGTACTCTTCTAGGTGTTCTATAATATTTCTGTATCATCGTTTTAATTTTGCAGTACTTCTCAAATTAGCTAGCCTGTTGGGATCCTCAGTTATGCTTAGATCAGAGTTATTTTCTTTGTAAATTTTAAACAAAATGTTATCCTAATTTCATGTTGTTGGGTTAAATTGAACTTTGTTTTCGTCGTGTTTAGAGTCAAGCTTTTGGAAGGTAGGGATTTTAAGTCACTACTTGTCTTGTTCAAGCTTTATATAACATCATAAGCTGTTCAAAGTATCTTCCTCAATCTGTAGAATATATTTCTTTCGGATTAGTTTTTACAGCCTAAAGTACTAAATTTGTTAATTCTCAGCTGATATCCACATAACTGTTGCCAATTACTTTAAAGTCTGACTGATTACATTGTCAGTGTTTAACCAACTTAGTTAACATTCTCCTTTTCAAAGTGACTCACGAAAATCTGTCACAGTTATGAAGAATTACCGACAGGAAAAAAAAAAACAAAAAAAAACTTTCGAGCTGTTTTGGACTTGGTATGTAACTTGATGTCAGAGATATAGAACAACAAACTGATCAAGGTTTCACTATCTTTCTAGCCACCCACACTTTGTAGTTTATGGTCGTAGTTAATGAAACCAGAGATAGACAGTTCAAAAGGAGTGAAAGTGAATGTCCTTGGAATATTATCATTGTAATGTGAAATGTATCAGCTTGTGATAATTATATCTCATCATTTAGTGCTATATAAATGTTTTCCATTTTAGTATAATTTTCATGAAACCTATTACCGCAAATGATAGTTCATACAACCAATTGTCCTAAGTGTACATTGTTTCGTAGAAAACATAGAGCGATGGACTCGCGAATATTCTTCTCACTCTTTATGTTCTGAGTAACATTCATCTCCCCAGGGCCGACAAAATAAATCAACAGTTAAGTGGTAGGGTCGATGGCATCGACAATTCCAGTCCCCTAAAAAAAAGCAGTTTACCTTGCATCTAAATTGGAAACATATAGGAGGATGGCTTGGTAAACTCTTTTGAGCGTCGGAAAAATACTTTGCAGTATTTGAACCGGCTCTTTATATTCTTATTCTTTTTTCAAATTCCACTGCGATCAATTTTATCTTTCACACTTAAGGTGTCGAAAAAATAAAATTTAGTACGAAGTGGCAGGACAATAGTATCGATAATCCTCTCCTCTCAAAATTGCCTCCTTTTTACCTAATTTATCATTATTATTATTATTATTATTATTATTATTATTATTATTATTATTATTATTATTATTATTATTGTTGTTGTTGTTATTATTATTATCATTAATATTATTGAGTGAGAGAGCAGTGCATGTCATCAAAGTAACACTGGAGTAGAAATATATGAGGCCCAGTACACCGATCATCGGATAAGGGTACACCAGGTACATGCATCACAAAGATATGTGCGCAACATGGTGATCTCATATCAAGATAAACAGCGCATGACCTTGCAGGTGGGGCCGAGTTAGAATTTTCTTCAGGTTGAGTAACCCACCCAGCTCGAAAGGCCCCTCGTGTACACTGCAGAATGCACAAAACACAACTTAATTTATGTTGGTTGTACAACAGAACGATTAAACAAAAGGTTTAATGGGCACAGATTCGACATCAGGCACAATGACAGTAGTTCCACAGAACTTGCTGAACATTTCGTTTCAAGCGGCTGCAATTTTGAAGAAAACTTGAAAGTGCATATTCTCAGAAAATATTCTGAATCTGCCCCACTTTCACTTCTCAGAATGTATGAGGA
>NC_068982.1:174219339-174220016 GCF_001194135.2 Octopus bimaculoides | reverse complement strand
GTTGTTCAGTTTTATTTCGTGATTTTTTTACCAATAGAAAAAGAGCCGGTTTCTAACCTAGATTCAAGGCTACTTCACTGGAATTTCAACATCAACAGCAGGGTATTTTTGTATGTATGTATGTATGTATGTATGTATGTATGTATGTATGTATGTATGTTTGTTTGTATGTATGTATGTATGTATGTATGTATGTTTGTTTGTATGTATGTATGTATGTATGTATGTATGTATGTATGTATGTATGTTTGTTTGTTTGTTTGTATGTATGTATGTATGTATGTATGTATATTTATATGCGTGTGTATATTTTATACTCTCTCTCTCTCACACACACACATACACACATATATATGTGGAGATTTGTATGTTTTGCTTTATGTACATATTCTCAATCATATAGTTGCATATGTAGACAAGCTCATATATATTTGAATGACAGTTCCAGTGATGGATTGGTTCTGAAGTCTTTGGAAATTCCTTTCTAGTTTAGTGAAGCCTAATTTCTCAAGATTGGTATTTAGGCAGTGTTACATATACCAGTGTCCCAATAATTACAGGTATAAACCTGAACTTGTAATCTGGATAGAGTATGTATGTATGTATGTATGTATGTATGTAAAGGGCACATGGCCTAGTGGTTGTGTGCTGCATTCCCGATCGCGAGATCGTGGTTT
>NC_068982.1:174217654-174218685 GCF_001194135.2 Octopus bimaculoides | reverse complement strand
GTATGTATGTATGTATGTGTGTGTGTGTGTATGTATGTATGTATGTATGTATGTATGTATGCATGTATGTATGTGTAGATTTGTATGCTTTATGAATGTATTTTCATGCATAGAGTTACTTAACTAGACATGCTCATATACACTTAAATGATAAACTTCTGGGAAGTTTTACAGATTTTTACAGTTCCAGTAATGGAACGGATCTGTAGCCTTCGAATTAGCTTTCTCCTTTCTGGTTTTGAGAAGCCTAATTTCTCAAGATTGGTATTTAGGCAGTGTGTTACATATCCCAGGACCTCAATAATTACAGGTATAAACCTGAACTTGTAATCTGGATAGAATAACTGTAGATTTCTCAATACTTCAGCATAGGTGTTCTCTTTTTCACAGATCTGCAGCTTTATGTTAACATCCACTGGGCAGCTAATTCCCACAACTGTGCACCGTTTCTCTTCACTATCCCGAATCATTATATCAGGTCTGTTGTGCTTACATTTCATTTAGGTCTTCACTGGCGCATTCCACCAATATTCTTTTTCATTATAAGTGGCTACATCGTCTACCATATTGTGGGTTTTTATTTTTTTGTCCTCGGGATTATCCTTCCGACGGATTTCCTTATAGAGTGCCCTAGCTACAATGTCATGTCTCATTGGCAGATAATACCGTGATGACTTTTTCGGACAACTGCTTATGATGTGGGTGATATCTTCAGTGTGAACTCCACAAAGTTTGCATCGGTTGTCACATTTTACGGCTTTTCCCGCATCTCTATCCCTTTTGTGCATCAGGTACTTGATTGATATTTCCTGTTCCTGGATTGCAAACACATACCGTTCAAAGTGGAAGGTAGTAATCCGGCTATTGGTCCATGATAAACTGCTTTGATGATCGATGTTACTATCATCACTGAGCTTTCTACTAACATGTCCATGCATAGTATTCTGCTCATATAGGCTCATTCTTTCATCTGAGGATACATTGCGGTAGAGTTGTGTGACTCCTTTGAGCATGTATTCTAGGTTATCAGA